>NC_086453.1:75897689-76211377 GCF_028390025.1 Pseudophryne corroboree
TAGCAGCAGACGCAGTACGGTAGTCCACGGCTGTAGCTACCTCTGTGTCGGCAGTCGCTCGTCCATCCATAATTGTATACCACCTACCTGTGGTGTTTTTTTTTTTCTATCTTCTTGATACTACTAGTAGCTTACTTTAGGAGTCTGCAGTGCTGAGCTGACAGTGTCCAGCAGGTCCGTCATTATATAATATATACCTGTCCGGCTGCAGTAGTGATATATATATATATATTTTATATCATTATCATCCAGTCTATATTAGCAGCAGACGCAGTACGGTAGTCCACGGCTGTAGCTACCTCTGTGTCGGCAGTCGCTAGTCCATCCATAATTGTATACCACCTACCTGTGGTGTTTTTTTTTTTCTATCTTCTTGATATTACTAGTAGCTTACTTTAGGAGTCTGCAGTGCTGAGCTGACAGTGTCCAGCAGGTCCGTCATTATATAATATATACCTGTCCGGCTGCAGTAGTGATATATATATATATTTTTTATATCATTATCATCCAGTCTATATTAGCAGCAGACGCAGTACGGTAGTCCACGGCTGTAGCTACCTCTGTGTCGGCAGTCGCTAGTCCATCCATAATTGTATACCACCTGCCTGTGGTATTTTTTTTCTATCTTCTTGATACTACTAGTAGCTTACTTTAGGAGTCTGCAGTGCTGAGCTGACAGTGTCCAGCAGGTCTGTCATTATATAATATATACCTGTCCGGCTGCAGTAGTGATATATATATATATTTTTATATCATTATCATCCAGTCTATATTAGCAGCAGACGCAGTACGGTAGTCCACGGCTGTAGCTACCTCTGTGTCGGCAGTCGCTCGTCAATCCATAAGTATACTAGTATCCATCCATCCCCATTGTTTACCTGAGGTGCCTTTTAGTTGTGCCTATTAAACTATGGAGAACAAAAATGTTGAGGTTCCAAAAATAGGGAAAGATCAAGATCGACTTCCACCTCGTGCTGAAGCTGCTGCCACTAGTCATGGCCGAGACGATGAAATGCCATCAAAGTCGTCTGCCAAGGCCGATGCCCAATGTCATAGTACAGAGCATGTAAAATCCAAAACACCAAATATCAGTAAAAAAAGGACTCAAAAATCTCAAATAAAATTGTCGGCGGAGAAGCGTAAACTTGCCAATATGCCATTTACCACACGGAGTGGCAAGGAACGGCTTAGGCCCTGGCCTATGTTCATGGCTAGTGGTTCAGCTTCACATGAGGATGGAAGCACTCAGCCTCTCGCTAGAAAAATGAAAAGACTCAAGCTGGCAAAAGCACAGCAAAGAACTGTGCGTTCTTCGAAAATCACAAATCCACAAGGAGAGTCCAATTCTGTCGTTTGCGATGCCTGACCTTCCCAACACTGGACGTGAAGAGCATGCGCCTTCCACCATTTGCACGCCCCCTGCAAGTGCTGGAAGGAGCACCCGCAGTCCAGTTCCTGATAGTCAGATTGAAGATGTCAGTGTTGAAGTACACCAGGATGAGGAGGATATCGGTGTTGCTGGCGCTGGGGAGGAAATTGACCAGGAGGATTCTGATGGTGAGGTGGTTTGTTTAAGTCAGGCACCCGGGGAGACACCTGTTGTCCGTGGGAGGAATAGGGCCATTGACATGCCTGGTGAAAATACCAAAAAAATCAGCTCTTCGGTGTGGAAGTATTTCAACAGAAATGCGGACAACATTTGTCAAGCCGTGTGTTGCCTTTGTCAAGCTGTAATAAGTAGGGGTAAGGACGTTAACCACCTCGGAACATCCTCCCTTATACGTCACCTGCAGCGCATTCATCATAAGTCAGTGACAAGTTCAAAAACTTTGGGCGACAGCGGAAGCAGTCCACTGACCAGTAAATCCCTTCCTCTTGTAACCAAGCTCACGCAAACCACCCCACCAACTCCCTCAGTGTCAATTTCCTCCTTCCCCAGGAATGCCAATAGTCCTGCAGGCCATGTCACTGGCAATTCTGACGAGTCCTCTCCTGCCTGGGATTCCTCCGATGCATCCTTGCGTGTAACGCCTACTGCTGCTGGCGCTGCTGTTGTTGCTGCTGGGAGTCGATGGTCATCCCAGAGGGGAAGTCGTACTCGTAAGACCACTTTTACTACTTCCACCAAGCAATTGACTGTCCAACAGTCCTTTGCGAGGAAGATGAAATATCACAGCAGTCATCCTGCTGCAAAGCGGATAACTGAGGCCTTGGCATCCTGGGCGGTGAGAAACGTGGTTCCGGTATCCATCATTACTGCAGAGGCAACTAGAGACTTGTTGGAGGTACTGTGTCCCCGGTACCAAATACCATCTAGGTTCCATTTCTCTAGGCAGGCGATACCGAAAATGTACACAGACCTCAGAAAAAGACTCACCAGTGTCCTAAAAAATGCAGTTGTACCCAATAGCCACTTAACCACGGACATGTGGACAAGTGGAGCAGGGCAGGCTCAGGACTATATGACTGTGACAGCCCACTGGGTAGATGTATGGACTCCCGCCGCAAGAACAGCAGCGGCGGCACCAGTAGCAGCATCTCGCAAATGCCAACTCTTTCCTAGGCAGGCTACGCTTTGTATCACCGCTTTCCAGAATACGCACACAGCTAAAAACCTCTTACGGCAACTGAGGAAGATCATCGCAGAATGGCTTACCCCAATTGGACTCTCCTGTGGATTTGTGGCATCGGACAACGCCAGCAATATTGTGTGTGCATTAAATATGGGCAAATCCCAGCACGTCCCATGTTTTGCACATACCTTGAATTTGGTGGTGCAGAATTATTTAAAAAACGAGAGGGGCGTGCAAGAGATGCTGTCGGTGGCCAGAAGAATTGCGGGACACTTTCGGCGTACAGGCACCACGTACAGAAGACTGGAGCACCACCAAAAACGCCTGAACCTGCCCTGCCATCATCTGAAGCAAGAAGTGGTAACGAGGTGGAATTCAACCCTCTATATGCTTCAGAGGTTGGAGGAGCAGCAAAAGGCCATTCAAGCCTATACAACTGAGCACGATATAGGAGGTGGAATGCACCTGTCTCAAGCGCAGTGGAGAATGATTTCAACGTTGTGCAAGGTTCTGCAACCTTTTGAACTTGCCACACGTGAAGTCAGTTCAGACACTGCCAGCCTGAGTCAGGTCATTCCCCTCATCAGGCTTTTGCAGAAGAAGCTGGAGACATTGAAGGAGGAGCTAACACAGAGCGATTCCGCTAGGCATGTGGGACTTGTGGATGGAGCCCTTAATTCGCTTAACAAGGATTCACGGGTGGTCAATCTGTTGAAATCAGAGCACTACATTTTGGCCACCGTGCTCGATCCTAGATTTAAAACCTACCTTGGATCTCTCTTTCCGGCAGACACAAGTCTGCTGGGGTCCAAAGAACTGCTGGTGACAAAATTGTCAAGTCAAGCGGAACGCGACCTGTCAACATCTCCTCCTTCACATTCTCCCGCAACTGGGGGTGCGAGGAAAAGGCTCAGAATTCCGAGCCCACCCGCTGGCGGTGATGCAGGGCAGTCTGGAGCGACTGCTGATGCTGACATCTGGTCCGGACTGAAGGACCTGACAACGATTACGGACATGTCGTCTACTGTCACTGCATATGATTCTCTCCCCATTGAAAGAATGGTGGAGGATTATATGAGTGACCGCATCCAAGTAGGCACGTCAGACAGTCCGTACTTATACTGGCAGGAAAAAGAGGCAATTTGGAGGCCCTTGCACAAACTGGCTTAATTCTACCTAAGTTGCCCTCCCACAAGTGTGTACTCCGAAAGAGTGTTTAGTGCCGCCGCTCACCTTGTCAGCAATCGGCGTACGAGGTTACATCCAGAAAATGTGGAGAAGATGATGTTCATTAAAATGAATTATAATCAATTCCTCCGTGGAGACATTGACCAGCAGCAATTGCCTCCAGAAAGTACACAGGGAGCTGAGATGGTGGATTCCAGTGGGGACGAATTGATAATCTGTGAGGAGGGGGATGTACACGGTGATATATCGGAGGATGATGATGAGGTGGACATCTTGCCTCTGTAGAGCCAGTTTGTGCAAGGAGAGATTAATTGCTTCTTTTTTGGTGGGGGTCCAAACCAACCCGTCATTTCAGTCACAGTCGTGTGGCAGACCCTGTCACTGAAATGATGGGTTGGTTAAAGTGTGCATGTCCTGTTTATACAACATAAGGGTGGGTGGGAGGGCCCAAGGACAATTCCATCTTGCACCTCTTTTTTCTTTCATTTTTCTTTGCGTCATGTGCTGTTTGGGGGGTGTTTTTTGGAAGGGCCATCCTGCGTGACACTGCAGTGCCACTCCTAGATGGGCCAGGTGTTTGTGTCGGCCACTAGGGTCGCTTAGCTTACTCACACAGCTACCTCATTGCGCCTCTTTTTTTCTTTGCGTCATGTGCTGTTTGGGGAGTGTTTTTTGGAAGGGCCATCCTGCGTGACACTGCAGTGCCACTCCTAGATGGGCCAGGTGTTTGTGTCGGCCACTTGGGTCGCTTAGCTTAGCCATCCAGCGACCTCGGTGCAAATTTTAGGACTAAAAATAATATTGGCCCTCATTCCGAGTTGATCGCTCGCAAGGCGATTTTAGCAGAGTTACACACGCTAAGCCGCCGCCTACTGGTAGTGAATCTTAGCTTCTTAAAATTGCGACCGATGTATTCGCAATATTGCGATTACTAACTACTTAGCAGTTTCAGAGTAGCTTCAGACTTACTCGGCATCTGCGATCAGTTCAGTGCTTGTCGTTCCTGTTTTGACGTCACAAACACACCCAGCGTTCGCCCAGACACTCCTCCCGTTTCCCCGGCCACTCCTGCGTTTTTTCCGGAAACGGTAGCGTTTTTTCCCGCACGCCCATAAAATGGCCTGTTTCCGCCCAGTAACACCCATTTCCTGTCAATCACATTACGATCGCCGGAGCGATGAAAAAGCCGTGAGTAAAAATACTATCTCCATTGTAAAATTACTTTGCGCAGCCGCAGTGCGAATATTGCGCATGCGTACTAAGCGGAATTTCACTGCGATGCAATGAAAAATACCGAGCGATCAACTCGGAATGAGGGCCATTGTGAGGTGTGAGGTGTTCAGAATAGACTGAAAATGAGTGGAAATTATGGTTATTGAGGTTAATAATACTTTGGGATCAAAATGACCCCCAAATTCTATGATTTAAGCTGTTTTTTAGGGTTTTTTGAAAAAAACACCCGAATCCAAAACACACCCGAATCCGACAAAAAAAATTCGGTGAGGTTTTGCCAAAACGCGTTCGAACCCAAAACACGGCCGCGGAACCGAACCCAAAACCAAAACACAAAACCCGAAAAATTTCCGGTGCTCATCACTACTAGCTACACCTCTACCACTTCTCTCTCCTGCTGCTGAGAGCACCCAAGGCAGAAGTTTTATTTCTCCGGCCCCTCCAGGTAAGTGGCGCACTACCTCTCAACACAGCAGTCTGTTCTAACTTAAAGATGGCTGCCCAATGGTTTCTTTAACTATTTTAACTGTCTCCCAGCTTGCATGAGCCAGCTCTAGTCCTTAGTTGCTTGCGCTCTCCCATTTGTAGTGTGTAGCTGGCAGCAACAGCCTACTATCTCAATTTGGTGGTCACTATTATAAGTGTCATTGTACACCAGCATTTCTCTTAAAGAGCATTGCATTACTCAAGCAAATATTGTGCACTCTAATGTCCTTTGCGCCATGCACACAATCAGGGGTGGATTGGGAACAAAAAGCGGCCCTGGGCAAATTTGTACTAGTGGCCCCACATGGGCAGCACCAGAGGTGTAAGGTCTAGCCATGGGCCATGGCAGCAGCACCCTCCCCCCAAAACTTTCCAGATAGTGGGCATGTCCAGCATCAAGGGGGAAGTTAAAAATAAATAAAATTATATATTATGAGATACACCTTCAGAATTTAGGAAACTATATAATTCTTTAGAAATATATATTTTCTTGCTTATTACACCAACCATATCCCAATCACTATTCACTCAATCTTTTATGTCAGCCAAGCAGGCAGACAGAGCATACACTAGATCATCTGAAATCACAGGCTAAGTGGCAGTAATTTTCATATATGCAAATTATTTTGCATCTTATTCACAATGGGGGTAATTCCAAGTTGATCGCAGCAGGAATTTTGATAACAGTTGGGCAAAACCAACCATGTGCACTGCAGGGGAGGCAGATATAACATGTGCAGAGAGAGATAGATTTGGGTGTGGTGAGTTCAATCTGCAATCTAAATTGCAGTGTAAAAATAAAGCAGCCAGTATTTACCCTTCACAGAAACAAAATAACCCACCCAAATCTAACTCTCTCTGCAAATGTTATATCTGCCCCCCCTGCAGTGCACATGGTTTTGCCCAACTGCTAAAAATTTTCCTGCTGCGATCAACTTGGAATTACCCCCAATATACAGTCATGCTGAAAATAGGGTTTTTCTCAAACATGCAACCCAAATAACATTAAGCATATATCTTACAATCCTAAAATACATACTTTTTTACATTTCTAATGACGCTCTGGTATGTACTATAGGGTGCAGGAGTGGATTGGGAACTGAAAGTTAACCTGGAAAAAATTAGAAGTGGCCTTACATGGGCCCTCATTCCGAGTTGATTGCTCGCTAGCTACTTTTTGCAGCCATGCAAACGCATAGTCACCGCCCATGGGGGAGTGTATTTTCACTTTGCAAGTTTGCGATCGCATGTGCAGCCGAGCGGTACAAAAACATTTTGTGCAAAACAAGACCAGCCCTGAAGTTACTTATCCTGTGCGATGATTCTAGCAATGGAGGTCCCGGAATTGACGTCAGATACCCGCCCTGCAAACACCTGGACACACCTGCGTTTTCCCAAACACTCCCAGAAAACGGTCAGTTGACACCCATAAATGCCCTCTTCCTGTCAATCTCCTTGTGATCGACTGTGCGAATGGATTCATCGCTAGAAGCATTGCACAGCAACAATGCTATTTGTACCCGTCCGACACGTGTGCGCATTGCGGTGCATACGCATGCACAGTTTTGCCATTTTTTTACCTGATCGCTGCACTGTGAAAATCGTCAGCGAGCGATCAACTCGGAATGACCCTCGGGCAGCACCAGAGGTATACCATGTAACCATGGCATCAGCACCACCCCTCACATGTGAACAAACAAAACAGGCCCCACATGCGCATCGACCCACCGGGAAACATCCCGTTATGGCCCTGCATCCTGGTCCCAGGGTACCACAGAGATACAGTAAGTCAGAGATGCTATAAATTACTAAATACTGAATTTGAGAGAGTAGCACATACAGACGAAGCCACGATAGTCTGTGTGTGCCTGGGCATGCCCGCCTAGGTGCGCCTAGCGACTACAGGTGATCCATCCGGGCAGGCATGCAAGCCCATGACAGTGACATGCTCCATTCACTAGAGTGGGAGAGCATCTCCGTATTGGTGGGCACTTGTGCCCAGATGGAGACATTCTCCCATTTATAGAATGAAAGAGCATCTCTGTGCACTCCCGGTGCGACTAAGCAGATGGATAGCCTAGTCACGCCGGGAGTGCACACCTGCACCTGCAATGGAGCTGACTCAGATGAGCGTGGCTCCATCTGTATCCATCTGTATCTTTAAAAAATTGCATTATCGGTGGGGAATTTTATTGTTCAATTCATCCACTGATAGGAGGGATAATCTCAGATTTGTCTAAAGTGAAATCTTGAAATCCCGCCAAAAAAAGATGTTATATTCCTCACCACTGGAAGTCAACTACTAGGGTTGGAGATAGAAAGCATCCTATCATCTGCAAAAAAGTTCAACCTTTAGGGTTATGTTGCCAATGGAGATTCCTTCTACCAGCGAGGATGTACATAAGGCTATGGCTAAGGGTTCATTTGCCACAGCGAACAAGAGGGTGGAAAGAGGGCACCCTTGTTGCAGGCCTCAGTGTATTTGGAAAGGTGTAGTAAGATAGCCATTACAAGATATTTCTGAGCAAGGACTGGAATACAATATCTTTAGAATATCTATGAAATTTCTGCAATGTGAGAAATAGAGGCTCCCAAATAACAAGGTCAAACCCTGGTAACCTCCTCAACTGTAATAGTGTCTGCATTTGGTGTGCGGATGTCTCCGGACCTGTATCAGTGTTACTGGCGACTGATGTTGACCTGGAACCTGGGTGGACGGATATCATTCCTTCTCATGATGTTGACAGCAGACTCATATCCTTGGAAGGAGTGAGGGTCAAGAAAACTAGCACCAGGTAGTTGACTGGACCCAGAGCAGGGGCGCAGAGTTTTACCAAACCAGTGGTCTTCACCAGAAACCCCGCAAGGGGATTTGGGCTTCGCCACAAATGGTGGGCCGGTCACGCCCCGTCTGGGTTACATGGAGCTAGCAATAAAAGGGACTGGACCTGTGAGAAGTTAGCAGAGGACTGCCGAATAGTTTGGTTGCCTCAGTGAACTAAATTGGGGGTAGAGTGGATGTCAGCAGGACCCACAAGCATGAGAACTTCACCATAAGAAAAAATTAAACTTTTTCCAGAAAAAACTGATGTGAACGTAACAGTAAGAAGATAAGAACAATAAACAAAACAGGTGGACAAGAAAACAACTTATCTGAATATAAACAACAAAAACATTCTCCGTATCACCACCAGCTAACTATTTCCTCAGTAGAACATTTACAGAGATAGTAAACAATATACCTAGTAAAGGAAAAGAATCACCCCATCATTATCCCTATTCTATACTTAAGGGGGTATATTTACTAAGGTCCCGAATTAATTTGAATCCATTCGAGTACCTTTTTTTTCTAAGTGTGATCTCGGGAATTTACTAAACACAAATCTCAGCAGTGTTAGGGCTATTTGAAAGGGCATAGCTACCATAGGTGCAGGCAGTGCAGTTGCTATAGGGCCCAGAGCTGAGATGGGCCCACCTTCCCTGTCAAAGTTACATGTGTTAAATAAATTTTTTGCCATTGAGTGGTACGTATGGGTCCTTTCAAACTTTTTCCTTGGGTCCTGCAATATATCTAGGTATGCCCCTGGACCTGCTCATTGTAGTGTGGTATAAAATGAACTGGAGGGCATTTTAATGTTATGTAATATGAACCGGGGTACTGTAATGTGGCTATTCGTATTGAGATACACTGCTGACCACACAAATACGAATTGATAGACTATCGGTCAAACACGGCTGTTATTTAATACAATTCAGGAATTTACTAAGAATTCGTATTCTCAATCACTGCCGACAATAGCCAAACACTACCGGGAAAGCATAGAATTCGTAAAAAAAATGGAGCTTTCAAATAGGACTGCTTTACAACATGGAACCACTTTCCCCGAATGCCAGGACCACCCATGACTCCTGTCACTGGAGATCCCAGCAGCCAATCAGGCAGCGCCACATCATGGCGCTCTCCTGATTGGCGGTGCGCCAGGGACGTGCAGTCAGGGGAGGCAGGGGAGGCAGTGCCTCCCCTGTCATTAATGGATACAAAGATACTTATGACACATATTCTGTGTCATAAGTATCTTCTTTATCCTTCATATTATTTTAGTCATTTTTATTGTGTTTAAAAAAGGTTTAAACATGTTTCAGAGGCACCGCTCTCGGTGCCTCCTGCTGTCAGTGTAAAAGAGGCGGAAGCGGGGGGCAGGGCCAAGCATCGGGCAGTAAAAGCCCATTGAAAAAATCCCCGTAAGCGGCACCCACTGGAAGTGCCGCTTTGACAGGGGCGTGCTTTCAGCCCATATGAAAGCACGCCCCTGTCACTAATGTTGCTGTGATTAGACAGTGGGCAGGGCTGGGTTGTAATCCACCTCCATTCCTGGTCCGGCTACCGCTCGTGCCCCCCCCCCCATCCCGCCGAGATTACACCAGTGAGAGTCCCCGCCCCCCGCGCGCCGGAGTGCACAACCGCGGCCATACCTGTTGTATGGCCGCATCACATGCAGCGCTGCAGAGGAGGAACTGCCCCACTCCAAGGGCAGCCCAGTGACAACCGCGCTCTGGGGCTTGTATGCTGCAGTCAGAGCCGATCATGGCTGGTGCGGAGGGGATGATTGCTTTCCGCTTCTGTCTCTCCGTCCTCTGTTTGTGGTGCCCTTATCACGGAGATCCCAGCCATGGTAACAGCGCGGCCAGCACAGGAAGAAGATCAGCGCCGGTGCAGCAGGTCAGATTTGTAAAAAAATATTTACTTGCTCTCACCTAGGGAGTGGGGATGGTGGTGAAAAAGTAGCACTGTATCGCTGGGTGTCATACGATGGGGGATACAGCGCACCTCAGATGTAGAGAAAGGGGGAAACTGGAGGTGGGGGAGAGAGAAGGACTAAACTAAACGAACAGCACAAAAGCACAATGAGCAGAATGGATAGAGATGAAGAAAAAGAGGGAAGACAGGAGTATTTTGTGGGAGGGGGAGTAGGATGGGGGTATGAGGAGTCAGGGAGGTGAATAGGGATGGCATGATGAGTATGAAAATATACATGTGTATTGGATAAGTGTGTACAGGATTTCCCCCTACCTCCAGTCTCCCTCTTCCTCTGAGCTGCGCTGTATCCCATCACGCGCTGCAGCAGGTTCAACAGAGCCCGGCAGGTGACGAGATGCGGGTCACCTGTGTTGTGCAGAGCACATGAAGTGATGACCTGCAGGGCTGGTAACTGTGCTGTGCTTTCTGACGAGCTGCAGATCTTATTCGCCTGCTAGTAGCGGCTTGCTGACGAGCAGGCCTGGCAACCTCCCTGCATCTCACAGATATGCTGCTTTTCTGTCCCTGGCCTTTCACACCCCTACTCCCCTCACTGATACCTTTTCCCCAGCCACTCACACCCCTTACTCCATGTCCCCTCACTGATACTTGTCTCCAGCCACTCACATCCACACCCCCTTACCCCGTGTTCCCTCACTGATACCTGTCACCAGCCACTCACTTCCACACCCGCTCCCACCATGTCCCCGCACTAATACTTGTAGGCGGCTCACAGCAGCAATGTACCTCATCCAACACCATTTGTGGGTCTCCAACGTCCCTCAGCAACAGAACTATCCATTCACTCACTCATAAGATCACCCCACTGCCGGAACGCTTACAGTATAGATTAAAAGAGAGCAGGGTGACTTTATAGATGAAGAACCAGAAGGGCCAGCATGCCCTCAAAGTCAGGGATGTATGAGGAGGAGGTGGAGGAATGAGATGGAGGTGCTCTGCATGGCATAATGTGTATATGCGGCACTACTGTGCAGTGTAATGTGAACAAAATACACTACTGTGCGGCACAATGTGAATAATAGACACTTCTGTGTGGTATGATGTGATTTACGTACACTACTGTGTGGTGTAATGTGTATAAGGAGTACTACTGTATGGTGTAATGTGGCTTTCGGACACTACCGTGTGGAGTAATGTGAATTGGAACTATTCTGTGGCCATGCCCCTGCCATCATATTTATGGTGCACGCTGTCCCTTTTTTTCATTTGCCCGTGGGGTCCCAATTCTCTTTCTGACACAGGGCACCAAAATGTCTAGTTACGGCACTGGTCTACCCCTTTGTCCTAGCCCGCTGGATAGTGCAAGAAAGAGACAGGTGTGAGCTGACGGAGGAGCGGGACCCATCACTTCAACTCTGGCTGTCCGAGTGTGAGCTGTAAAGAGGTGAGATCCTTGTTCATCTATATTAACATATACTCGCCGAGTCCCCTCTACACCTATCCTGCCCACTTCTTCCCACCACTGCTCCCATCCTGCCACCCCTTCTATTAGTCCCTGCCTGCCCCCTACTCTGCACGGGATGCAGTTAAGTTCCCGATGGACGGGATCCCGATGGGCAATATCCTGACGCCGAAATCCCGAAGGGCACCACAAGCCCGGCGTCTAAATACCGACGCCGCTCAGGATACCGGTATCAAAATACCAAAAGCCGGATTCCCGAAAGTCCATTTAGTGGGACGAGCCGGTGTCCTGCCGCAGGGGGGTCAGGTTTAGGCAGGAGAAGGAGGGTTAGGCTTGGGTGCAGGAATGGGAAGGTTAGCGTTAAGTACCGGGGATGGAGGGTTAGGTTTAGGCACATAGAAGGGGAGGTTAGGCACCAAGTGGGGAGGGTTAGGTTTAGGCATCGGGGAGGGTTAGGTTTAGGCATCGGGGAGGGTTAGGTTTAGGCACCCACAAGAGACAGTTAGGGTAGGGTGCATGGGAGGGTTAGGGTACTTTACAGGGACTTGTCGGCATTCTGATGGTTGGGATTCCGCTGTCGGTATTCTGGCCGCCGGGATCCCGTCTGTATAATCATACTAAGCCTCTCTGCACTACTATTAGCAGTAGCGGGCATTGGCTCTGCGGTGGTAGGAATCTTTGGTGGGACTCGACGGTCATTATGGCTGAAGTGCCTCACCAGCCACTGACCTCACCGCACGCCACTGCGGTGCGCTACTAGCCTGTCAATCAGGAGTAGCACACCAACTAGAATGGAGGATCACGCTCCTCCATTCTAGCCTATGATGGGAACTTTGCGGTCTGCGGTTAATAGCAGGGTTAATTGGGGTCACAAGAGTGATTAACAGGCTAGTAGCACACAGCCAATCAGGAGAGCGCCATGACGTGGCGCTCCCTGATTGGCTGCTGGGATCTCCAGTGACAGGATTCAAGGGGGGTTCCAGCATTCGGGGAAGGGTTCCATGTGTAAACATGGAACCCCTTTAGTGGCTTGGACCGGGATTTCATTTTTTTTATTTTTTTTTACAAGGCCATGGATTACTTCAGGAAAGAAGAGGACAGATCATCACTGGATAATAGGTGAGTATATTGGAATTTTGGTTTAACAGGTACATGATTGGATGCTACTGAACAAGTGGACGTGATTGGCCGGCGTGGGATGTAGGTAAGTATGAATTAGTGTGTAAGTGTGTTTTAATAAATTTGTACTGTCATGGTGTGTTGTGTTTATATTTGGGTATTTTTGTTGTTGTACCGGTACCATTGGGCCCGTTATTTCCCTGCATGCTGGGACTTGTAGTTCCACAACAATAACAAATATTATTTTTTTACACACAAAAAGGCTATCAGCCTGGCACCCACCACCCATGGGTGCTGGGGACAGCCTCGGGCTTCACCCCTGACCCTTGGGTGCCTGGAGAGGGGGACCCCTTGATTTAAGGGGTCCCCACTCCTCCAGGGTACACCGGCCATGGGTGACTAGTTGGAGGGTAATGCCACAGCAGCAGGGACCAGTATAAAAGTGTCCCCCGGCTGTGGCATTATCTTCTCGGCTAGTGGAGCCTGGTGCTGGTTTTAAAAATACGGGGGACCCCTACGTCTTTTGTCCCCCATATTTTTGGAACCAGGGCCAGCCCAAGAGCCCGGTGCTGGTTGCATAAATATGGGGGGACCCCAGTCAATTTCCCCCCTGTATTTTAACAACCAGGACCATGCAATTTTTTTTCATGATTTTTAACTATTTTTACACTGTACACAATGAAGCCCTGCACAGATCTCATTGATCCAGCCGGTCTCCATTGTGTTAAGTCCGGCAGTGTTTTACTGTTCTCTCCCGTAAATCACTGCCGGCAATGCAAATTTCTTCGACATCGGTGAACTCTAATTTACAAAACACGGTAGTTTAGTAAATTACCGTGTTTTGTTTCAAATTCGTACACGGCCGATGTCAGCCAAGATTGATCTCGGCTGAAATCGACAGAAACACAAATCTTAGTAAATATACCCCAAGGTGTGTACACTAGAGATGAGCGCCTGAAATTTTTCGGGTTTTGTGTTTTGGTTTTGGGTTCGGTTCCGCGGCCGTGTTTTGGGTTCGAACGCGTTTTGGCAAAACCTCACCGAATTATTTTTGTCGGATTCGGGTGTGTTTTGGATTCGGGTGTTTTTTTCCAAAAACACTAAAAAACAGCTTAAATCATAGAATTTGGGGGTCATTTTGATCCCAAAGTATTATTAACCTCAAAAACCATAATTTACACTCATTTTCAGTCTATTCTGAATACCTCACACCTCACAATATTATTTTTAGTCCTAAAATTTGCACCGAGGTCGCTGTGTGAGTAAGATAAGCGACCCTAGTGGCCGACACAAACACCGGGCCCATCTAGGAGTGGCACTGCAGTGTCACGCAGGATGTCCCTTCCAAAAAACCCTCCCCAAACAGCACATGACGCAAAGAAAAAAAGAGGCGCAATGAGGTAGCTGTGTGAGTAAGATTAGCGACCCTAGTGGCCGACACAAACACCGGGCCCATCTAGGAGTGGCACTGCAGTGTCACGCAGGATGGCCCTTCCAAAAAACCCTCCCCAAACAGCACATGACGCAAAGAAAAAAAGAGGCGCAATGAGGTAGCTGACTGTGTGAGTAAGATTAGCGACCCTAGTGGCCGACACAAACACCGGGCACATCTAGGAGTGGCACTGCAGTGTCACGCAGGATGTCCCTTCCAAAAAACCCTCCCCAAACAGCACATGACGCAAAGAAAAAAAGAGGCGCAATGAGGTAGCTGTGTGAGTAAGATTAGCGACCCTAGTGGCCGACACAAACACCGGGCACATCTAGGAGTGGCACTGCAGTGTCACGCAGGATGTCCCTTCCAAAAAACCCTCCCCAAACAGCACATGACGCAAAGAAAAAAAGAGGCGCAATGAGGTAGCTGTGTGAGTAAGATTAGCGACCCTAGTGGCCGACACAAACACCGGGCCCATCTAGGAGTGGCACTGCAGTGTCACGCAGGATGTCCCTTCCAAAAAACCCTCCCCAATCAGCACATGATGCAAAGAAAAAGAAAAGAAAAAAGAGGTGCAAGATGGAATTATCCTTGGGCCCTCCCACCCACCCTTATGTTGTATAAACAAAACAGGACATGCACACTTTAACCAACCCATCATTTCAGTGACAGGGTCTGCCACACGACTGTGACTGATATGACGGGTTGGTTTGGACCCCCCCCAAAAAAGAAGCAATTAATCTCTCCTTGCACAAACTGGCTCTACAGAGGCAAGATGTCCACCTCATCTTCACCCTCCGATATATCACCGTGTACATCCCCCTCCTCACAGATTATCAATTCGTCCCCACTGGAATCCACCATCTCAGCTCCCTGTGTACTTTGTGGAGGCAATTGCTGCTGGTCAATGTCTCCGCGGAGGAATTGATTATAATTCATTTTAATGAACATCATCTTCTCCACATTTTCTGGATGTAACCTCGTACGCCGATTGCTGACAAGGTGAGCGGCGGCACTAAACACTCTTTCGGAGTACACACTTGTGGGAGGGCAACTTAGGTAGAATAAAGCCAGTTTGTGCAAGGGCCTCCAAATTGCCTCTTTTTCCTGCCAGTATAAGTACGGACTGTGTGACGTGCCTACTTGGATGCGGTCACTCATATAATCCTCCACCATTCTATCAATGTTGAGAGAATCATATGCAGTGACAGTAGACGACATGTCCGTAATCGTTGTCAGGTCCTTCAGTCCGGACCAGATGTCAGCATCAGCAGTCGCTCCAGACTGCCCTGCATCACCGCCAGCGGGTGGGCTCGGAATTCTGAGCCTTTTCCTCGCACCCCCAGTTGCGGGAGAATGTGAAGGAGGAGATGTTGACAGGTCGCGTTCCGCTTGACTTGACAATTTTGTCACCAGCAGGTCTTTCAACCCCAGCAGACCTGTGTCTGCCGGAAAGAGAGATCCAAGGTAGGCTTTAAATCTAGGATCGAGCACGGTGGCCAAAATGTAGTGCTCTGATTTCAACAGATTGACCACCCGTGAATCCTTGTTAAGCGAATTAAGGGCTGCATCCACAAGTCCCACATGCCTAGCGGAATCGCTCCGTGTTAGCTCCTTCTTCAATGCCTCCAGCTTCTTCTGCAAAAGCCTGATGAGGGGAATGACCTGACTCAGGCTGGCAGTGTCTGAACTGACTTCACGTGTGGCAAGTTCAAAGGGCATCAGAACCTTGCACAACGTTGAAATCATTCTCCACTGCACTTGAGACAGGTGCATTCCATCTCCTATATCGTGCTCAATTGTATAGGCTTGAATGGCCTTTTGCTGCTCCTCCAACCTCTGAAGCATATAGAGGGTTGAATTCCACCTCGTTACCACTTCTTGCTTCAGATGATGGCAGGGCAGGTTCAGTAGTTTTTGGTGGTGCTCCAGTCTTCTGTACGTGGTGCCTGTACGCCGAAAGTGTCCCGCAATTTTTCTGGCCACCGACAGCATCTCTTGCACGCCCCTGTCGTTTTTTAAAAAATTCTGCACCACCAAATTCAAGGTATGTGCAAAACATGGGACGTGCTGGAATTTGCCCATATTTAATGCACACACAATATTGCTGGCGTTGTCCGATGCCACAAATCCACAGGAGAGTCCAATTGGGGTAAGCCATTCCGCGATGATCTTCCTCAGTTGCCGTAAGAGGTTTTCAGCTGTGTGCGTATTCTGGAAAGCGGTGATACAAAGCGTAGCCTGCCTAGGAAAGAGTTGGCGTTTGCGAGATGCTGCTACTGGTGCCGCCGCTGCTGTTCTTGCGGCGGGAGTCCATACATCTACCCAGTGGGCTGTCACAGTCATATAGTCCTGACCCTGCCCTGCTCCACTTGTCCACATGTCCGTGGTTAAGTGGACATTGGGTACAACTGCATTTTTTAGGACACTGGTGAGTCTTTTTCTGACGTCCGTGTACATTCTCGGTATCGCCTGCCTAGAGAAGTGGAACCTAGATGGTATTTGGTAACGGGGGCACACTGCCTCAATAAATTGTCTAGTTCCCTGTGAACTAACGGCGGATACCGGACGCACGTCTAACACCAACATAGTTGTCAAGGACTCAGTTATCCGCTTTGCAGTAGGATGACTGCTGTGATATTTCATCTTCCTCGCAAAGGACTGTTGAACAGTCAATTGCTTACTGGAAGTAGTACAAGTGGGCTTACGACTTCCCCTCTGGGATGACCATCGACTCCCAGCGGCAACAACAGCAGCGCCAGCAGCAGTAGGCGTTACACGCAAGGATGCATCGGAGGAATCCCAGGCAGGAGAGGACTCGTCAGACTTGCCAGTGACATGGCCTGCAGGACTATTGGCATTCCTGGGGAAGGAGGAAATTGACACTGAGGGAGTTGGTGGGGTGGTTTGCGTGAGCTTGGTTACAAGAGGAAGGGATTTACTGGTCAGTGGACTGCTTCCGCTGTCACCCAAAGTTTTTGAACTTGTCACTGACTTATTATGAATGCGCTGCAGGTGACGTATAAGGGAGGATGTTCCGAGGTGGTTAACGTCCTTACCCCTACTTATTACAGCTTGACAAAGGGAACACACGGCTTGACACCTGTTGTCCGCATTTCTGGTGAAATACCTCCACACCGAAGAGCTGATTTTTTTGGTATTTTCACCTGGCATGTCAACGGCCATATTCCTCCCACGGACAACAGGTGTCTCCCCGGGTGCCTGACTTAAACAAACCACCTCACCATCAGAATCCTCCTGGTCAATTTCCTCCCCAGCGCCAGCAACACCCATATCCTCCTCATCCTGGTGTACTTCAACACTGACATCTTCAATCTGACTATCAGGAACTGGACTGCGGGTGCTCCTTCCAGCACTTGCAGGGGGCATGCAAATAGTGGAAGGCGCATGCTCTTCACGTCCAGTGTTGGGAAGGTCAGGCATCGCAAACGACACAATTGGACTCTCCTTGTGGATTTGGGATTTCAAAGAACGCACAGTTCTTTGCGGTGCTTTTGCCAGCTTGAGTCTTTTCAGTTTTCTAGCGAGAGGCTGAGTGCTTCCATCCTCATGTGAAGCTGAACCACTAGCCATGAACATAGGCCAGGGCCTCAGCCGTTCCTTGCCACTCCGTGTGGTAAATGGCATATTGGCAAGTTTACGCTTCTCCTCCGACAATTTTATTTTAGGTTTTGGAGTCCTTTTTTTTCTGATATTTGGTGTTTTGGATTTGACATGCTCTGTACTATGACATTGGGCATCGGCCTTGGCAGACGACGTTGCTGGCATTTCATCGTCTCGGCCATGACTAGTGGCAGCAGCTTCAGCACGAGGTGGAAGTGGATCTTGATCTTTCCCTAATTTTGGAACCTCAACTTTTTTGTTCTCCATATTTTATAGGCAGAACTAAAAGGCACCTCAGGTAAACAATGGAGATGGATGGATTGGATACTAGTATACAATTATGGACGGACTGCCACGGTTAGGTGGTATAAAAAAACCACGGTTAGGTGGTATATAATACAATTATGGATGGACGGACTGCCTGCCGAGTGCCGACACAGAGGTAGCCACAGCCGTGAACTACCGCACTGTACACTGGTTGATAAAGAGATAGTAGTATACTCGTAACAACTAGTATGACGACGGTATAAAGAATGAAAAAAAAACCACGGTTAGGTGGTATATATTATAATACAATTATGGTTGGACGGACTGCCTGCCGAGTGCCGACACAGAGGTAGCCACAGCCGTGAACTACCGCACTGTACACTGGTTGATAAAGAGATAGTAGTATACTCGTAACAACTAGTATGACGACGGTATAAAGAATGAAAAAAAAACCACGGTTAGGTGGTATATATTATAATACAATTATGGATGGACGGACTGCCTGCCGAGTGCCGACACAGAGGTAGCCACAGCCGTGAACTACCGCACTGTACACTGGTTGATAAAGAGATAGTAGTATACTCGTAACAACTAGTATGACGACGGTATAAAGAATGAAAAAAAAACCACGGTTAGGTGGTATATATTATAATACAATTATGGTTGGACGGACTGCCTGCCGAGTGCCGACACAGAGGTAGCCACAGCCGTGAACTACCGCACTGTACACTGGTTGATAAAGAGATAGTAGTATACTCGTAACAACTAGTATGACGACGGTATAAAGAATGAAAAAAAAACCACGGTTAGGTGGTATATAATACAATTATGGTTGGACGGACTGCCTGCCGAGTGCCGACACAGAGGTAGCCACAGCCGTGAACTACCGCACTGTACACTGGTTGATAAAGAGATAGTAGTATACTCGTAACAACTAGTATGACGACGGTATAAAGAATGAAAAAAAAACCACGGTTAGGTGGTATATATTATAATACAATTATGGTTGGACGGACTGCCTGCCGAGTGCCGACACAGAGGTAGCCACAGCCGTGAACTACCGCACTGTACTCTGGTTGATAAAGAGATAGTAGTATACTCGTAACAACTAGTATGACGACGGTATAAAGAATGAAAAAAAAACCACGGTTAGGTGGTATATAATACAATTATGGTTGGACGGACTGCCTGCCGAGTGCCGACACAGAGGTAGCCACAGCCGTGAACTACCGCACTGTACACTGGTTGATAAAGAGATAGTAGTATACTCGTAACAACTAGTATGACGACGGTATAAAGAATGAAAAAAAAACCACGGTTAGGTGGTATATATTATAATACAATTATGGATTGACGGACTGCCTGCCGAGTGCCGACACAGAGGTAGCCACAGCCGTGAACTACCGCACTGTACACTGGTTGATAAAGAGATAGTAGTATACTCGTAACAACTAGTATGACGACGGTATAAAGAATGAAAAAAAAACCACGGTTAGGTGGTATATAATACAATTATGGTTGGACGGACTGCCTGCCGAGTGCCGACACAGAGGTAGCCACAGCCGTGAACTACCGCACTGTACACTGGTTGATAAAGAGATAGTAGTATACTCGTAACAACTAGTATGACGACGGTATAAAGAATGAAAAAAAAACCACGGTTAGGTGGTATATATTATAATACAATTATGGATGGACGGACTGCCTGCCGAGTGCCGACACAGAGGTAGCCACAGCCGTGAACTACCGCACTGTACTGTGTCTGCTGCTAATATAGACTGGTTGATAAAGAGATAGTATACAATACTACTAATATACTGGTGGTCAGGCACTGGTCACCACTAGTCACACTGGCAGTGGCACTCCTGCAGCAAAAGTGTGCACTGTTTAATTTTAATATAATATTATTTATCATGTACTCCTGGCTCCTGCTATAACAACCTGCAGTGCTCCCCAGTCTCCCCCACAATTATAAGCTTTATATACAATACATTGATGTGCAGCACACTGGGCTGAGCAGTGCACACAGACTGAGTCACTGTGTGACTGTGTATCGTTTTTTTCAGGCAGAGAACGGATATATTAAATAAAACAAACAACTGCACTGTCTCTGGTGGTCACTGGTCACTGTGGTCGTCAGTCACTAAACTCTGTCTGCACTCTCTTCTAATCTACAGTATCACAGCAATCTCTCTCTCTCTCTCTCTTCTAAATCTAATCTAAATGGAGAGGACGCCAGCCACGTCCTCTCCCTATCAATCTCAATGCACGTGTGAAAATGGCGGCGACGCGCGGCTCCTTATATAGAATCCGAGTCTCGCGAGAATCCGACAGCGTCATGATGACGTTCGGGCGCGCTCGGGTTAACCGAGCAAGGCGGGAAGATCCGAGTCGCTCGGACCCGTGAAAAAAAAAGTGAAGTTCGTGCGGGTTCGGATTCAAAGAAACCGAACCCGCTCATCTCTAGTGTACACACGGTGAGATAAATCTGTAAGATTCTTAAGGAAAGTTAGTGGAAATCACATGGTGTTAGGCAGCTTGCGATACCGATTTGATCCTGATGCGTGGTCCTGTAGGGTCGGTATTGCAAGGCTAGATAGACTGTGCAGGCAAGTCAATCTTGACGATCTAGTGTAATATCTAGTACAAAGTATAGTAAAAATTAGTCAAAATCGTACATAGACAAAATCTAAAGCACAGATAAGCAAAATTATTATTATTATTATTATTATTATCCTTTATTTATATGGCGCCACAAGGGTTCCGCAGCGCCCAATTACAGAGTACATATGCACATAATCAAAACAGGAAAACAGTGACTTACAGTTGATGACAATTTAGGACAAGTGCAGGGTAACTAAGCATAACTACACCAGTAAATGACAGAGATAAGTTCCAGGGGGCCAAAAAAAAAATGTGTGATTTGGGCAGTTGAGAATTATTAAAGTAAGAAAAGGGTGAGCACAAGCAGGAAGAGGGCCCTACTCGTGAGAGCTTACATTCTAAGCACTATCTGTGCTATCTGGGCTCTGGGGAAATCTCATAGTCAAAATCAGGCATAGGAAGGCTCTCACCGTGAGTACACACCTTTACAACGCATACACCAGTATCATATTCATAAAATAAACATTACTACACACAATTCATTACTTTCCAGCCATTCCCGTCACTAAACAAACTACCCACACATAAAATCCCAAAACAAATTTCCACAGAACAAACAATAAACAAAAAAAGGGGGAGGGAATCATCTAGAATCCCATCTATGCACTTATCCACCCTACTTCAATGTAGAGATGAGCGCCTGAAATTTTTCGGGTTTTGTGTTTTGGTTTTGGGTTCGGTTCCGCGGCCGTGTTTTGGGTTCGAACGCGTTTTGGCAAAACCTCACCGAATTTTTTTTGTCGGATTCGGGTGTGTTTTGGATTCGGGTGTTTTTTTCAAAAAACACTAAAAAACAGCTTAAATCATAGAATTTGGGGGTCATTTTGATCCCAAAGTATTATTAACCTCAAAAACCATAATTTACACTCATTTTCAGTCTATTCTGAATACCTCACACCTCACAATATTATTTTTAGTCCTAAAATTTGCACCGAGGTCGCTGTGTGAGTAAGATAAGCGACCCTAGTGGCCGACACAAACACCGGGCCCATCTAGGAGTGGCACTGCAGTGTCACGCAGGATGTCCCTTCCAAAAAACCCTCCCCAAACAGCACATGACGCAAAGAAAAAAAGAGGCGCAATGAGGTAGCTGTGTGAGTAAGATTAGCGACCCTAGTGGCCGACACAAACACCGGGCCCATCTAGGAGTGGCACTGCAGTGTCACGCAGGATGTCCCTTCCAAAAAACCCTCCCCAAACAGCACATGATGCAAAGAAAAAAAGAGGCGCAATGAGGTAGCTGTGTGAGTAAGATTAGCGACCCTAGTGGCCGACACAAACACCGGGCCCATCTAGGAGTGGCACTGCAGTGTCACACAGGATGTCCCTTCCAAAAAACCCTCCCCAAACAGCACATGACGCAAAGAAAAAAAGAGGCGCAATGAGGTAGCTGTGTGAGTAAGATTAGCGACCCTAGTGGCCGACACAAACACCGGGCCCATCTAGGAGTGGCACTGCAGTGTCACGCAGGATGTCCCTTCCAAAAAACCCTCCCCAAACAGCACATGACGCAAAGAAAAAAAGAGGCGCAATGAGGTAGCTGACTGTGTGAGTAAGATTAGCGACCCTAGTGGCCGACACAAACACCGGGCCCATTTAGGAGTGGCACTGCAGTGTCACGCAGGATGTCCCTTCCAAAAAACCCTCCCCAATCAGCACATGATGCAAAGAAAAAGAAAAGAAAAAAGAGGTGCAAGATGGAATTGTCCTTGGGCCCTCCCACCCACCCTTATGTTGTATAAACAAAACAGGACATGCACACTTTAACCAACCCATCATTTCAGTGACAGGGTCTGCCACACGACTGTGACTGATATGACGGGTTGGTTTGGACCCCCCCCAAAAAAGAAGCAATTAATCTCTCCTTGCACAAACTGGCTCTACAGAGGCAAGATGTCCACCTCATCATCACCCTCCGATATATCACCGTGTACATCCCCCTCCTCACAGATTATCAATTCGTCCCCACTGGAATCCACCATCTCAGCTCCCTGTGTACTTTGTGGAGGCAATTGCTGCTGGTCAATGTCTCCGCGGAGGAATTGATTATAATTCATTTTAATGAACATCATCTTCTCCACATTTTCTGGATGTAACCTCGTACGCCGATTGCTGACAAGGTGAGCGGCGGCACTAAACACTCTTTCGGAGTACACACTTGTGGGAGGGCAACTTAGGTAGAATAAAGCCAGTTTGTGCAAGGGCCTCCAAATTGCCTCTTTTTCCTGCCAGTATAAGTACGGACTGTGTGACGTGCCTACTTGGATGCGGTCACTCATATAATCCTCCACCATTCTATCAATGTTGAGAGAATCATATGCAGTGACAGTAGACGACATGTCCGTAATCGTTGTCAGGTCCTTCAGTCCGGACCAGATGTCAGCATCAGCAGTCGCTCCAGACTGCCCTGCATCACCGCCAGCGGGTGGGCTCGGAATTCTGAGCCTTTTCCTCGCACCCCCAGTTGCGGGAGAATGTGAAGGAGGAGATGTTGACAGGTCGCGTTCCGCTTGACTTGACAATTTTGTCACCAGCAGGTCTTTCAACCCCAGCAGACTTGTGTCTGCCGGAAAGAGAGATCCAAGGTAGGCTTTAAATCTAGGATCGAGCACGGTGGCCAAAATGTAGTGCTCTGATTTCAACAGATTGACCACCCGTGAATCCTTGTTAAGCGAATTAAGGGCTCCATCCACAAGTCCCACATGCCTAGCGGAATCGCTCCGTGTTAGCTCCTCCTTCAATGTCTCCAGCTTCTTCTGCAAAAGCCTGATGAGGGGAATGACCTGACTCAGGCTGGCAGTGTCTGAACTGACTTCACGTGTGGCAAGTTCAAAGGGCATCAGAACCTTGCACAACGTTGAAATCATTCTCCACTGCGCTTGAGACAGGTGCATTCCACCTACTATATCGTGCTCAATTGTATAGGCTTGAATGGCCTTTTGCTGCTCCTCCAACCTCTGAAGCATATAGAGGGTTGAATTCCACCTCGTTACCACTTCTTGCTTCAGATGATGGCAGGGCAGGTTCAGTAGTTTTTGGTGGTGCTCCAGTCTTCTGTACGTGGTGCCTGTACGCCGAAAGTGTCCCGCAATTCTTCTGGCCACCGACAGCATCTCTTGCACGCCCCTGTCGTTTTTTAAAAGATTCTGCACCACCAAATTCAAGGTATGTGCAAAACATGGGACGTGCTGGAATTTGCCCATATTTAATGCACACACAATATTGCTGGCGTTGTCCGATGCCACAAATCCACAGGAGAGTCCAATTGGGGTAAGCCATTCCGCGATGATCTTCCTCAGTTGCCGTAAGAGGTTTTCAGCTGTGTGCGTATTCTGGAAAGCGGTGATACAAAGCGTAGCCTGCCTAGGAAAGAGTTGGCGTTTGCGAGATGCTGCTACTGGTGCCGCCGCTGCTGTTCTTGCAGCGGGAGTCCATACATCTACCCAGTGGGCTGTCACAGTCATATAGTCCTGACCCTGCCCTGCTCCACTCGTCCACATGTCCGTGGTTAAGTGGACATTGGGTACAGCTGCATTTTTTAGGACACTGGTGACTCTTTTTCTGAGGTCTGTGTACATTTTCGGTATCGCCTGCCTAGAGAAATGGAACCTAGATGGTATTTGGTACCGGGGACACAGTACCTCCAACAAGTCTCTAGTTGGCTCTGCAGTAATGATGGATACCGGAACCACGTTTCTCACTACCCAGGATGCCAAGGCCTCAGTTATCCGCTTTGCAGTAGGATGACTGCTGTGATATTTCATCTTCCTCGCAAAGGACTGTTGGACAGTCAATTGCTTGGTGGAAGTAGTAAAAGTGGTCTTACGACTTCCCCTCTGGGATGACCATCGACTCCCAGCAGCAACAACAGCAGCGCCAGCAGCAGTAGGCGTTACACGCAAGGATGCATCGGAGGAATCCCAGGCAGGAGAGGAATCGTCAGAATTGCCAGTGACATGGCCTGCAGGACTATTGGCATTCCTGGGGAAGGAGGAAATTGACACTGAGGGAGTTGGTGGGGTGGTTTGCGTGAGCTTGGTTACAAGAGGAAGGGATTTACTGGTCAGTGGACTGCTTCCGCTGTCACCCAAAGTTTTTGAACTTGTCACTGACTTATTATGAATGCGCTGCAGGTGACGTATAAGGGAGGATGTTCCGAGGTGGTTAACGTCCTTACCCCTACTTATTACAGCTTGACAAAGGGAACACACGGCTTGACACCTGTTGTCCGCATTTCTGGTGAAATACCTCCACACCGAAGAGCTGATTTTTTTGGTATTTTCACCTGGCATGTCAACGGCCATATTCCTCCCACGGACAACAGGTGTCTCCCCGGGTGCCTGACTTAAACAAACCACCTCACCATCAGAATCCTCCTGGTCAATTTCCTCCCCAGCGCCAGCAACACCCATATCCTCCTCATCCTGGTGTACTTCAACACTGACATCTTCAATCTGACTATCAGGAACTGGACTGCGGGTGCTCCTTCCAGCACTTGCAGGGGGCGTGCAAATGGTGGAAGGCGCATGCTCTTCACGTCCAGTGTTGGGAAGGTCAGGCATCGCAACCGACACAATTGGACTCTCCTTGTGGATTTGGGATTTCGAAGAATGCACAGTTCTTTGCTGTGCTGCTTTTGCCAGCTTGAGTCTTTTCATTTTTCTAGCGAGAGGCTGAGTGCTTCCATCCTCATGTGAAGCTGAACCACTAGCCATGAACATAGGCCAGGGCCTCAGCCGTTCCTTGCCACTCCGTGTCGTAAATGGCATATTGGCAAGTTTACGCTTCTCCTCCGACAATTTTATTTTAGGTTTTGGAGTCCTTTTTTTTCTGATATTTGGTGTTTTGGATTTGACATGCTCTGTACTATGACATTGGGCATCGGCCTTGGCAGACGACGTTGCTGGCATTTCATCGTCTCGGCCATGACTAGTGGCAGCAGCTTCAGCACGAGGTGGAAGTGGATCTTGATCTTTCCCTAATTTTGGAACCTCAACATTTTTGTTCTCCATATTTTAATAGGCACAACTAAAAGGCACCTCAGGTAAACAATGGAGATGGATACTAGTATACAATTATGGACTGCCTGCCGAGTGCAGACACAGAGGTAGCCACAGCCGTGAACTACCATACTGTACTGTGTCTGCTGCTAATATAGACTGGTTGATAAAGAGATGTCTATGTAACTATGTATGTATAAAGAAGAAAGAAAAAAAAAACCACGGTTAGGTGGTATACAATTATGGACGGACTGCCTGCCGAGTGCAGACACAGAGGTAGCCACAGCCGTGAACTACCGTACTGTACTGTGTCTGCTGCTAATAATATAGACTGGTTGATAAAGAGATGTCGTAGTAGTATGTATGTATAAAGAAGAAAGAAAAAAAAACCACGGTTAGGTGGTATACAATTATGGACGGACTGCCTGCCGAGTGCAGACACAGAGGTAGCCACAGCCGTGAACTACCGTACTGTACTGTGTCTGCTGCTAATATAGACTGGTTGATAAAGAGATGTCTATGTAACTATGTATGTATAAAGAAGAAAGAAAAAAAAACCACGGTTAGGTGGTATACAATTATGGACGGACTGCCTGCCGAGTGCAGACACAGAGGTAGCCACAGCCGTGAACTACCGTACTGTACTGTGTCTGCTGCTAATATAGACTGGTTGATAAAGAGATGTCTATGTAACTATGTATGTATAAAGAAGAAAGAAAAAAAAACCACGGTTAGGTGGTATACAATTATGGACGGACTGCCTGCCGAGTGCAGACACAGAGGTAGCCACAGCCGTGAACTACCGTACTGTACTGTGTCTGCTGCTAATATAGACTGGTTGATAAAGAGATGTCTATGTAACTATGTATGTATAAAGAAGAAAGAAAAAAAAACCACGGTTAGGTGGTATACAATTATGGACGGACTGCCTGCCGAGTGCAGACACAGAGGTAGCCACAGCCGTGAACTACCGTACTGTACTGTGTCTGCTGCTAATATAGACTGGTTGATAAAGAGATGTCTATGTAACTATGTATGTATAAAGAAGAAAGAAAAAAAAACCACGGTTAGGTGGTATACAATTATGGACGGACTGCCTGCCGAGTGCAGACACAGAGGTAGCCACAGCCGTGAACTACCGTACTGTACTGTGTCTGCTGCTAATATAGACTGGTTGATAAAGAGATGTCTATGTAACTATGTATGTATAAAGAAGAAAGAAAAAAAAACCACGGTTAGGTGGTATACAATTATGGACGGACTGCCTGCCGAGTGCAGACACAGAGGTAGCCACAGCCGTGAACTACCGTACTGTACTGTGTCTGCTGCTAATATAGACTGGTTGATAAAGAGATGTCGTAGTAGTATGTATGTATAAAGAAGAAAAAAAAACCACGGTTAGGTGGTATACAATTATGGACGGACTGCCTGCCGAGTGCAGACACAGAGGTAGCCACAGCCGTGAACTACCGTACTGTGTCTGCTGCGACTGGATGATAAATGATATAAAAAATATATATATATCACTACTGCAGCCGGACAGGTATATATTATATATTATATAATGACGGACCTGCTGGACACTGTCTGTCAGCAGAATGAGTTTTATTTTTATAGAATAAAAAAAACAACAACACACAAGTGAAGTCACACGACGAGTGTTTAACTTTTTCAGGCAATCACAATATAAGTATACTACTAACTATACTGGTGGTCAGTGTGGTCAGGTCACTGGTCAGTCACACTGGCAGTGGCACTCCTGCAGCAAAAGTGTGCACTGTTTAATTTTAATATAATATTATGTACTCCTGGCTCCTGCTATAACCTATAACTGGCACTGCAGTGCTCCCCAGTCTCCCCCACAATTATAAGCTGTGTGAGCTGAGCAGTCAGACAGATATATAATATATATAGATGATGCAGCACACTGGGCTGAGCCTGAGCAGTGCACACAGATATGGTATGTGACTGAGTCACTGTGTGTATCGCTTTTTTCAGGCAGAGAACGGATATATTAAATAAACTGCACTGTCTGGTGGTCACTCACTATATAATATTATGTACTCCTGGCTCCTGCTATAACCTATAACTGGCACTGCAGTGCTCCCCAGTCTCCCCCACAATTATAAGCTGTGTGAGCTGAGCAGTCAGACAGATATATAATATATATAGATGATGCAGCACACTGGGCTGAGCCTGAGCAGTGCACACAGATATGGTATGTGACTGAGTCACTGTGTGTATCGCTTTTTTCAGGCAGAGAACGGATATATTAAATAAACTGCACTGTCTGGTGGTCACTCACTAGTAAACTCTCTGCACTCTCTACACTTCTACAGTACTCCTCCTAGTCCTAAGCTCCAGTAAATCTCTCTCTTTTATAATCTAAATGGAGAGGACGCCAGCCACGTCCTCTCACTATCAATCTCAATGCACGTGTGAAAATGGCGGCGACGCGCGGCTCCTTATATAGAATCCGAGTCTCGCGAGAATCCGACAGCGTCATGATGACGTTCGGGCGCGCTCGGGTTAACCGAGCAAGGCGGGAGGATCCGAGTCTGCTCGGACCCGTGAAAAAAACCATGAAGTTCGGGCGGGTTCGGATTCAGAGAAACCGAACCCGCTCATCTCTACTTCAATGTGGACTTCAGCTTTACAACACTGTTAAAACAATGGGGGTAATTGAGACCTGATTGCTAGGCTGTGTTTTCTCACAGCCTGCGATCAGGTCCGAACTACGCATGTGTATGCACCGCAATGTGCATGCACGATGGACCGCAGCAACGGGGATGGGTGCATAGCGATGGGATGGGGCGAAAACAGCGATCGCACGGGTGATCGCAAGGTGACTGACAGGAAGAGGGCATTTGTGGGTGGCAACTGACCGTTTTCAAGGAGTGTCTGGAAAAATGCAGGCGTGTCCAAGCGTTGGAAAGGAGGGTGTCTGATGTCAATTCCGGTCCCAAACAGGCTGATGTGATCGCAGCGGCTAATTAAGTCCTGAGCTGCGCAGAGACTGCACAAGATCTGTTTGTACAGCTCTGCTACACATGCGTTCACATACTTGCACAGCTAAAATACACTCCCCCTGTAGGCGGCGACTATCTGATTGCAGAGCTGCAAAAATCGCTGCCCAGTGATCAGGTCTGAATTAGGCCCTTAGTTTGGGTAGAATCCTATACTGTATAAGTGAGCTTTCCTTCCCATCTCATCATTATTTTCTTATCAAATTGTTTAAACTAACAGCACAATTCAAACATTTGTTTCTGTTTGAGTCTATCCATGTAAGAAAGTTACCAAAACAACAAAACTTGTTCTTTCTTTTGCTTTGAACTTGCTTTTTGTTGCTGAAAGCCTACTACACTATCACCGCAAAGTGAAACAAAATAACTTTCAAATACTATGAACAGTGGACCACCAAGCCTGACTGACATCTTTAAAGAGATCAACAAATCCCGCACCAATGAGAATCATTCAACCACCATTTAAGTGCACATCACTAACTCCTCCCCACAAGGCCCTGATGAAGCACAGCTACTGCAATATCTACTTCATAGTAATGCTCGCATACAATGTTGTGTGTGTTTAATTTTATGCACCCTGCCAGGAAGGGGAATCTGGTATACTTTATGCTACTAGTTGATGTAATGTCTCTGTTTAACAGTAAAATTCAAATTGCAAGTGTTAGAAATGTAGCAATTATGATGTGTTTACTTTGATTCCTATGTCTCTCACTATACTGTCAGACAAGCAAGCAATTGCTTGATACTTCCTAATTATATAAAGAGGCATAATTGTTAAATATTAATAGAAACCAGTATCTCTTACTAGATTATGTTAGACAAAGGATATATATATCTCCTATATAATAGCCCAGATCTGTCACTCTGTGACTGTGTGGATTATGCTCGGCGTGGCTAGGAGGGTTAGCATTTAGCAAACAGGTCTATCACACCCAGTCCACAGCTGATAGGGCGAGAAACGTCTCCCACACAGGTTACATCCAATGGGAGGCTCTGCCCTTAGGCTGTATGTGTTCCAAGAACAGGATTAACAATAGGACTGATGGAGCTGCATCTTCAGGACCACATCCCAAAATAGGCCCTCTGCATCTGCAGCAACATACCATCCAACAATTTCTATAAATTTACATAAAAATCGGTGAAAATTCGAAAAGGGGGCTTGGTCATGGGTACAGCGGCATAGCCACGCCCCTTTTCCTATACTTTCAATGGAAGTTTGGAGAGCCAAAAATCAGTACAGACCATAAAAAAAGGTACAGTACCCGCCAAAAATGTACAGTTGGAGGGTATGCCACTGCATCTGCAGCAAGTCTCGGCGCTGTAGAAACGGAAAGAAAAATACGATTTTACTTACCGGTAAATCTATTTCTCGTAGTCCATAGTGGATTCTGGGGACTCTGTAAGGACCATGGGGAATAGACAAGGCTCCGCAGGAGACAGGGCACTTTAAGAAAGAATTAGGAATACTGGTGTACACTGGCTCCTCCCTCTATGTCCCTCCTCCAGACCTCAGTTAAGGAAACTGTGCCCGGAAGAGCTGACAGTACAAGGAAAGGATTTTGGAATCCAGGGTAAGACTCATACCAGCCACACCAATCACACCGTATAACTCGTGATAAACTTACTCAGTTAACAGTATGAACAACAACAGAGCATCAGACCAACCTGATGCAACCATAACATAACCCTTATGTAAGCAATAACTATATACAAGTATTGCAGAAGAAGTCCGCACTTGGGACGGGCGCCCAGCCTCCACTACGGACTACGAGAAATAGATTTACCGGTAAGTAAAATCTTATTTTCTCTAACGTCCTAGTGGATGCTGGGGACTCCGTAAGGACCATGGGGATTATACCAAAGCTCCCAAACCGGCGGGAGAGTGCGGATGACTCTGCAGCACCGAATGAGCAAACACAAGGTCCTCCTCAGCCAGGGTATCAAACTTGTAGAATTTTGCAAAAGTGTTTGAACCCGACCAAGTAGCTGCTCGGCAAAGCTGTAATGCCGAGACCCCTCGGGCAGCCGCTCAAGAAGAGCCCACTTTCCTTGTGGAATGGGCTTTTACTGATTTTGGAGGCGGCAATCCAGCCGCAGAATGAGCCTGCTGAATCGTGTTACAGATCCAGCGAGCAATAGTCTGCTTTGAAGCAGGAGCACCCAGCTTGTTGGATGCATACAGGATAAACAGCGAGTCAGTTTTCCTGACTCCAGCCGTTCTGGCTACATAAATCTTCAAAGCCCTGACTACATCTAGTAACTTGGAATCCTCCAAGTCACGAGTAGCCGCAGGCACCACAATAGGTTGGTTCAAATTAAAAGATGACACCACCTTCGACAGGAATTGCGGACGAGTCCGTAATTCTGCCCTGTCCATATGGAAAACCAGATAGGGGCTTTTACATGACAAAGACGCCAATTCTGACACACGCCTAGCCGAAGCTAAAGCCAATAGCATGACCACCTTCCACGTGAGATATTTTAACTCCACGGTCTTAAGTGGCTCAAACCAGTGATCTCCGCTAGGATCCGGCGTTCAACCGCCATGCCGTCAAACGCAGCCGCGGTAAGTCTTGGAACAGACAGGGCCCCTGTTGCAACAGATCCTGTCTGAAAGGCAGAGGCCATGGGTCCTCTGTGAGCATTTCTTGCAGTTCCGGATACCAAGTCCTTCTTGGCAAGTCCGGAACAATGAGTATTGTTCTCACTCCTCTTTTTCTTACGATTCTCAGCACCTTGGGAATGAGAGGAAGAGGAGGAAACACATAAACCGACTGGAACACCCACGGTGTCACTAGTGCGTCCACAGCTATCGCCTGAGGGTCTCTTGACCTGGCGCAATACCTTTGTAGCTTTTTGTTGAGGCGGGATGCCATCATGTCCACCTGTGGCAGTTCCCATCGATTTGTAATCTGTGTGAAGACTTCTTGATGAAGTCCCCACTCTCCTGGGTGGAGGTCATGCCTGCTGAGGAAGTCTGCTTCCCAGTTGTCCACTCCCGGAATGAACACTGCTGACAGTGCTTGCACGTGATTCTCCGCCCAGCGAAGAATTCTGGTGGCTTCTGCCATCGCCACCCTGCTTCTTGTGCCGCCCTGGCGGTTTACATGAGCCACTGCGGTGATGTTGTCTGACTGAATCAGCACCGGTTGGTCGTGAAGCAGAGGCTCCGCTTGACTCAGGGCGTTGTATATGGCTCTTAGTTCCAGGATATTGATGTGCAGACAAGTCTCCTGACTTGACCACAGCCCCTGGAAATTTCTTCCCTGAGTGACTGCCCCCCACCCTCGGAGGCTTGCAGCCGTGGTCACCAGGACCCAGTCCTGTATGCCGAACCTGCGGCCCTCGAGAAGGTGAGCACTCTGCAGCCACCACAGAAGAGACACCCTGGCCCTGGGGAATAGGGTGATCAGCCGATGCATCTGAAGATGCGATCCGGACCACTTGTCCAACAGATCCCACTGAAAGGTCCTCGCATGGAACCTGCCGAAGGGAATGGCTTCGTATGACGCCACCATCTTTCCCAGGACTCGCGCGCATTGATGCACCGACACCTATTTTGGTTTTAAGAGGTCTCTGACCAGAGTCACGAGCTCCTGGGCCTTCTCCGTCGGGAGAAACACCTTCTTCTGGTCTGTGTCCAGAATCATGCCCAGGAAGGGCAGACGCGTCGTAGGAATCAGCTGCGACTTTGGAAAATTCAGAATCCAGCTGTGCTGTTGCAACACCTCCCGAGAGTGTGCTACGCTGATCAGCAACTGCTCTCTGGACCTCGCCTTTATGAGGAGATCGTCCAAGTATGGGATAATTGTAACTCCTTGCTTTCGCAGAAGCACCATAATTTCTGCCATTACCTTGGTAAATATTCTCGGTGCCGTGGACAGACCAAACGGCAACGTCTGGAATTGGTAATGACAGTCCTGTACCACAAATCTGAGGTACTCCTGATGAAGTGGATAAATGGGGACATGCAAGTAAGCATCCTTTATGTCCAGAGACACCATAAAATCCCCCTCTTCCAGGCTTGCAATGACCGCCCTGAGCGATTCCATCTTGAACTTGAACCTTTTCAGGTAAATGTTCAGGGATTTTAAATTCAATATGGGTCTGACCGAACCGTCCGGTTTCGGTACCACAAACATTGTGGAAAAGTAACCCCTTCCCTGTTGAGGGAGGGGAACCTTTACCACCACCTGCTGGAGATATAATTTGTGAATTGCCGCTAACACTACTTCCCTTTCTATGGGGGAAGCTGGCAGGGCCGATTTGAGGTAACGGTGAGGAGGCATCACTTCGAATTCCAGCTTGTATCCCTGAGACACAATCTGTATAGCCCAGGGATCCACCCGTGAGCGAACCCACTGGTGGCTGAAATTTCGTAGACGCGCCCCCACCGGGCCTGGCTCTACCTGTGGAGCCCCAGCGTCATGCGGTGGATTTAGTGGAAGCTGGGGAGGACTTCTGTTCCTGGGAACTAGCTGTATTGTGCAGCTTCTTTCCTCTACCCCTGCCTCTGGCAAGAAAAGATGCACCTCGGACTTTCTTGCCTCTTTGTGATCGAAAGGACTGCATTTGGTAATACGGTGCTTTCTTAGGTTGTGAGGGAATATATGGCAAAAAATTTGACTTCCCAGCCGTAGCTGTGGAAACTAGGTCCGAGAGACCGTCCCCAAACAATTCCTCACCCTTATAAGGTAAAACCTCCATGTGCTTTTTTGAGTCGGCATCACCTGTCCATTGCCGAGTCCACAGGACCCTTCTGGCAGAAATTGACATTGCATTTATTCTAGAGCCCAGTAGGCAAATGTCTCTCTGGGCATCCCTCATATATAGGACAGCGTCTTTTATATGCCCCAGGGTCAGTAATATAGTATCCTTGTCCAAGGTATCAAGTTCCTCAGACAGAGTATCTGTCCATGCTGCTACAGCACTACACATCCAGGCCGACACAATTGCCGGCCTTAGTAGGGTACCTGAATGTGTATAAACGGACTTCAGGATACCTTCCTGCTTTCTATCCGCAGGATCTTTTAGGGGGGCCGTATCCTGTGACGGCAGGGCTACCTTCTTAGATAAGCGTGTCAAAGCTTTGTCTACCCTAGGGGATGACTCCCAGCGTAACCTGTCCGTTGGCGGGAAAGGATACGCCATAAGTAACCGTTTGGAAATCTGCATCTTCCTATCAGGAGAATCCCAAGCTTTTTCACATAACTCATTTAACTCATGTGAAGGGGGAAAAGTCACCTCTTGCCTTTTTTCCCCAAACATATAAAACCCTCTTGTCAGGGACAGGGTTTTCCTCTGAGATGTGCAATACATCCTTCATTGCTATAATCATGTAGCGGATGGCTTTAGCCATTTTAGGCTGCAACTTTGCATCATCGCCATCGACACTGGAGTCAGAATCCGTGTCGATATCTGTGTCAACAATTTGGGATAGTGGGCGCTTCTGAGACCCTGATGGCCTCTGCGCTGTAGAATCAGGCATGGGTTGAGACCCTGACTGTCCCAAGACTTCAGCTTTATCCAACCTTTTATGCAAGGAGTTTACATTATCATTTAACACCTTCCACATATCCATCCAATCAGGTGTCGGCACCGTCGGCGGAGACACCACATTCATCTGCACCTGCTCTGCTTCCACATAGCCGTCTTCGTCAAACATGTCGTCACGAGCGTACCGACACACCACACACATAGGGGATGCTCTATTTGAGGACAGAACCCCCACAAGGCCCTTTGGAGAGACAGAGAGAGAGTATGCCAGCACACACCCCAGAGCTATATGACCCAGGAATTACACAGTAACTTAGTGTTTACCCAGTAGCTGCTGTATACACTGATTTTGCGCTAAATTTATGTGCCCCCCCCCCCTCTCTTTTTACCCTCTTTCTACCGTGATTCTGCAGGGGAGAGCCTGGGGAGCTTCCTCTCAGCGGAGCTGTGGAGAGAAAATGGCGCTGGTGAGTGCTGAGGAAGAAGCCCCGCCCCCTCAGCGGCGGGCTTCTGTCCAGCGATTTTGTGTAAAATAATGGCAGGGGCTCATGCATATATACAGTGCCCAACTGTATATATGCTCTTTTATGCCAAGAGGTACTTAATTGCTGCCCAGGGCACCCCCCCCCCCTGCGCCCTACAGTGACCGGAGTGTGCGGGTTTATGTGGGAGCAATGGCGCACAGCTGCAGTGCTGTGCGCTACCTCATATGAAGACTGGAGTCTTCTGCCGCCGCTTTCGAAGTCTTCTTGCTTCTCACGCCGGCTTCTGGCTCTGCGAGGGGGACAGCGGCGCGGCTCTGGGATCGGACGACCAAGGGTGCGTTCCTGTGTTCGATCCCTCTGGAGCTAATGGTGTCCAGTAGCCTAAGAAGCATGACCTATCCGCAGTTAGTAGGGCAGCTTCTCTCCCCTCAGTCCCACGTAGCAAAGAGTCTGTTGCCAGCAGATCTCTCTGAAAATAAAAAATCCTAACAAAATACTTTCTTATCAGCAAGCTCAGGAGAGCTCACTAAAGTGCACCCAGCTCGTCCGGGCACAGATTCTAACTGAGGTCTGGAGGAGGGACATAGAGGGAGGAGCCAGTGTACACCAGTATTCCTAATTCTTTCTTAAAGTGCCCTGTCTCCTGCGGAGCCCGTCTATTCCCCATGGTCCTTACGGAGTCCCCAGCATCCACTAGGACGTTAGAGAAAATCCTTTTACTGCAGCGTCCTATGTCTTGCTGCCAGTCTGCCTGTCCCCTCCTGCATCAACAATCCCCACTCCCTAGCTGCAGCGCAGGTGGAACAAAAGCTGCTGCGGCCACCGGCATAGATGTGTATGAAAGCTGTGCAGTGGAAGGCTTTCATATCCCTCCCTGCACCGCATACTCTCTGAGTCCCGGAGCCTCCTCTGTGCGTGATGTCACAGAAGTGCCTCCCCGCCACAGCCGCGCACATCCCCAGAGGTCCTGACTCTGCAACACAGCACCTGGGTTGCTGGCCTGGAAGCCCCGAGATGGCTAATGCATACCTCCTAACTGTCCTGATTTCGTGGGACAGTGCCATTTTTTTGGGACTGTCCCACCAGCGGGCCGCAGTGTCCCGCAGCGAGGGGGGGGGGGGGGCGGCAGATGGGAGGCTCCTGCACTTGCCGCTCTGCTTAGCAGAGCAGCGGTGAATAGACACTGTGCGCATGCGCACAGCGTCTATTCAGTGGAGACAGGAGGAGAGGGAGCATGCCAGCAGCTCACAGAGCACTGGGCATGCCCCCTCAGTGACCAAAACAGGGGTGTGGCTCACAATCACGGGCCCTCCCGCGAAGCCTCGACCCCTTTTCACAGATCACTCCCTTTTTTTGGCGGACGCGCGCAGATGTCCCTCTTACCTGGGGGACAAAGTTGGGAGGTCTGCTAATGTAACGGATAGAGTGGGTGATATTGCGGAGGGTAATCTCTGGATGCTAAATCAATGTAAAAGGTGACAGTGCTGTGCAGTGCAGTGGGTGTGCAGTGTCACTGACACTGCACAGCATTTCTACCTTATACAGTGATTCAGCGAGTCAGTCAGTTCTGCCAGCCAGTCACTATTGTTAGCGCCGGTGTCACAATGCACCACATTACAGGTAAGTAGACACACTAAATAAACTACAGCTCCCAGCAGCCCTTAGTGCCAAAGCATTCCGGCGCTAAGGGCTGCTGGAAACTGTAGTTTATTGAGTGCATCTTCTTCCCTGTAATGCGGCGCGTTGGGACACCGGCGCTAAGAATAGTGACTGGCTGCTTGGCTGTGGTGCAAGTCTCTGGGAGAGCCACTGCCAAAATGAGGAGAGCAGCTTAGCTGCTTCCAGGAGGAGAAGCAGGAAAAGCATCACCCGCCCGTTCCCCACTCGCAGTACCTCCGGGCCCGATCTGTGGCACCCACACACACACCCCTCTACCACCCACGGTGGCTCCGGACCCCATCCCACAGCTGCAGCAGGTTCTCAACCAATTAGAAGTCTAATATGTAACTCCTTCACTTGACATCAATAGGTTATGGAGAGTTTTTTGTTATCTGTATTATTCACTTTTGATGTATCAGACTAATACGAAATTCTAAGAAATATGTCTCATGTTGAGGCAATCTCCCAAATTGTATACATGTCTCTCACTATCATAGTGTCAAACAGATATTTGATTAGAATTTATGGTGTCGACTATATCTAAGTTGTAATTATATCATAACAAGCCTATAGTCTTAACTGGTTAGTAGTCTTTGCTTATTAGACTGATTATATAGGTCTCTTATTAGTTCTTAGTGAATTTGCCCCTGTGAAGGTACCGGACTTAGGACATAAAGCCCACTTTTATTCTCAGATACATTTAAACACAGCACTCCCACAGATAAGGAGAATGTGTCTTATAAGTACACATTTATTAAAAGGTAATGTAAAAACCACACCAGCCTCCTAGGAAACATCACCCAATTACCAAAGGCTTGTAGCAACATCTCATAATTATTAGATTGTAAACCAGTGTCCCCAAAAGCTCCAGGAGAGTCCCCAAAACTCATTAGAGGCAGTTACCCCAGTTTAATACAGTTCCTACCAGGATCTCAGCTAAACAACTCCAGCAGACTCTTCAGGGTCCCAACCGCATGGTCACTGTGCTTCAGCACATGGTGGGGGCCATGCAACTATAACCTGTCATCTGCAGCTTACAGAGATAAACCAATGGCCCTCACCTTTAGAATACCTGCTGCCTGGGCACTGCTAACATAAAAAGCTCTTGCTGCCTCTCATTTATCTGAAGCTGCCAAGCAAACACAACTTCCAGCAGCTCAGGATTTAAAAAAACTGACACCCCCTTCCCCAATAACTCTCCACTTTATAACTACATTGAACATGACTAGAGGCATTTTCACTTCACATGGCCAGCAAAACAGGAAATCGCAACGGCGCATGCTAGGAGATGTAGTCAATTTAGACGGTAACTGCTGGGAAGATAGAAAGTCCCAGCACAATCATTACCTAGAGGAGAAACCATCCAGACCACTAGGTTCTGTTTTAAGACAATCAGGTTAGTAAACAAATAGACATCCTACACAACAGTCTAAATCCGCACAGCCCCAAAGAAACAAATGTATTTGAAGTTACCAAAAGGACAAAAAATGGCAGACTAGATACTAGATGGGCCAAGAGATTCTTCTTTGCCATCAAATTCTATGTTTCTATGAGATGAGACAGACGTTGTCTAGTAGATGGACCTGGCCAGCAGAAGGCAACAGGATATTGGCCCTCATTCCGAGTTGTTCGCTCGGTAATTTGCTTCGCATCGCAGCGATTTTCCGCTAATTGTGCATGCGCAATGTTCGCACTGCAACTGCGCCAAGTAAATTTGCTAAGAAGTTTGGTATTTTACTCACGGCATTACAAGGTTTTTTCTTCATTCTGGTGATCGTAGTGTGATTGACAGGAAGTGGGTGTTTCTGGGTGGAAACTGTCCGTTTTATGGGAGTGTGTGAAAAAACGCTACCGTTTCTGGGAAAAACGCGGGAGTGGCTGGAGAAACGGGGGAGTGTCTGGGCGAACGCTGGGTGTGTTTGTGACGTCAAACCAGGAACGAAACTGACTGAACTCAGAGCCGGCCCTAGGCATAGGCAAACTAGGCAAATGCCGAGGGCATTTTGTATGCCAGGGGGCACAAGCAGCTTCTGCTGATTAAAATGATATGCGGCATGCCTATATTCTGTGTGTTACTGCGGCTGTATCTGCATACGAAATACTACGCTACAGTGTATTCCTTGAAATCACTGTAACGTAGCATTTCGTATGCAGATACAGCCACAGTTGCACACAGAATATAGGCATGCCGCATATCATTTTAATCAGCATCGGCTGCTTGTGTATCCTAGCCAAATAGTAATGCAAAAAAGACGTATTTTCATTAAAAAAAAAGGCGCCCGATGTTAGCAGAGCTGCCATCTGACTCACGCCATGCATATCCTGCAGCATGGTGTATTGAGTCAAGATGTATGAGTACACATCTGTATCCGAGCAGAGGCAGAGGTCACAGTGTTAGCGGCCATGTGAGTGCTGTGTGGGGATGGGTTGGTTTTAAAGTAGTGTTCAGCATAAAGGTAAGGGACATTATGTGTGTCATGTTTATAAATGCATTAATAATGTGCAGCATATGTGTAAGGTGCACTATGTGTGTTATTATGTGTATAAATGCACTAACAATGGCCATCATTCCGAGTTGTTCGCTCGCTAGCTGCTTTTAGCAGCATTGCACACACTAAGCCGCCGCCCTCTGGGAGTGTATCTTATCTTAGCAGAATTGCGAACGAAAGATTAGCAGAATTGCGAATAGAAATTTCTTAGCAGTTTCTGAGTAGCTCCAGACTTACTCAGCCATTGCGATCAGTTCAGTCAGTTTCGTTCCTGGTTTGACGTCACAAACATACCCAGCGTTCGCCCAGACACTCCCCCGTTTCTTCAGACACTCCCGCGTTTTTCCCAGAAACGCCAGCGTTTTTTTGCACACGCCCAGAAAACGGCAAGTTTCCACCCAGAAACACCCACTTCCTGTCAATCACACTACGATCACCAGAATGATGAAAAATCCTTGTTTTGCCGTTAGTAAAATACCAAACTTTTGTGTAAAATAACTAAGCGCATGCGCTCTGCGAACCTTGTGCATGCGCAGTAAGCGACTAATCGCAATATAGCGAAAATCGGCAACGAGCAAACAACTCGGAATGACCCCCAATGTGCGGCATACGTAAAAGGGACATTATGTATGTCATGTGTATAAGGGCAATAATAATCTGCGGCATGTTTGTGAGGGACATTATGTGTATAAGGGCATTAATAAAGGTTGGCATAATGTGTAAGGTTCATTATGTTTATAAGGACATTAATAATGTGTGTCATATGTGTAAGAGTCATTACTGTGTGGTATTATGTGTATAACTGCATTACTAATGTGTGTCATTATGTATATAAGGTGCTCTACTGTGTGGCATAACATATAGAAAGGGCACTACTGTGTGGTCTACTGTGAAGAAAGAGCAATATGGTGTGGTGTAATGTGATTAAGTAGCAATTCAGTGTGATGTAATGTGAATAAGGGGCACTACTGTGAGGAGTAACCTATATAAAGTAAAGTGGAACTACTGTGTGATGTAACGTGAATAAGAGACACTATCGCAGGGGCACTACTGTGTGGTGTAATTTGAATGGGGGTACTATTGTGTGGCCATGCCCCTTCCCAGCAAGAACACAAACCTTTTAGAGCTGTTCACTGAATGTGCGCACTGTTCCTATTTAAAATATTGGGGATGGGAGCACCAAAATGAGGACTGCTATGGGTGAGGATGCTGGGAGAGGGGAGCAGGATCAGAGGAGGAACTAGCGGTGGTGCTAGGGGGCACCAGACAAAATATTGCCTAGGGCATCATATTGGTTAGGGCCGGCTCTGACTGAACTGACCGCAGTGGCAGAGTAAGTCTCGAGCTACTCAGAAACTGCTAAGAACTGTCTATTCGCAAATCTGCTAATCTTTCGTTCGCAAATCTACTATGCTAAGATTCACTCGCAGTAGGCGGCGGCTTAGCGTGTGCAAAGCTGCTAAAAGCAGCTTGCGAGCGAACAACTCGGAATGACCACCATTATTGGGGACGTCAGGTTATGTGGGACAGATCTGGGTCAAGTGCAATGAAGTGTGGGGAGGGAGGTGAAGTGAATAGACACAGTCATTGAGTTTCAACAAATACGAACATATTCATGAGTGGGGACCCACAGACATCACTGACCTCTACTGTTAAAATGCTTATACAATTATAAGTGGTCGCTCTAAAAATTATATACCTGTATATTTCCATATTACATGTCCTGTTAGGCATCCTTCTTTAGCCCTTCAAAATATTTATAAATTACATTTAGGATTAGCTAATTTCTGACAAGTTTGTGTGTGTTTACTGTACATGTTTAAGGAATTCATCCCAGTAGCCAGTCAGGCACCTCCATTGTATTTCTACCCCTGTGTATTAATACATTGTTTAAATAGCTTTAAAATCTACCTACAGTATTTGCCACAATTACTTTGGAACAGAAAACAGAGGAAGATGGCAGTAAACACAGGAAGAAGGACTAATCTATATCATCACCTTTGCGGTGAGCAGGATGTTTGGGTACAGTATGTATTTTCTTCATTAACAGTTTGGCAATTTACAGCAGAATATGTATCATCTGTTCAACAGAAATTCACAGTGCATTATTATGAGCTTTGAAACAGTCGACAAATGTTATAGCCTACTGGGTTGTTGGTCACAAAAGAAGCATTGCGGAATGTGAAAGTGACTGTTAAGGGCGGTACACATGGAGAAATCCGTGCTTAAATCTAAGCAATCTTACTAGATTGCTTAGATTTTAAGCACGGATCAGCCATGTGTATGCCCCCCAGCGATAGCGATGCGCGGCCATGCGCACAGGGCTGTCTTAACAGCAGTATAGGCCCCTGGGCACAGCAATGTGCTGGGGGCCCTACCCATGCTCCAGTAGAAGGGGTGGGGGGAGCCATCAGTGGCAGCTTTGATGTCCTGCGGGTGGTAGGGTGTGTTCTATCTTCTGCTTAGCATGTAGGACCTGGAGCAGTAATTTCTGCTAATTACTCCTTTACTGCACAGATAGGGCTTGACCACAGATATCTCAAGCTCCTGGATATAGATTTATTAGCTTTGAATTGGATAAAAAAACTATAGTCCCACCTTTCAGAAGGTACTGGGGACTTGGGGATCAGAGTTCAGGAGCCAGAGCAATCCACCGATGAAAATATAAAACTGCATATTAGGCGTGTGGAGCTGGAGCAAGGAAACAGCTGCTGGAAGGCTGATATCTCTGGTTCTGGCAATAGTAGAAACAAGCTGCCAGTGTCCACCAAAAGGGGAGACTCACAGCTTTTGGAGTATACCCTCAGAAAAACTTTATGTCAGACAGAACCCGAGATATCTGGCTGGGAAGAACAATTAACAGGCTTGGATGGGGACCACTGCTATGAAGTCCGATATCTCTGGTTCCCCAGGGCCGATTTTCTAAAATCTTGTACCCCTGGAAAGACGGGACCCTCGCCTATCATGCTAGGGCCCTTATACTCCTGGGGCCCTTGGGCAAGTGCCCATTGAGCCCTTATGAAAAGATGGCCCTGCACGCGCAACGCTATCGCCGGTGCTAGATTGAGCCTGCATGCAGGCTCAATCTAGCAAGTCACTCACTTCAGCGCTGTGTGAAGTGAGCATCCCCCCCGTTCCCCCCCCTCGCTCAGCACACATTGCTCTGAGAGGGGGGAGAGGTGTGTGCTGAGCTGTCTGTGTTAAGATTGCTCAGCACACATCTCTCCCGTCAGTACTGGCCTTTAGGCCACACAGAGGGGCAGATGTATTAACCTTGAGAAGTGATAAACCACTGATAAGCGCAAGGTGATAAAGCACCAGCCAATCATAACAAATTTGAAAAATGACAGGAGCTGACTGACTGGTGCATTATCACCTTGCATTTATCACTGTTTTATCACTTCTCCAGGCTTAATACATCTGCCCCAAAGAGTTCTAAGGGTTTATTGGTAAACATCAGGCAGCCTACAGAGCAAGTACTGCATGTGTGTGCAGTACTGTGACACTCTCACAGTAAAGAGAATGGCTGCTGTCTGCACATGTGTAGTAGCACATCAGGTCAGAGGTTGCTTATATCTGATAACTCTGGGTCCTAGTGCCTGTAGTGTATGCAGTATAGGAGACAGTGCAGAGTGCTGCTCTCCCTTTAAAAGTTTAAAAAACATTTTCTACTTTTTCTTTTGCTAATTCTTACATTTGATAAATGGTTACTTTGCCAGACTGGTCTGAAGAGAAGCAATGAAATGTAGGAGTAGTAAAGTGAGGCTAAGGCTAAGCTCAACTTACTCCTGTTTGTGTAATGTAAACAGAGCATATTTGCATAGCCGCAAAGCGATCACATAATACAGCCAGGTCAGCACAACAGGGAGCATGATCAGGACTGCCAAGAGAAATCCTAGGCCTCAGTACAACAAATTCCTGGCCCCCTTCCCCCCAGAATCCTGAGGGCATGGACACACCTCTTTTGGGACATGTCTAGCACATGATACACCCACTCACAGGGGCACGGTATGCCTCCCGGCCAGGGCAGTGGAGGGCCTGGCTGGGACCAGGTACTCTTCAGGGGGCGTGGCCTAATCACAGGAGGCATGGCAATGCATTCTTAGAAAGAAATACAGATTTTTTTAGATTAAGCACTTCCCTGGCCACATTGCAGCCCAGCACACAGCAGTGTGTGCTGGTCTGAGAAGAACAGCTACAGCTGCTGCTCCCAGGTAAGGGGGGGGAGAGAGCTTGGCCCCCACTGGGCCCCTCCATCAGACCTGGGCCCAGGTACCCTCTCCCACACTCTCTCGACGCCACAGTGCATGGTTCCAGAGTAGGGGTGGTGTGGGGACATGGAGATGTGACTACCTCATTGTGCCCCTGTCCCCCACTATACAGTGCCCACATTACTGGCATTTTTAAAGCAGGAGGTGGGGCTGCTGTGATGCAATTTAGTGCAAATCACATCATCACCCCGGCCACTTATCATCTGTGAGCGGGACTGTGTGGGGGTGTGAGCAGGACACAGGAGGCTTGCCCACTTTTTCAGATAGCTGGGAGTGTCACACAATTTTTGGAAGCCTACTAATCATTCTGGAATAATAGGCAAGTATCGATCACGTATATGCACCACTTCGGGCTTTCCCTTAATTGCCACATATGCTGCAAATGTGGAGCCGCAGTCACCTTGAAATCTGTACAGCACTGCATAGGGGCCAAAGTACTTGATCCATGTACTGTACTAAGGTGAGAGGGCTAAACAAAAAAGGCAGAGAAATCCCTGTACATACCGCATCTCAATATGCAATAAAGCGCTTTCTGTGTCTTCTGACTGCTAGTGCTAAGATCAGACTAAAACACCACCTAAGGGCTTCTCCAGGGCTTCTTTTCATCACCTCTAGCTCCGTCATCTGCATCTCCGTGAGTGAAGAAGGAGGGAGTGAGTTCTTTGTCACTTTGGGCCTAATTCAGACCTGATCATAGCAGCAAATTTGTTAGCCGAGGGGCAAAATCATGTGCACTGCAGGGTGGGCAGATATAACATGTGCAGAGAGAGTTAGATTTGGGTGGGGTGTGTTAAAACTGAAATCTAAATTGAAGTGCAGAAATAAAGCAGCCAGTATTTACCCTGCACAGAAACAAAATAATCCACCCAAATCTAACTCTCTCTGCACATGTTATATCTGCCCCCACCACCTGCAGGGTACATGGGAGCTAATTCAAACCTGATCGTAGCCGTGCAAAATTTTGCACGGCTACGATCAGCAACTCTGACATGTGGGGGGACCCCCAGCATAGGGCTAGTCCGCCACACATGTCTGGCCCTCTCCCTGCCGCACATGTGCTATAGCATCGCATGGCGGCGATGCTAGCTCACTCGGCGAATAGGTCCCTACTTGCACAGCATTGCTGCACTGGTAGGTGACTTTTCGCTGCATCCCGGGTTGCAGTGGATGCGTGTGATGTCATGCAGCCACCACGGCCCCCCCCCCCACGCTGTCCGAGCATTTCTGCGTTGCCCAGACCATTCCCCCAAAGCGGTGGACGAACGCCGTGGCCCGCCCCCTCCTGCTCAGCGAACACCTCTGCCTGTCAATCAGGCAGAGGTGATCGCTGGGCTGAGATGCCGATCGTATCTCTGGCATGCAAATGCGCACTGCGGAGCATGTGCAGTTCAGACCTGATCGCCCGCTGTGCAAAAATGCAGAGCAGAGATCAGGTCTGAATTAGCCCTCTGGTTTTGCCCATCTGCTAACAAATTTGCAATCAATTAATTTTCATCTTTGAATTCCAAAACTTAATTCAACTTTTTAACTATAAATTATTATACCACCAATGAAAAATGTGGTCCATCTCTAATAATAAACAATACCTGATTATTAGAGATGGACTACAGTACATTTTTCATTGGTGGCAATTATATGTTGGATTTTATCAGGTTATGTACTACATAATAACAATACTATATATCTACCTGACTATGGGGGTCATTCAGAGATGAACAAAGATCACTGCATACGCAGCCAGATCTGCGTTCATCTCTGCACATGCAGGGCAAGGCCATCCAGTATGTGTGGAGCCGCCTCCCGATGCGTCCACAATCTAATTGCAGATGCATTGAAACTAAGGTTGACCCCTGTCTGTGCTGTCAGATAGTCAGTGGCCATTTTTTTTATTGGAAAGCTGCGTGTGATGTCACGCAGCTGCCCCTGAAAATGGTTTTGGCCCGCCCCCGTTCTGCCCACCTCGCCCCTCCCAATGCCATGTCGCCACCCTGCAAACGCCTGCCGCTGTCAGTCAATCTGGGATGCGACCGCAATGTGTGTGCCCACGCAGCCACCGTGCTGCCACTACGCATGTGCAGTTTGACGGTGGTGGCGATCACTATTGCGGCCGGGTCTGAATGTCCGCCTATATCATTTACTTTCCCCATGAAAATAAGCTAAAAATGTGAGTGTATTTTTACTTTAAGGTTGTGTTTATACCAGGCAGATCCCTGCCAGAGAGAGTGGTATTCTTCCCCGATAAGCTGTACTGTGAGTAATCTGCAAACCACATCTACGAGAAAGAAATATATCAACATGAACACCCAAGTTATCATAACAAATAGTGCAATATGTTTTGCAAATTTTGTGAAAATGATGACTTACAGTAATTCACTAGACAAGTTTGCATTTTGAATACATTTTACTGTTTTAGCTATCTTTATTACATTTTCCCTGTATTAAGAGTTGAAATTAATAAAGATGTGTTTGGAACGTTATTTGAAAAATACTTTTGAAGTGACATTATCCATTAATTGAACAGCCTTGGGCAGTGCACTACCTTTCTGTTACTTCTCTCTGTGTGTACAAAATGTATAAAATAAATACAATAATTATACATAAACTTATTTTCTAGAAACCAATAATGAAGTGTGCTCTTGTATTTAAAAAAAATAATATACTTTCTTCTATCTTTTATTGTCCTAAACAAGTCCAGAAATCTAAATTCAAAACAGATAATGGGCGCAAAATAGTGAAGTCCGTAACAAAAAGATTTAATGCTTTTTTAATTATTATTTTTATTACATTTTATTTATAGGGTGCCACAAGTGTTTCGCAATGCCGTACAAAGGACAGTACAGGGAGACAAAACTTAGCATAACAGTAAATAAATAACAAAAATAGAGTACAGGTAACAGAGAGCACCACAATTCTCAAAACAATAATATAGCTTAGATGTAAGTAGCGAGGGAGTAATCATCGTACTACTTGGGGCAGGCGTCCATATATAGAGAGGAGCATTTACCAGTAGGAGAAAAAGCGGGTAAAGATGGTCGCTGAGTGAAATGTGTCGAGAAGAGGGCTTAGACAATAAGAGGAAAGAGGGCCCTGCTTTTCTTAAAATTGAACACATACAGAAAATAAGGCTCAACAGAGCATAAAACACATTATGATCTCACACTCCCAGCATACAGAAGCCTGCAAGTCTGCCATTTCCTGGAGCTCCAGGGTCAGTCAAAGCCACACTGGATTAAAGACCTAATTCAGACCTGATCGCAACAGCAAAAATGTCCTCTAATGGGCAAAACCATGTTGCACTGCAGGTAGGGCAGATGTAACGTGCAGAGAGTTAGATTTGGGTTGTTGACTTTGTTTCTGTGCAGGGTAAATACTGGCAGCTTTGTTTTTATACTGCAATTTAGATTTCAGTTAGAACACACCCCACCCAAATCTAAATCTCTCTGCACGTCATATTTGCCCCCCCCTGCAGTGCACATGGTTATGCCCATTAGAGAAAGATTTTGCTGCTGCGATCAGTTCTGAATTAGGCCCCTAGTCCTGTGGCCTGCTCACAGAGACAGTATCATCAGCCCAGTACATGCCAAACCGGTTTCATAATCAAACATGACTTCATCAGGAGGTATGGCCTGTGTGTATTGCCCACCATCTTATAGCAGATGGCGGTCGTTAGGTCAACAAGCATTATGTCGACATACATTGGGTCAACCACTAATTGTTGACATGCATTAGGTCAACATGGTCATTAGGTCGACATGTGCTAGGTCGACATGGAAAAAGGTTGACATGAGTTTTTCACAATTTTTTCATTTTTTGACCTTTTTCATACTTAACAATCCACTTGGACTACAATTGGGAATGGTAACCTGTGCTGAGCACAGCGAGGCACCTTGCCCAAAGCATGGAAAGCAAAGTGATCCATGAGAGGGACACGGTGCACTAATTGGGGTTCCCCGTAACTTTACAAAGAAAACGACACCAAAAACAGTAAAAAAAACTCATAAAAAACACAAAAAGGGTTTATTCCAAGCGCTTCAAATAACTGCAGCTGCGCTTTCCAAACGGCTGATCAGCTAATCAGCAAATGCCATCCACACAAAAAAAACTTTGAAATGGTCACAGCGCTGTTATAAATGAATCATACTATTGATCTTGCAGAAGTTCTCATTCATATGTTCTCTTTTTAGAGAGGATAGTATTCATATTCAAGTTCCAGCTTTATCTTAAAAATCGTTACTGATTAGCACTATGATGTTTAATCAGCCTTCAAAGTTCCACTCAAAACACATAAGGGCACCAGCATATATCTATGGATCCCGTATCCTAATTATAAGAAACAGTTCATGTCTCCAAATCACAGAAAATAAAAAAAAATATTAAAATGCCCAAAAAAATTCTTAAAATCACACAACACTTTACCGGTTACTGACAGGCTCAGATGGATTATCCAAAACGGTACTTTAAACAGTAGGGGTACTCCTCACCGGACTTCTAGGACACCAGAGATATTCTCCCTTTATTCTGGACTTAGCTACCAGATGCTTATCGCTACAGGGTCATCCCTCCTGTTGGCCATCCCCCAAATTCCGCTCCGGTGTTCAGACCTCCTCAACCGCTATGCCGCCCGCAGTGGAAATCTTACTCCCAGTTTCTCCTCACTTGGTGATAATGACCGAAACCACCTATGCACCCCTGACGCGTTTCTACCCGTTCCGGGTCTTTGTCAAGGTGTAGGTGATTTCGATCTGGTCACTATTTATGTCCTATCCTGGAAATCCGGTGAAGGCAATCAACATACAAATACACAGATTCAGGGTTACTTTATCCACATTCCGGGGCCTCTTAAAGTTACCTTGCCCCAAACCTTTATGTGTAACTGGTTCTAAAATATACAGGATCCAATTATTAAAAATATACATTATTACCACACATATACATTAAAAAATGTATCCAAGGCTTATTGATCTAAATCAAACACATTATTTGGGGGATGAATGGCGATCTAGAGAAACCATTTCATCTGAAAATCGCCGTTCAAACCCTCTGGTTGCAGAGTTTTCAGCTCATAAATCCATCGCATCTCTGCTCTCGCCAGAGATGCGGCCACATCATTTTTCCTCCAGCTACCCTTAACCTGTTCTATAGCCTTAAAATTAATTATGCTGTTAATAGAACACCTATGTTTTTCCTTACAATGTGCTGACAAGCAGTGCTTATCAAATCCCTTCTTAATATTATTTATATGTTCTCTAATCCTAATTTTAAGGGATCTGCTTGTCCTCCCTACGTATTGTTTCATACAAGCACATTGTATTAAATACACTACATTTTGTGTTTCACAGATCATAAAATGATTGATCTTCTACGTCTTATGTGTTACTGATGATTCGAAAGTTTCCATTTTGCTACCTTCTGTCCCTTTAATGTTCTTACAAGCCCCACACATCCCACACCTGAAAAAAACTTTGGTTCTGGTTCTTGTTATCATTGTGGGTGCAGGAGCTATGGCACTATTTACTAGTAAGTTTTTTAAATTGGGTGCCCTCTTATATATAACTCTGGGTTTATTTGGTAGTATCCCTCTTAATATATCATCACTCTTTAATATCTCCCAATGTTTTTTAAGGACACCTTCTATGGCTTTATACTTCGAATTATATGTGGTAACAAAAGAGATAGTATAATCCTCCCCTTTTTCTTTATTTTTAGGCTGTAGAAGACTTTATCTATCCCTTCTATACTTTCCATCGTACTATGTAATGCATCTACCTCATACCCTTTTTGTATGAATTGGTTTTTCATCCCTTCAGCTTGTTGTTTATAGACAGCCACCTCCGAACAATTCCGTTTCTATCGTCGGAACTGACTGCCCGGTACCCCCTTCAGCCAATTTGGGTGATGGCTACTGTCCTTCCTTATAAAAGAATTACTGTCAGTGGGCTTAATGAAATTTCTGGTGCAAATGGTCATATCTTTTATATAAACCATTAGGTCCAAATAATTAATACTGGAATCACTTTGCATATAGGTCAATACTACCCCAAAATCATTATTATTCAGTTTTTCTTGTAACTGAGTCAGTAGTTCCTTCCCACCCCTCTAAACAAAGACAATATCATCTATATAATGCTGATAGAGCACGAGACCCGCCCCCAGCTCGCTCCACACATATTGCTCCTCCCATGCATCCATAAATATATTCGCGAAGCTGGGGGTGAATCTCGTGCCCATCGCGGTCCCAAGGCGCTGCAGGTAATGCATATCTTTAAAGAAAAAGTGATTGTTTTTTAAAATAAAATCTATACTTTCCAAAATAAAATCTTTTAGATGGTCCTCTGTATTTTCTTTAATCAGGGAATTTTCAACCGCTTTTTTGCCTTTCTCATGTTCTATAATCGAATACAGAGACCCCACATCTGCTGTTATAAGAATATCTCCAGGTTGCCACTGCACTCCTTTTAACTTATTAATTATATCTGTCGTGTCCTTCAGATATGCATTTCCCTTACACGCTAGAGCAGTGATTTTCAACCTTTTTAAACTCGTGGCACACTAAACAAGATTTCAAAATCGCCAAGGCACACCATCAGTTGTTTTAATAAAATATAATACATATAATAATAAATATCGTCATATATTTAATATATGTTGATATTTGTTATTATTTCTCTTAAAATTAATAGAAATAAATAGGTTTTACTTACATAAGAATATCAGTGGGAAACCTGTGCTTGGTGATGTCTCATGATGTCTCTTGTCCGAGGACGGATGGTTGACAAGCATACCCTCAAGTCCTCCTCCAATGATTGAAGCCGTGACCTGTTCTTACACTTCATGGTGTTCATAGCAGAAAAGGCAGCCTCACACAGATACGATGTTGAGAAAGGAAGGAGTGCTTCAATCACCTTTTTTGTGACCATGGGGAATTCTTGTCGGAGAGACAACCAGAATGAGGCCATATCTGTTGATGAGTGCTTTAATGTGGCAAGATGAACCTCGGTCACACGCTGGAGTGGCAAGAAGAGCCTCGGTCACACGCTGGAGTGGCTAGATGAACCTCGGTCACACGCTGGAGTGGCAAGAAGAGCCTCGGTCACACGCTGGAGTGGCAAGAAGAGCCTTATATAAAACACATTGGCCCCACAGTAATAAAACACATTGGCCCCCACAGTAATAAAACACATTGGCCCCCACAGTAATAAAACAAATGCTGTCACCCCCCCCCCCCCGCCCCGGTAATTCCACACACCTACCCCCAGCGTTTTACACACCATGTCCCCATTGTAATTCCACACACGTCTCATTGTAATTCCACACCTGCCCCCCCAGTATAATTCTACACACATGCCCCTCATTATATTTCCGCACAGCTGCCACCCCATATTAATGCAACACACCTGCCCCCCAGTAATGCCACACACCGCCACCCCCACAAGTAATGCCCCATACATGCCCTCGTATTTACACCCATCAGCTCCCCCACTTAGTAATTCCACACACATGCCCCACTTAGTAATTCCACACACCAGCTCCCCCCTTACCAGCTCCCCCACTTAGTAATTCCACACTCCAGCTCCCCCCTTACCAGCTCCCACCTTAGTAATTCCACACACCAGCTCCCCTTTACCAGCCCCCCCTTAGTAATTCCACACACCAGCTCCCCTTTACCAGCCCCCCCTTAGTAATTCCACACACCAGTTCCCCTTCCAGCCCCCCTTAGTAATTCCACACACCAGCTGCCCTTTACCAGCCCCCCCTTAGTAATTCCACACACCAGTTCCCCTTCCAGCCCCCCTTAGTAATTCCACACACCAGTTCCCCTTCCAGCCCCCCTTAGTAATTCCTCACACCAGTTTCCCTTTACCAGCCCCCCCCCTTAGTAATCCCACACACCAGTTCCCCTTCCAGCCCCCCTTAGTAATTCCACACACCAGTTCCCCTTTACCAGCCCCCCCTTAGTAATCCCACACACCAGTTCCCCTTCCAGCCCCCCTTAGTAATTCCTCACACCAGTTCCCCCTTACCAGCTCCCCCACTTAGTTCAAAACAATAAATATAATATATAGTGGTGAGGAGCGCCGGGACCTCACCACAGAGCAGCAGAGCAGAGCAGCGTGTGAGAGGGCGGGCGCAGCGACAGCCGGACCGTGACCTATGGTGAGTCATAGGTCACGGTCCGGCTGACTGCGGAATGGATGTTAACAGGATCACAGGATCAGTGAGAGCGGGTGCGGCAGAGATCGGGTCCGTGCGGCGGGGCGGATGGCGGCAGTGACGGCTCTGGCGGCAGTGATCGGGTCAGTGCGGCGGGACGGATGGTGGCAGTGACGGCTCTGGCGGCAGTGATCGGGTCAGTGCGGCGGGACGGATGGTGGCAGTGACGGCTCTGGCGGCAGTGATCGGGTCCGTGCGGCGGGTGCGGACGGCGAGCGGCGGCACACTCAGCAACTGTTCGCGGCACACTAGTGTGCCGCGGCACACCAGTTGAAAAAGGCTGCTTTAGAGTATTGCAGGGTAGTATTACAGAGAAGCATGCACTCACCTTAGAGTATTGCAGGGTAGTATTACAGGGGAGCATGCACTCACCTTAGAGCAGTGATTTTCAACCTTTTTAAACTCGTGGCACACTAAACAAGATTTCAAAATCGCCAAGGCACACCATCAGTTGTTTTAATAAAATATAATACATATAATAATAAATATCGTCATATATTTAATATATGTTGATATTTGTTATTATTTCTCTTAAAATTAATAGAAATAAATAGGGTTTACTTACATAAGAATATCAGTGGGAAACCTGTGCTTGGTGATGTCTCATGATGTCTCTTGTCCGAGGACGGATGGTTGACAAGCATACCCTCAAGTCCTCCTCCAATGATTGAAGCCGTGACCTGTTCTTACACTTCATGGTGTTCATAGCAGAAAAGGCAGCCTCACACAGATACGATGTTGAGAAAGGAAGGAGTGCTTCAATCACCTTTTTTGTGACCATGGGGAATTCTTGTCGGAGAGACAACCAGAATGAGGCCATATCTGTTGATGAGTGCTTTAATGTGGCAAGATGAACCTCGGTCACACGCTGGAGTGGCAAGAAGAGCCTCGGTCACACGCTGGAGTGGCAAGATGAACCTCGGTCACACGCTGGAGTGGCAAGAAGAGCCTCGGTCACACGCTGGAGTGGCAAGAAGAGCCTTATATAAAACACATTGGCCCCACAGTAATAAAACACATTGGCCCCCACAGTAATAAAACACATTGGCCCCCACAGTAATAAAACAAATGCTGTCACCCCCCCCCCGCCCCGGTAATTCCACACACCTACCCCCAGCGTTTTACACACCATGTCCCCATTGTAATTCCACACACGTCTCATTGTAATTCCACACCTGCCCCCCCAGTATAATTCTACACACATGCCCCTCATTATATTTCCGCACAGCTGCCACCCCATATTAATGCAACACACCTGCCCCCCAGTAATGCCACACACCGCCACCCCCACAAGTAATGCCCCATACATGCCCTCGTATTTACACCCATCAGCTCCCCCACTTAGTAATTCCACACACATGCCCCACTTAGTAATTCCACACACCAGCTCCCCCCTTACCAGCTCCCCCACTTAGTAATTCCACACTCCAGCTCCCCCCTTACCAGCTCCCACCTTAGTAATTCCACACACCAGCTCCCCTTTACCAGCCCCCCCTTAGTAATTCCACACACCAGCTCCCCTTTACCAGCCCCCCCTTAGTAATTCCACACACCAGTTCCCCTTCCAGCCCCCCTTAGTAATTCCACACACCAGCTCCCCTTTACCAGCCCCCCCTTAGTAATTCCACACACCAGTTCCCCTTCCAGCCCCCCTTAGTAATTCCACACACCAGTTCCCCTTCCAGCCCCCCTTAGTAATTCCTCACACCAGTTTCCCTTTACCAGCCCCCCCCCCTTAGTAATCCCACACACCAGTTCCCCTTCCAGCCCCCCTTAGTAATTCCACACACCAGTTCCCCTTTACCAGCCCCCCCTTAGTAATCCCACACACCAGTTCCCCTTCCAGTCCCCCTTAGTAATTCCTCACACCAGTTCCCCCTTACCAGCTCCCCCACTTAGTTCAAAACAATAAATATAATATATAGTGGTGAGGAGCGCCGGGACCTCACCACAGAGCAGCAGAGCAGAGCAGCGTGTGAGAGGGCGGGCGCAGCGACAGCCGGACCGTGACCTATGGTGAGTCATAGGTCACGGTCCGGCTGACTGCGGAATGGATGTTAACAGGATCACAGGATCAGTGAGAGCGGGTGCGGCAGAGATCGGGTCCGTGCGGCGGGGCGGATGGCGGCAGTGACGGCTCTGGCGGCAGTGATCGGGTCAGTGCGGCGGGACGGATGGTGGCAGTGACGGCTCTGGCGGCAGTGATCGGGTCAGTGCGGCGGGACGGATGGTGGCAGTGACGGCTCTGGCGGCAGTGATCGGGTCCGTGCGGCGGGTGCGGACGGCGAGCGGCGGCACACTCAGCAACTGTTCGCGGCACACTAGTGTGCCGCGGCACACCAGTTGAAAAAGGCTGCGCTAGAGGTTGCAAGAAAGAGTCTATCATTTTGCTGTCAACGACCCGACTCCTGCCACTATTGGTCGTAATGGTGGATCATATTCATTTTTATGAATTTTGGGTAATCCATAAATTACCGGCAGGGTCGGATCCTCGATCAGCAAAAAATCCCTCTCTTGTTGGGTAATTACTCCTATCTCACAATATTTGTTCACCAAAATGCATAAATCATTCTTGATTTTTCCCATAGGATTTTTCTTAACAGATAGATATGTTTCTTTATCTGACAACATGAGCTTCACCTTATTTTCATACTTTTCCGTATCCATCACCACCACCCCGCCCCCATTATCTGCGGGTTTGATGGTGATGGACTGATTCTCCTGGAGGCTTTTCAAAGCTTCTCTTTCTTTTTTAGAGAAACTATTATTATAAATATCTGGCTTTCCCTTACTACAGACCTTTTCTAGGTCCGCAATTACCATTTTGCCGAACGTATTGACGGCTGCACCTCTACTATGTATGGGGTTAAAATGTGATTTTTTTCTTAAATTTAGACCTTTTTGGCTCCTCCCCATCTATAGGGCTCTCTCTATTCTTTTCTCCATTTGAAAAGAATCGTTTGAGGGATAATTTCCTCAGAAATCTTTGTACATCAACAAAATGGAAAATAATAATCTTATACCTATTATTCATAATATCCTATCTAATAAGAACTACCTATCAACGTGTTAAAGCACCATCCTCAAAAATTGGCTCCATTTTTACAAGATGACATTAATTTAAAAAAAAGGAAAGAAGTATCTTGGTATTCAGAATGAAATAATTAAATAGGCACATATTACAAAAAGTACAAAATATGAAAAGTATAAAATCTATACATGAACCCTTACAAGAATGCCACCATATCAATACTTTCATTTAGGCCAAAAGGGATAAGGGTATTCAATGTATAAATCCAAAAGGATTCACGCTGGGCTAACCGTCTATCCCTATTATTTTCCATTCATCACTATTAAAGATATTGGGATTTTGGGGGTTATAATAGTAGGTGCAGTTTAATAGTTTAATATTTATGGGGTGTTTCTATGAGTTTATTTTATCTAATAACTATACATTCCACACTCTAATAATATATGTTTATTAGTTTATATCACACTAATGATGTTATGAATTTAGTGATAAGTATGTATACACTGATAATCAGTTACACTTCCGATTTATATAACATTGTATAATAGTCCTTCACGAATATTAACCACACCAGTTATAACCACAGCGGTCTCCTAGGTTACAGAGGGGAACACGTCTATTGGCCGTCCGGATCACATGTCCACGAGGTATGATCACGTGACGTGAAACGTCATCACGGCCCGGTGGAACGCAAAGTCGCGGACCGCTGGAACGCAGGAAGCTCTGCTCTCCGGCGCGATCAGGGCACTTCTGGCCCTGTGCAGCGCTTATTGAGGCGACGCTGGAGCATAAGTGCTCTTGTCCCAGCACCGCGGGATTAGGCATATCAAGGGATGCGAGTGACTAAATCAGCGTTCGACTTCTACTGTGGTGTCCTTGGTTTGCACTCTGATTGGGTTCATTCATATAGTATCACTCACTTAGTTTAATAGTGTGCACATTAGAAGAGGTTTTTTATATATATAATTTTTATATATATAATTTATATCATAGGTCCTATAGTGGTTCTATTGGTGAACATTGCTGTCAATCATGAAACACCTAGTCCCGGTCCAAATAGATGCATTATGGGATACATTCATCAATTAAGGATATTCATGTTTTAATCTATATAAGATATAAGGATATTTGTTAAGTACTGCCCCCTAAATAAACTGGTTAATGAATGTTGGGTATATAGAATTAATTATGCCATAAATAAAGGTATTTTTTAAGTTTTATTTGACTTCCAATCACTGCACTAATGGGAAGTGATGTCATCACCTTTCCCCTATTTAAGGGTAAAAATTTGAACACAGTTTCATTCCACTGGAACTGAGCTTAACACTGCTGATCTGCTGGAGGGTAAGGACTATTTCATGTGATATTATGTTGGCATCACCCTTAAATATGGCTCCATTTACTATTTTGATTGGTCTGTAATTATTCCCATTCTTTTTATTGTATTATGTTACTGTGAATTAGAATTCATATAGACAATGAGGGAAGTTAATTATAATACCAGTACTATATATAAAAAAAAAAAAACTGTTTGAGTCTAAGATTTGGGTTGAGGCTGTATAGATTGGTAGATATTCCCTATCAAATAAAAATTCTGCATTTTATTAATGTTCTAGAGAATATAAATATACTTGGTAAGCCTCTTGAGTTTATGTAGACCAGTGAGATTATCTCTCTAATTGGCAAATATCAATAATAATTTTATTAGGTCACACATCTATATGAACCCTTGTTAGACCTGTGTATTTGAACTTGTCAGTCAAGCATTTGAAATAAAAGGTATGTGTTCCCATTCACCAGCACACTGATTGATTTAATAAATCAGTTATTATGTACATATCATGTGGTTTTAAAGTTACTAAAACTAATATTTCCCTAACTAGGCCCAATCTATTTTTCATCTATATATCCCACTGATGTGTGGGTAGTATTCAAGTATCCTGAACGCCTATTTGTTAATTCATTTGACATTCTATCAATTTTTATCAAGCATTCGAGGTATGTCATATGAAGTTTCCTTGACATGTTCTGATGTTCTCATTCTTCTTCTTCTTTTTCTTTCTCTTCTCTTCTGTGTATAATCATTAACCTTTGTAACTCATTGTCAACTTATTTGAAAGTACTTTACTGTAGTAAGTGCTCCCGATTGGTGTAGGTTTGCACTTTATTATCCAGCTCTGTTTTTGCATGTTCCTGTACCTTTTTCATCTATTGACATGTTCCCATTTTTTATTCTTTTATTTCATTATTTTTGTATTTTTTATATTTGTATAATTAGTGGAATATTCTGATAAATTATTTTACGCTTATAGATATACCCCTGATGAAGTCTTTGAGCAAGACGAAACGCGTTGGGTTTTTCTATTTGTTACACCAATCTCCAAACTTGCTATAAGGAGAAGGAGGAGTCTGTAAAAGTTATTCTACTTGTCCTCTGTATAATTGTTTGGTGTCATTTGTTAAGGATGGATACTTAATTCTCTGTACCATTGCTTGTGTTTTTATGTTTTAATAAATTTTATATGGAACATGTTAATGTGATTTTTATGCTCTAAAATATTGAGCAAACATATACTTATACATGTCTAGAGATTCCTGCTGAATCCTATTTATTATTGGGAGGAAGTATATCCCAAGGGCGCCTATTCCTCTATTGCTACATATATATATATATATATATATATATATATATATATATATATGCATGAGCTATTGCATGAACTTTGAGGCTTAATACTAATCAGTGTGGAAGCACTAACACGTTGGAAACAGCTTTGTTGTTACATCTAAAAATTTATTGCATGGTGCTTTATATTCCATCTGCTGGCAATTGTCCATTTCCATTGGAACTTATGCATGTAATTACTGCATGAACTGTGAGCATCTTAAACCACTTACTAATACACTGGAGAAAGCTGTGTGGGCACATTGCAAGTGTGCATTAAGTCTTAAAGGGGACTACAGTTTCATAATATATTTCAGTAAAGCCTCTATTGGACTGGTGATTATCCACTATTATAAATAAGACAGCCTAGTCCTCAATATGGATGTTAAGATCTATGTTTTTATTGGTGTAGCAAGTGCTATTGAACATAATATATATTTTATAACATATTTTTTAGAGGGTACTGGCTGGTATCCATGTATTGTACTTTGTTTATTGTGATAAAATAGAAATATAATTAAGTCAGTAGTGCAGTCTCATTCTTTTCTGTGTATTCTGCAAATTTGGGGTCATTGGGATCAATTCCCCGGGATTAGCTGCTCTGACTTAATTCATTTATGAAAACGGGTCTTTTCCTGTGTGCATAATTCTATTGAATGTAAGGTTTTTAAATATATGAACGTTACAAAAAAAATTAATAAAAAGTGTCAAGAAGAAAAAAAAACAAAGGCATTCGCACTTTGGGAATCAAACCCAGGACTCTGAGCATGGGGTGCAGGACACTTCACTGCTTGGGCACGACGCTTTGTGATAGAGACACAAGCTCATGTGTAAATGTAATGTTTTACTGTATTGGCTACGAGACTTGGATGCCCACATGCAGTACTGTATGCCTAATGTCAATGGACTATTGCTTTAACACGTTCATTTGCATGTGTATACACTTTTTTAATTTATTGATTAGTCTACAGGACTTGGATGCTCACATAAACCTAAAGTCAATGGACCATTGCTTTAACACGTTTGCTTGCGTCTCTATATATTAATTTTATTGATTGATTTATTGTGTTTTTTTTAAATTGACTGTCTCTGTCTGACCATTGGTCTGTGTGTAAAGTATACAGTAAAATTACAGTCATCACTGACCATTTGCCAGAGCTTTTAGATCAATCCGCCGCTATTCACTCTACAGTACTAGATTAGTGGAGCATTAGCCACCCAGTGGTGAAGATGTGTATTGTATGCTGCTTATGAAGTCATGTTTCAATGCGACTATCCGTGCAACAACTGAACAACCTGAGCTATTGCTTAGGCATGACTAATCCTCCGTTTAGACAGAGGAACAGCAGTGATGAAGGAGGCTCCATCTGTATATATATATATATATATATATATGTATCAGTCAGTAACAGTGGCACTTAATACCAAAAAGAAGACAAGTAGCAGGTTTGTAGCCAACATTTCAATGTTAGGTGTCACATTGTCGTCAGAGTGTGACACCTGACATTGAAACGTTGGCTATGAACCTGCCACTTGTCTTCTCTTTTGCATTGAGTGCCACCATTACTGGAGGGCACTGGCATTTATGGAATTGTGGTTTTAAGGGAGTACTCCCTTCAGGATTTGAATATATATATATATATATATATATATAAATTGGGATTGGGATTGTATCCTGCAGTCAAATATTCACACTTGCATGTCCATATGCAGATAACATTCTTTGAAGACAGATGGAAATTTTCCTTATACTGTATGTAAGGTTTTTCTTAAACTGTCATCTAATTGTCATCTGTTAGTTAAGAAGGCAAACCTGTGAAAATACCCTTTCCCCAGAAAAAAACACCCAAAAAGGACCCAAATGGCCAATCATCAAAAGATAACAAACATTTCTTCTCAATTTTAAAAGATAAATTCAGTATTTTTTAAAACCATAATTGTTTACACGCTGTACCGTATACAAATAAAACCAGTGGGCCACAACCAATACAGAAAAGATGTTACAGAAACCTTCCTCCACTTTATTCAGGTGTGGCTCGAGGAAGTAGCCTCGCTGAATTGGACAATGGACTTTAAACTGATAAAATCATATGCATTTCGTCTTCAGAGCCTTCATCAGGGGTAGGTATCTTGAATGGGTGAATATAAATATAATCAATATGGAGGTTCGAGATGGGACATATATGACTCAACCCATAATGAGTAAAATTAATACATACCAAAGTACGTCTAAAAGATAGGTACAAGATACTTTCTGCCCAATACAACTTCATCCGACACATGAGTTTTTGTCTCAAAAATTATAGTTGAACTCTATATGGTTGCATAAGGGAAAATATCCAATTTAGGAATAATTGGTATGGTGAAGTATGGTGGAAAATTTATAACCACAATGAGTGAAGAATACATACCAGACTATATCTAAAAAATTGAATACAGGTTACTTATTGTACAAAATAGCTTTGTCTAACAGATGGATTCTGAACCCCCAATTTGTAAATAGAATAGGGCCTCCTTGGACTCCATGTAACCTAATGGAGAAAGATGTCTATTTTTAGAACATATATGATCTTTCTCTTATCTATCAATACTGATATTCTTGACAGGTGTACAGTATTATAGATGTAAGTAAGATTTATCCTATAATAGCTTTATAAATGGAGAAGAACCCACAATGTGCATTTTATGAGCTAATAGAGCTAAACAACCTTTTTCAGAATGGCTGTACATGATTCATTTTTCTTATTTTCATCTAGATTCAATTGTTTCACTATATAAGTAAAATAGCTGGAGTTGGAATGGAAGAATCAGATAGTTTAACAAAGGACTTACTTCAGGTTCTTTATATGAATGGATACAGCAGAGGAATGCATTGGTCTCCAGATCCAACGTAATGAGCTTACTGCCACTGAACCAGTTTAATATGCTTAACGCGTTTCGGAGTGACCGCCTTCTTCAAAAGAGAAGGAGGACACTCCGAAATGCGTTAATCTGCTGTTTTTGCCTATTTGGGGAGACAACTGTGGAAACCACCATTATCTGCACTGAAGAGCACAGACTACTGTGCCTTCGGAAGCTCCAACCCAAAATCCACCTGGGAGTATAATTTTTTCCATGTCGACCTTGTTCATGTTGTCCTTTTGTCCATGTCAACCTATTTCAGGTGTCAACCTAAAGTGTGTCGACCAATTGGTGTCGACCTAAGGTGTATCAACCTTTTTGGTGTCGACCTGGAGTCTGGATACCGGCATCATTTAGCCAAGCTGACCCTAGCATAGGCATTTCATCCCTGCACCCCCACCCCCCCAAATGAAAACTAAGCCACCGATGTCTGAGACAACTGCCACAGTTCTCAATATCATAAGAACATCCTTAACTTAAATCAGCAAGAAGAGAACATTTAGAACATTAATTGCGTTATATTTTCTTTTACTAGTACACGCACAGTTCTCTTGCTGACATCACTGCTGATAACCTTCTGATTAGCTGGAAACTGTAATCTATAAACCACATCAGTCTGATAGACAACTGCCATCTATAAAAACTCCCCAACAGTGTGAGAATGCAGAAGGGGTGTTAGGGAAATAAATGAATTTAAGTTGGAAAACCAGAAAAGATCTTTATGAGTTCTAGTTACTGATCTAGTCTAGTAAGTCAGAGATGCAATGTCTTCAGAGTATCTATATATGTGACCGCACAATCTGTACAGAATAAAAAAGAATTGGAAAGAGTCATCAAACTATTCAAGAGCACGTAAGTAACAACAAAATGTATCAGTCTAGTTACTACTAACATACACGATATACTGCACTCTCCTATAATATATTACAAAAAATAACTTTTTTATGTTGTGTCATAATTTGGGAACACTGGCCCTCATTCCGAGTTGATTGCTCGCCAGCTGCTTTTAGCAGCAGTGCAAATGCTAAGCCGCCGCCCTCTGGGAGTGTATCTTAGCTTAGCAGAAGTGCGACCAAAAGGTTAGCAGAATAGTGTTGAATTTTTTTCAAGCAGTTTCTGAGCAGCTCCAGACCTACTCCTTCCTTGCAATCACTTCAGTCTGTTTAGTTCCTGTTTTGACGTCACAAACACACCCTGCGTTCGGCCAGCCACTCCCCCATTTCCCCAGGCACACCTGCGTTTTAATCTGACACGCCTGCGTTTTTTTTAGCACACTCACGGAAAACGGTCAGTTACCTCCCAGAAATGCCCCATTCATGTCAATCACTCACCGATAAGCAGTGCGACAGAAAAGCGTCGCTTGGCCTTGTGTGAAACTGCATAGTTTTGTGTGAAAGTACGTCGCACGTGCGCACTGCGGCCCATACGCATGTTGTTAATGTCATTTTAAAAACGGACTATCACTTTCAGCAGGTAATATGTTGTTTCAGAAATGGTTTCAATTGCGTGTATAAGTAATTTAGATGTACAATACTGTATAATTTACTACTGTAAAAATTATTTTGTTTATTGCTGTTGATCCAATATTAGGTGAACACTGAAATGTCAAAAGGAATAATGGCCCTCATTCCGAGTTGGTCGCTCGCAAGGCGATTTTAGCAGAGTTGCTCACGCTAAGCCGCCGCCTACTGGGAGTGAATCTTAGCATCTTAAAATTGCGAACGATGTATTCGCAATATTGCGATTACACACCTCGTAGCAGTTTCAGAGTAGCTCCAGACTTACTCGGCATCTGCGATCAGTTCAGTGCTTGTCGTTCCTGGTTTGACGTCACAAACACACCCAGCGTTCGCCCAGACACTCCCCCGTTTCTCCGGCCACTCCTGCGTTTTTTCCGGAAACGGTAGCGTTTTTTCCCACACGCCCATAAAACGGCCTGTTTCCGCCCAGTAACACCCATTTCCTGTCAATCACATTACGATCGCCAGACCGATGAAAAAACCGTGAGTAAAATTCCTAAGTACATAGCAAATTTACTTGGCGCAGTCGCAGTGCGAACATTGCGCATGCGCATTAAGCGGAAAATCACTGCGATGCGAAGATTTTTACCGAGCGATCAACTCGGAATGAGGGCCAATGTAAAGGTTTTCACACACTTAAACTAGAGATGTGTGGCGGACACTTTTCGGGTTTTGTGTTTTGGTTTTGGATCTGGACACAAGTGGGCGGCACAAACACCTAGCCCATCTAGGAGTGGCACTGCAGTGGCAGATAGGATGGCAGTTTTAAAAACTAGGCCCCAAAGAGAACATAGTGTAAAGAAAAAAAAAACGAGGTGCAAGATGGAATTGTCTTGCCGCTCCCCCCCTTATGTTGTTTAAACAGGACATGCACAGTTTAATAAACCCATCATTTCAGCGACAGGTGGTCCCCCTATAAAAAGCTCGCCAAGTTCTCTGAATCATAGCTACCACCTCCATATTTGATGACTTTTCAAATTATGAGAAGAGGGAAGAGGACAGTGTCAAGAAGGTGACTGAAAATTAGATAAGCACACGCAATCAGGAACAACACACAGGCTTTCACCTCCACTCCTATATTGGTGTGGAACAGAAAGGACTTTAACCACCAAATATATAATTACCACATTATTGGACAAACTGAAACACTAGGGGCCAAAGCCTCTGAATTTGTACCCCTTCTTCGTTTTCAGGGATTAAGATAATCTCAGAATTAATGGTGGGATGCAAATAAACTGATGTATACCACAGGATCAAGATTGGATATTTGCCCCTCCACGGAGTCTGAGACTAATTTTGTGAAAATCTTCTGGGTTTCTTTTTTTACATTTTTTTATTGCATTTTTATTTACATATTTTGTGGAAGATGCCTTATTTTTGTTTTTCATAGCTCCTAGTTACACACATGTGAGCATACCTGTGTGTCCCAGTTACACGCATGTGAGCATACCCCCTGTATTTTCACAGCAGCCCTGTATTTTTACAGCATACAGGTAGAGATGAGCGGGTTCGGTTCCTCGGAAACCGAACCCGCCCGAACTTCATGTTTTTTTACACGGGTCCGAGCGACTCGGATCTTCCCGCCTTGCTCGGTTAACCCGAGCGCGCCCGAACGTCATCATCCCGCTGTCGGATTCTCGCGAGGCTCGGATTCTATCGCGAGACTCGGATTCTATATAAGGAGCCGCGCGTCGCCGCCATTTTCACACGTGCGTTGAGATTCATAGGGAGAGGACGTGGCTGGTGTCCTCTCCGTTTATAGAGAAGAGAAGAAGAGAGTGAGACTAGAGTAGAGAGAGACACAGTAGTAATTTTGGGGAGCATTAGGAGGAGTACTACTACTTGCTGAAGTGATAGATAGATAGTGTGACTGTATAATGTATATCTGACTTGTGGGGGAGACACTGACAGTGGGGAGCAGTTAGAGTCTGAGAGCAGGACTCAGGAGTACATATAACGTACAGTGCATACTTTTGCTGCCAGAGTGCCACACTGCCATTGTGACCACACTGACCACCAGTATAATATATATTGTGATTGTCTGCTTAGGAGTACTACTTGCAAGTTGCTGATAGTGTGACCAGTGACCTGACCACCAGTTTAATAATCACCACCAGTTTAATAAATATATATACCTGTCCGGCTGCAGTACTAGTGATATTATATATATATATATATATATATATTAATTTCATCTCATTATCATCCAGTCTATATTAGCAGCAGACACAGTACGGTAGTCCACGGCTGTAGCTACCTCTGTGTCGGCAGTCGCTGGTCCATCCATAATTGTATACCACCTACCCGTGTTTTTTTTTTTTTTCTTTCTTCTTGATACATACTACTATAGTAGCTTACTGTAGCAGTCTGCGGTGCTGCTGAGCTGACAGTGTCCAGCAGGTCCGTCATCAGTCATTACATAATAAATATATATACCTGTCCGGCTGCAGTACTAGTGATATTATATATATATATATATTAATTTCATCTCATTATCATCCAGTCTATATTAGCAGCAGACACAGTATGGTAGTCCACGGCTGTAGCTACCTCTGTGTCGGCAGTCGCTGGTCCATCCATAATTGAATACCACCTACCCGTGTTTTTTTTTTTTTTTTTCTTTATACATACTACTATAGTAGCTTACTGTAGCAGTCTGCGGTGCTGCTGAGCTGACAGTGTCCAGCAGGTCCGTCATCAGTCATTACATAATAAATATATATACCTGTCCAGCTGCAGTACTAGTGATATTATATATATATATATATATATATATATTAATTTCATCTCATTATCATCCAGTCTATATTAGCAGCAGACACAGTACGGTAGTCCACGGCTGTAGCTACCTCTGTGTCGGCAGTCGCTGGTCCATCCATAATTGTATACCACCTACCCGTGTTTTTTTGTTTTTTGTTTTTTTTCTTCTTGATACATACTACTATAGTAGCTTACTGTAGCAGTCTGCGGTGCTGCTGAGCTGACAGTGTCCAGCAGGTCCGTCATCAGTCATTACATAATAAGTATATATACCTGTCCGGCTGCAGTACTAGTGATATTATATATATATATATATTAATTTCATCTCATTATCATCCAGTCTATATTAGCAGCAGACACAGTACGGTAGTCCACGGCTGTAGCTACCTCTGTGTCGGCAGTCGCTGGTCCATCCATAATTGTATACCACCTACCCGTGTTTTTTTTTTTTTTCTTTCTTCTTCTTGATACATACTACTATAGTAGCTTACTGTAGCAGTCTGCGGTGCTGCTGAGCTGACAGTGTCCAGCAGGCCCGTCATCAGTCATTACATAATTAATATATATACCTGTCCGGCTGCAGTACTAGTGATATTATATATATATATATATATATTAATTTCATCTCATTATCATCCAGTCTATATTAGCAGCAGACACAGTACGGTATTCCACGGCTGTAGCTACCTCTGTGTCGGCAGTCGCTGGTCCATCCATAATTGTATACCACCTACCCGTGTTTTTTTTTTTTTTCTTCTTCTTTATACATACTACTATAGTAGCTTACTGTAGCAGTCTGCGGTGCTGCTGAGCTGACAGTGTCCAGCAGGTCCGTCATCAGTCATTACATAATAAATATATATACCTGTCCGGCTGCAGTACTAGTGATATTATATATATATATATATATATATTAATTTCATCTCATTATCATCCAGTCTATATTAGCAGCAGACACAGTACGGTAGTCCACGGCTGTAGCTACCTCTGTGTCGGCAGTCGCTGGTCCATCCATAAGTATACTAGTATCCATCCATCTCCATTGTTTACCTGAGGTGCCTTTTAGTTGTGCCTATTAAAATATGGAGAACAAAAATGTTGAGGTTCCAAAATTAGGGAAAGATCAAGATCCACTTCCACCTCGTGCTGAAGCTGCTGCCACTAGTCATGGCCGAGACGATGAAATGCCAGCAACGTCGGCTGCCAAGGCCGATGCCCAATGTCATAGTACAGAGCATGTAAAATCCAAAACACCAAATATCAGTAAAAAAAGGACTCCAAAATCTAAAATAAAATTGTCGGAGGAGAAGCGTAAACTTGCCAATATGCCATTTACCACACGGAGTGGCAAGGAACGGCTGAGGCCCTGGCCTATGTTCATGGCTAGTGGTTCAGCTTCACATGAGGATGGAAGCACTCAGCCTCTCGCTAGAAAACTGAAAAGACTCAAGCTGGCAAAAGCACCGCAAAGAACTGTGCGTTCTTCGAAATCCCAAATCCACAAGGAGAGTCCAATTGTGTCGGTTGCGATGCCTGACCTTCCCAACACTGGACGTGAAGAGCATGCGCCTTCCACCATTTGCACGCCCCCTGCAAGTGCTGGAAGGAGCACCCGCAGTCCAGTTCCTGATAGTCAGATTGAAGATGTCAGTGTTGAAGTACACCAGGATGAGGAGGATATGGGTGTTGCTGGCGCTGGGGAGGAAATTGACCAGGAGGATTCTGATGGTGAGGTGGTTTGTTTAAGTCAGGCACCCGGGGAGACACCTGTTGTCCGTGGGAGGAATAGGGCCATTGACATGCCTGGTCAAAATACAAAAAAAATCAGCTCTTCGGTGTGGAAGTATTTCACCAGAAATGCGGACAACATTTGTCAAGCCGTGTGTTGCCTTTGTCAAGCTGTAATAAGTAGGGGTAAGGACGTTAACCACCTCGTAACATCCTCCCTTATACGTCACCTGCAGCGCATTCATCATAAGTCAGTGACAAGTTCAAAAACTTTGGGCGACAGCGGAAGCAGTCCACTGACCAGTAAATCCCTTCCTCTTGTAACCAAGCTCACGCAAACCACCCCACCAACTCCCTCAGTGTCAATTTCCTCCTTCCCCAGGAATGCCAATAGTCCTGCAGGCCATGTCACTGGCAATTCTGACGAGTCCTCTCCTGCCTGGGATTCCTCCGATGCATCCTTGCGTGTAACGCCTACTGCTGCTGGCGCTGCTGTTGTTGCTGCTGGGAGTCGATGGTCATCCCAGAGGGGAAGTCGTAAGCCAACTTTTACTACTTCCACCAAGCAATTGACTGTCCAACAGTCCTTTGCGAGGAAGATGAAATATCACAGCAGTCATCCTGTTGCAAAGCGGATAACTGAGGCCTTGACAACTATGTTGGTGTTAGACGTGAGTCCGGTATCCGCCGTTAGTTCACAGGGAACTAGACAATTTCTTGAGGTAGTGTGCCCCCGTTACCAAATACCATCTAGGTTCCACTTCTCTAGGCAGGCGATACCGAGAATGTACACGGACGTCAGAAAAAGACCCACCAGTGTCCTAAAAAATGCAGTTGTACCCAATGTCCACTTAACCACGGACATGTGGACAAGTGGAGCAGGGCAGGGTCAGGACTATATGACTGTGACAGCCCACTGGGTAGATGTATGGACGCCCGCTGCAAGAACAGCAGCGGCGGCACCAGTAGCAGCATCTCGCAAACGCCAACTCTTTCCTAGGCAGGCTACGCTTTGTATCACCGGTTTCCAGAATACGCACACAGCTGAAAACCTCTTACGGCAACTGAGGAAGATCATCGCGGAATGGCTTACCCCAATTGGACTCTCCTGTGGATTTGTGGCATCGGACAACGCCAGCAATATTGTGTGTGCATTAAATATGGGCAAATTCCAGCACGTCCCATATTTTGCACATACCTTGAATTTGGTGGTGCAGAATTTTTAAAAAAACGACAGGGGCGTGCAAGAGATGCTACACAAGGAGGGCGACCCGGCACCGGTCTAAAGTAATTTTTGATTACAAAAAACCCAAAATTGGACAATTTTTAAGTAAATCTTTAATATAATGTCCAGTTTGGGGGTGCGCCCAGAGCCAGAAACATATGCATGAACAAAAGGGAGAAAAAAGAAAGCTCTTGTGTGGGCGCACTCTTTAATTGTAGTTGAATAACTAGAATAAATAACTCTAGGTTGATTAGTCAGCAGATAAAACAAAATTTATTTGGAAATATTTAAGAGTATAATTGCCCCTTATCAAAGAGATGTGAATGATCCCAGATAAAAAATGTTCTGGTCCTGCCTCAGGAAATGAGATGGAGAGGGGTAGAGACACTGCAAGTCATAAACCCTTTCTCGCCCGGCCAGTACAGATAAACTGTATTGATGAGATCAATTTGGGTCAATTGATTTTGAATTCTGACATAATCCTAATGAAGGAATAGCAGCTATTTTAAGCAGTAAGCAATAATAGAAATAATCAAAGGATATACCAGGGTAAAGAAAGGAAAAGATAGAAACAAATGGTGATACTGCTGTTGGAGTCACATACCACACATCTTATGCGATGATTATTGTTCTACAACACTGAGTATTCCCTGTGAGTCTCCACTTCAGGTACTAACTCAACCCACACTGTTTCGCTTCCAAGATCGGACGAGATCGGGCATTAGCAGTGTGGTTTGATAGTAGAAAGATTTGGTCAGCCTTCCAATGAGAGTGCACCTATATAGGGAGGGATGATTTGTTGGGTTTTATAGAAACAGTGTGGATCTGCTTTTTGTGTTAGGCAGGAGACATCAAGTCCCACAAAGGTGGTATTGTGTCCCTGGATCACAAATGAGAGTCCACGGAAAAGAAAAAGATATATAGAATTATGACGTAACTAGGTATACACCCTGAAAAAATTAATGATGGAGATCAATAAGGCTATAGTTAGGAACGGGTGATAGAAATTGCCCGTCCGTATAAATACACCTGGATAAAGAAACAGGATTCAAAAAAACTTTTTTTATGTGTACATGGATACTGAGTTAAAGAACAAAGAATATATCAAAAGTAATTATAGATACAGATAAGTGGTACTGGTATATGCAATGAAATAATCACTTGTGAAAGGGGTGTCACTAAAAGCATTTGGTGTGAATTGGAGCTGTTGTAATCACTAGGATATAAGGGAACAGACATCAAAATCTCACATAGCCCATGCAGCAATATGTCACCAGGATCTGCAAGAGGAAAGTCAAAAGAAAATGCAGTATTCCTTTCCTATAAAATGCAGTTTACAATCCTAAAGAAATGGACTAAGATGCATATACCTGGATAAAGGCATAAATGAAGCTGCAGGGATATAGATATAATTTCTGTGACAGCTGGGTAAAATAACCCAAAATGGCAAGATGGAATGATCTGACCTGAGGCTAGGAGTGGATCAAATGCAGTTGGACAAAACAGGACCCATTGGAATGGAAAACGCGTTTCACCCCTGTGGGGCTTGTTCACTTCCTGGTGAACAAGCCCCACAGGGGTGAAACGCGTTTTCCATTCCAATGGGTCCTGTTTTGTCCAACTGCATTTGATCCACTCCTAGCCTCAGGTCAGATCATTCCATCTTGCCATTTTGGGTTATTTTACCCAGCTGTCACAGAAATTATATCTATATCCCTGCAGCTTCATTTATGCCTTTATCCAGGTATATGCATCTTAGTCCATTTCTTTAGGATTGTAAACTGCATTTTATAGGAAAGGAATACTGCATTTTCTTTTGACTTTCCTCTTGCAGATCCTGGTGACATATTGCTGCATGGGCTATGTGAGATTTTGATGTCTGTTCCCTTATATCCTAGTGATTACAACAGCTCCAATTCACACCAAATGCTTTTAGTGACACCCCTTTCACAAGTGATTATTTCATTGCATATACCAGTACCACTTATCTGTATCTATAATTACTTTTGATATATTCTTTGTTCTTTAACTCAGTATCCATGTACACATAAAAAAAGTTTTTTTGAATCCTGTTTCTTTATCCAGGTGTATTTATACGGACGGGCAATTTCTATCACCCGTTCCTAACTATAGCCTTATTGATCTCCATCATTAATTTTTTCAGGGTGTATACCTAGTTACGTCATAATTCTATATATCTTTTTCTTTTCCGTGGACTCTCATTTGTGATCCAGGGACACAATACCACCTTTGTGGGACTTGATGTCTCCTGCCTAACACAAAAAGCAGATCCACACTGTTTCTATAAAACCCAACAAATCATCCCTCCCTATATAGGTGCACTCTCATTGGAAGGCTGACCAAATCTTTCTACTATCAAACCACACTGCTAATGCCCGATCTCGTCCGATCTTGGAAGCGAAACAGTGTGGGCTGAGTTAGTACCTGAAGTGGAGACTCACAGGGAATACTCAGTGTTGTAGAACAATAATCATCGCATAAGATGTGTGGTATGTGACTCCAACAGCAGTATCACCATTTGTTTCTATCTTTTCCTTTCTTTACCCTGGTATATCCTTTGATTATTTCTATTATTGCTTACTGCTTAAAATAGCTGCTATTCCTTCATTAGGATTATGTCAGAATTCAAAATCAATTGATCCAAATTGATCTCATCAATACAGTTTATCTGTACTGGCCGGGCGAGAAAGGGTTTATGACTTGCAGTGTCTCTACCCCTCTCCATCTCATTTCCTGAGGCAGGACCAGAACATTTTTTATCTGGGATCATTCACATCTCTTTGATAAGGGGCAATTATACTCTTAAATATTTCCAAATAAATTTTGTTTTATCTGCTGACTAATCAACCTAGAGTTATTTATTCTAGTTATTCAACTACAATTAAAGAGTGCGCCCACACAAGAGCTTTCTTTTTTCTCCCTTTTGTTCGTGCAAGAGATGCTGTCGGTGGCCAGAAGAATTGCGGGACACTTTCGGAGGACAGGCACCACGTACAGAAGACTGGAGCACCACCAAAAACGCCTGAACCTGCCCTGCCATCATCTGAAGCAAGAAGTGGTAACGAGGTGGAATTCAACCCTATATATGCTTCAGAGGTTGGAGGAGCAGCAAAAGGCCATTCAAGCCTATACAATTGAGCACGATATAGGAGGTGGAATGTACCTGTCTCAAGCGCAGTGGAGAATGATTTCAACGTTGTGCAAGGTTCTGCAACCTTTTGAACTTGCCACACGTGAAGTCAGTTCAGACACTGCCAGCCTGAGTCAGGTCATTCCCCTCATCAGGCTTTTGCAGAAGAAGCTGGAGGCATTAAAGGAGGAGCTAAAAGGGAGCGATTCCGCTAGGCATGTGGGACTTGTGGATGGAGCCCTTAATTCGCTTAACAAGGATTCACGGGTGGTCAATCTGTTGAAATCAGAGCACTACATTTTGGCCACCGTGCTCGATCCTAGATTTAAAACCTACCTTGGATCTCTCTTTCCGGCAGACACAAGTCTGCTGGGGTTCAAAGACCTGCTGGTGACAAAATTGTCAAGTCAAGCGGAACGCGACCTGTCAACATCTCCTCCTTCACATTCTCCCGCAACTGGGGGTGCGAGGAAAAGGCTCAGAATTCCGAGCCCACCCGCTGGCGGTGATGCAGGGCAGTCTGGAGCGACTGCTGATGCTGACATCTGGTCCGGACTGAAGGACCTGACAACGATTACGGACATGTCGTCTACTGTCACTGCATATGATTCTCTCCCCATTGAAAGAATGGTGGAGGATTATATGAGTGACCGCATCCAAGTAGGCACGTCAGACAGTCCGTACTTATACTGGCAGGAAAAAGAGGCAATTTGGAGGCCCTTGCACAAACTGGCTTTATTCTACCTAAGTTGCCCTCCCACAAGTGTGTACTCCGAAAGAGTGTTTAGTGCCGCCGCTCACCTTGTCAGCAATCGGCGTACGAGGTTACTTCCAGAAAATGTGGAGAAGATGATGTTCATTAAAATGAATTATAATCAATTCCTTCGTGGAGACATTGACCAGCAGCAATTGCCTCCACAAAGTAGTACACAGGGAGCTGAGATGGTGGATTCCAGTGGGGACGAATTGATAATCTGTGAGGAGCGGGATGTACAGTACACGGTGATATATCGGAGGATGATGATGAGGTGGACATCTTGCCTCTGTAGAGCCAGTTTGTGCAAGGAGAGATTAATTGCTTCTTTTTCGGTGGGGGTCCAAACCAACCCGTCATTTCAGTCACAGTCGTATGGCAGACCCTGTCACTGAAATGATGGGTTGGTTAAAGTGTGCATGTCCTGTTTATACAACATAAGGGTGGGTGGGAGGGCCCAAGGACAATTCCATCTTGCACTTCTTTTTTCTTTCATTTTTCTTTGCGTCATGTGCTGTTTGGGGAGTGTTTTTTGGAAGGGCCATCCTGCGTGCCACTGCAGTGCCACTCCTAGATGGGCCAGGTGTTTGTGTCGGCCACTAGGGTCGCTTATCTTACTCACACAGCTACCTCATTGCGCCTCTTTTTTTCTTCTTTGCGTCATGTGCTGTTTGGGGAGTGTTTTTGGAAGGGCCATCCTGTGTGACACTGCAGTGCCACTCCTAGATGGGCCAGGTGTTTGTGTCGGCCACTAGGGTCGCTTATCTTACTCACACAGCTACCTCATTGCGCCTCTTTTTTTCTTCTTTGCGTCATGTGCTGTTTGGGGAGTGTTTTTTGGAATGGCCATCCTGCGTGCCACTGCAGTGCCACTCCTAGATGGGCCAGGTGTTTGTGTCGGCCACTAGGGTCGCTTATCTTACTCACACAGCTACCTCATTGCGCCTCTTTTTTTCTTCTTTGCGTCATGTGCTGTTTGGGGAGTGTTTTTTGGAAGGGCCATCCTGCGTGCCACTGCAGTGCCACTCCTAGATGGGCCAGGTGTTTGTGTCGGCCACTAGGGTCGCTTATCTTACTCACACAGCTACCTCATTGCGCCTCTTTTTTTCTTCTTTGCGTCATGTGCTGTTTGGGGAGTGTTTTTTGGAAGGGCCATCCTGCGTGACACTGCAGTGCCACTCCTAGATGGGCCAGGTGTTTGTGTCGGCCACTAGGGTCGCTTATCTTACTCACACAGCTACCTCATTGCGCCTCTTTTTTTCTTCTTTGCGTCATGTGCTGTTTGGGGAGTGTTTTTTGGAATGGCCATCCTGCGTGCCACTGCAGTGCCACTCCTAGATGGGCCAGGTGTTTGTGTCGGCCACTAGGGTTGCTTATCTTACTCACACAGCTACCTCATTGCGCCTCTTTTTTTCTTCTTTGCGTCATGTGTTGTTTGGGGAGTGTTTTTTGGAAGGGCCATCCTGCGTGCCACTGCAGTGCCACTCCTAGATGGGCCAGGTGTTTGTGTCGGCCACTAGGGTCGCTTATCTTACTCACACAGCTACCTCATTGCGCCTCTTTTTTTCTTCTTTGCGTCATGTGCTGTTTGGGGAGTGTTTTTTGGAAGGGCCATCCTGCGTGACACTGCAGTGCCACTCCTAGATGGGCCAGGTGTTTGTGTCGGCCACTAGGGTCGCTTATCTTACTCACACAGCTACCTCATTGCGCCTCTTTTTTTCTTCTTTGCGTCATGTGCTGTTTGGGGAGTGTTTTTTGGAAGGGCCATCCTGCGTGACACTGCAGTGCCACTCCTAGATGGGCCAGGTGTTTGTGTCGGCCACTAGGGTTGCTTATCTTACTCACACAGCTACCTCATTGCGCCTCTTTTTTTCTTCTTTGCGTCATGTGCTGTTTGGGGAGTGTTTTTTGGAATGGCCATCCTGCGTGCCACTGCAGTGCCACTCCTAGATGGGCCAGGTGTTTGTGTCGGCCACTAGGGTTGCTTATCTTACTCACACAGCTACCTCATTGCGCCTCTTTTTTTCTTCTTTGCGTCATGTGTTGTTTGGGGAGTGTTTTTTGGAAGGGCCATCCTGCGTGCCACTGCAGTGCCACTCCTAGATGGGCCAGGTGTTTGTGTCGGCCACTAGGGTCGCTTATCTTACTCACACAGCTACCTCATTGCGCCTCTTTTTTTCTTCTTTGCGTCATGTGCTGTTTGGGGAGTGTTTTTTGGAAGGGCCATCCTGCGTGACACTGCAGTGCCACTCCTAGATGGGCCAGGTGTTTGTGTCGGCCACTAGGGTCGCTTATCTTACTCACACAGCTACCTCATTGCGCCTCTTTTTTTCTTCTTTGCGTCATGTGCTGTTTGGGGAGTGTTTTTTGGAAGGGCCATCCTGCGTGACACTGCAGTGCCACTCCTAGATGGGCCAGGTGTTTGTGTCGGCCACTAGGGTCGCTTATCTTACTCACACAGCTACCTCATTGCGCCTCTTTTTTTCTTCTTTGCGTCATGTGCTGTTTGGGGAGTGTTTTTTGGAAGGGCCATCCTGCGTGACACTGCAGTGCCACTCCTAGATGGGCCAGGTGTCTGTGTCGGCCACTAGGGTCGCTTATCTTACTCACACAGCTACCTCATTGCGCCTCTTTTTTTCTTTGCGTCATGTGCTGTTTGTGGAGTGTTTTTTGGAAGGGCCATCCTGCGTGCCACTGCAGTGCTACTCCTAGATGGGCCAGGTGTTTGTGTCGGCCACTAGGGTCGCTTATCTTACTCACACAGCTACCTCATTGCGCCTTTTTTTTCTTCTTTGCGTCATGTGCTGTTTGGGGAGTGTTTTTTGGAAGGGCCATCCTGCGTGACACTGCAGTGACACTCCTAGATGGGCCAGGTGTTTGTGTCGGCCACTAGGGTCGCTTATCTTACTCACACAGCTACCTCATTGCGCCTCTTTTTTTCTTCTTTGCGTCATGTGCTGTTTGGGGAGTGTTTTTTGGAAGGGCCATCCTGCGTGACACTGCAGTGCCACTCCTAGATGGGCCAGGTGTTTGTGTCGGCCACTAGGGTCGCTTAGCTTAGTCATCCAGCGACCTCGGTGCAAATTTTAGGACTACAAATAATATTGTGAGGTGTGAGGTATTCAGAATAGACTGAAAATGAGTGGAAATTATGGTTTTTGAGGTTAATAATACTTTGGGATCAAAATGACCCCCAAATTCTATGATTTAAGCTGTTTTTTAGTGTTTTTTGAAAAAAACACCCGAATCCAAAACACACCCGAATCCGACAAAAAAAATTCGGTGAGGTTTTGCCAAAACGCGGTCGAACCCAAAACACGGCCGCGGAACCGAACCCAAAACCAAAACCCAAAACCCGAAAAATTTCAAGTGCACATCTCTACATACAGGACAGGGCCAGTGTACCTTTATTTTCACTGCACCTTCTTTTTACAGCATACAAGACAGGGCCAGAGTACCTTTATTCTAACAACAGCACCCCTGTCATTTTATAGAATACAAGACAGGGACAGTGTATCTTTATTATCACAGCATCCCTGTATTTGCACAGCACCCCTGTATTTTGACACCATATCAGGACAGGGCCAGTGTACCTTTATTTTAACAACAACGCTCCTGTATTTTTACAACATACAGGACATGGCCAGTACCCCTGTATTTTAACAACACCCCTGTAATTTTAAAGCATACAATACAGGGCCAATGTACCTTTATTTTCACAGCAACCCTGTATTTTTACAGCATACAGGACAGGGCCCGTGTACCTTTACAACACCCCTGCATTTTTTTACAGCATACAGGACAGAACCAGCACTCCTGTATTTTCACAGCACCCCAGTATTTTTACAGCATACAGGACTGGGCCAGCACCCTTGTATATTAACAACACTCCTATAATTTTACAGCATACAAGACAGGGGCAGTGTATCTTTACAACACCCCTGTATTTTTCACAGCATACAAGACAGGGCCAGTGTACCTTTATTTTCACAGCACCCCTGTAATTTTACAGCATAAAAGACAGGGCCAGTGTTCCTTTACAAGACCCCTGTATTTTTTACAGCATACAGGACAGAACCAGCACCGCTGTATTTTCACAGCACCCCTGTTTTTTTTACAGCATACAGGACAGGGCCCCTGTACAGCACAGTTCCTTTACAAGACCCCTATATTTTTACCAGCATACAGGACAGAACCAGCACCCCTGTATTTTCACAGCACCCCTGTATTTTTACAGCATACAAGACAGGGCCAGTGTACCTTTACAACACCCCTGTATTTTTTACAGCATACAAGATAGGGCCAGTGTACCTTTATTTTCACAGCACCCCTGTAATTTTACAGTATTCAAGACAGAGCCAGTGTTCCTTTACAAGACCCCTGTATTTTTTACAGCATACAGGACAGAACCAGCACCGCTGTATTTTCACAGCACCCCTGTTTTTTTTTACAGCATACAGGACAGGGCCCCTGTACAGCACAGTGACAGGACAGCAACACCCATGTACAGCACCCCTAACAGCACAGGACACCACAGTGAAAGGACAGTGCCTCTAGCAGCACAGGACACCACAGTGACAATACAGCACCCCTAACAGCACATCGGACAGTACCGCTAAAGAGCACACACTGACCCCACCCCACACCATGTCGAAGTAAAAAATATTATACCCACATGCATCACATGCAAACACCACACAGAGTGGCCTCTGTGCAGTTGCGTACCCTCCGTGCGTGCGCATACACGGACACTGCGTACATTGGCTCGTGAAGCCCTGCATATTAGCACGTGGTATGAGTAAATACGGTAACATACACATTCGCATAGAAAAGCCACAAAGCCATATTTAATATTTTATCCATATAGTACATAATTTACACATAGTCTGTACACTCTTCAACAGCAAGTTACTGTGCGCACACAAAATAAGCAAATCACTCTTATACACATTCAAAGATGATACTTCCAAGAACTCAATTACAAACAGTGTTTTGAATGTATCAGACTGTCTTGTTTATGCAAAGCTTTGTGATAATGGAAAATAGACCCTGAGCTGAGGGTAATGTAAATACCATTGTTTGCCCCATTGTTTTAGAGTTGTATAGTGAGTCAAGAAATACTGGACTGTCATTGTTGCACTGGGAGCCGGAACAAACAAAAGAACAATATATCCTAGACAAGAACACAAGCCAGACCCTTACTTGTTTAACAACTTACAAAACCACAAAAAATACATTTACAGACTAGACATTTGATGTATGATATATCAAATGTATAACATTTATAATCTCATATACATAGTTTAAAAACATCTAACTCATGGTTATATATATATATATATATATTTATTTCATAACTAATTGTAATAGCAGGAATATATATATACACATACACATATCTCGAGGATGGGAATGGATAAATATATCATGTGTGGGATCATATTGTTCAGGGTCACATAAGCAGTAATCCGGTGGGTGTGAGGATATTGTCTCATATTGCGGCAATAAGTTATTAGTGATACCGTATTTATGTATGATAATGTGGTGGGTTTAACTGGTCTTGGGGTGGGAACTCAAATGTAAACAACAGTAATCACATCTCAGGACTTAGCCATCGCCCACCGTTTGAGCTGACCAATGATCCCCAGTGCACAGGATATGTCCCACCCCCGAACCAATGGAAGAAGAGCATACATTTCCCATTGTATTGTGTTTTGGACCATTGTATAAATACAAGGCCTCCTGGTCAGTCTCAGGTTAATTCTCTGAAGGTCATCTTGCCAGATTGACTGAGGACCGGATCCGGGTGGCGCAGGCGAACAAACGTATATATCCATTGGTTGTAGCCTTTTCTCTTGTATTATTGCATTTCTGTGTGTATCCCCTTTTAAGTAAATATTTGTTGCTGCTTTGGACTACAACATAACATAACTACTGGTGTCGCATTCCATTTCTGTTAAGGGTTTAAGGTGTATTCACTAGAGATGAGCGGGTTCGGTTCCTCGGAATCCGAACTCCCCCAAACTTCAGCATTTTTACACGGGTCCGAGGCAGACTCGGATCTTCCCGCCTTGCTCGGCTAACCCGAGCGCGCCCGAACGTCATCATCCCGCTGTCGGATTCTCGCGAGGCTCGTATTCTATCGCGAGACTCGGATTCTATATAAGGAGCCGCGCGTCGCCGCCATTTTCACACGTGCATTGAGATTGATAGGAAGAGGACGTGGCTGGCGTCCTCTCCGTTTAGATAGAGAGTGAGACACTTGATTTACTAGTAATTTAATTTTAGTAATTTTGGGGAGCATTAGGAGTACTCAGAGAGTGCAGAGTTTTGCTGATAGTTATACTAGTGACCACCAGTTTTATTTATTATTTAAAATCCGTTCTCTGCCTGAAAAAAAACGATTCACAGTCACATACCATATCTGTGCTCAGCCTCAGTGTGCTGCATGATAATATCATCTATGTATATCTGACTGTGCTCAGTGCTCACTGCTCACACAGCTTAATTGTGGGGGAGACTGGGGAGCAGTTATAGCAGGAGTACATAACAGTGCACACTTTTGCTGCCAGTGTGACTGACCAGTGACCACCAGTATATTGTCTGCCTGAAAAAGTTAAACACTCGTGTGGTGTTTTTTTTTTAATTCTATAAACGCATTCTGCTGACAGACAGTGTCCAGCAGGTCCGTCATTCATTATATTATAATATTTACCTGCAGTAGTGATATATATATATATTTTTTATATCATTATCATCCAGTCTATACTAGCAGACGCAGTACGGTAGTCCACGGCTGTAGCTACCTCTGTGTCGGCAGTGCTCGTCCATAATTGTATACCTACCTGTGGTGGGTTTTTTTTTCTATCTTCTTCATACTAGTAGTTTAGGAGTCTGCTGCTGACAGTGTCCAGCAGGTCCGTCATTATATAATATATACCTGTCCTGCAGTACTGATATATATATATTTTTTATATCATTATCATCCAGTCTATACTAGCAGACGCAGTACGGTAGTCCACGGCTGTAGCTACCTCTGTGTCGGCAGTGCTCGTCCATAATTGTATACCTACCTGTGGTGGGTTTTTTTTTTTCTATCTTCTTCATACTAGTAGTTTAGGAGTCTGCTGCTGACAGTGTCCAGCAGGTCCGTCATTATATAATATATACCTGTCCTGCAGTAGTGATATATATATATTTTTTATATCATTATCATCCAGTCTATACTAGCAGACGCAGTACGGTAGTCCACAGCTGTAGCTACCTCTGTGTCGGCAGTGCTCGTCCATAATTGTATACCTACCTGTGGTGGGTTTTTTTTTCTATCTTCTTCATACTAGTAGTTTAGGAGTCTGCTGCTGACAGTGTCCAGCAGGTCCGTCATTATATAATATATACCTGTCCTGCAGTAGTGATATATATATATTTTTTATATCATTATCATCCAGTCTATACTAGCAGACGCAGTACGGTAGTCCACGGCTGTAGCTACCTCTGTGTCGGCAGTGCTCGTCCATAATTGTATACCTACCTGTGGTGGGTTTTTTTTTCTATCTTCTTCATACTAGTAGTTTAGGAGTCTGCTGCTGACAGTGTCCAGCAGGTCCGTCATTATATAATATATACCTGTCCTGCAGTACTGATATATATATATTTTTTATATCATTATCATCCAGTCTATACTAGCAGACGCAGTACGGTAGTCCACGGCTGTAGCTACCTCTGTGTCGGCAGTGCTCGTCCATAATTGTATACCTACCTGTGGTGGGTTTTTTTTTTCTATCTTCTTCATACTAGTAGTTTAGGAGTCTGCTGCTGACAGTGTCCAGCAGGTCCGTCATTATATAATATATACCTGTCCTGCAGTAGTGATATATATATATTTTTTATATCATTATCATCCAGTCTATACTAGCAGACGCAGTACGGTAGTCCACAGCTGTAGCTACCTCTGTGTCGGCAGTGCTCGTCCATAATTGTATACCTACCTGTGGTGGGTTTTTTTTTCTATCTTCTTCATACTAGTAGTTTAGGAGTCTGCTGCTGACAGTGTCCAGCAGGTCCGTCATTATATAATATATACCTGTCCTGCAGTAGTGATATATATATATTTTTTATATCATTATCATCCAGTCTATACTAGCAGACGCAGTACGGTAGTCCACGGCTGTAGCTACCTCTGTGTCGGCAGTGCTCGTCCATAATTGTATACCTACCTGTGGTGGGTTTTTTTTTCTATCTTCTTCATACTAGTAGTTTAGGAGTCTGCTGCTGACAGTGTCCAGCAGGTCCGTCATTATATAATATATACCTGTCCTGCAGTAGTGATATATATATATTTTTTATATCATTATCATCCAGTCTATACTAGCAGACGCAGTACGGTAGTCCACGGCTGTAGCTACCTCTGTGTCGGCAGTGCTCGTCCATAATTGTATACCTACCTGTGGTTAGTTTTTTTTTCTACCTTCTTCATACTAGTAGTTTAGGAGTCTGCTGCTGACAGTGTCCAGCAGGTCCGTCATTATATAATATATACCTGTCCAGCAGTAGTGATATATATATATTTTTTATATCATTATCATCCAGTCTATACTAGCAGACGCAGTACGGTAGTCCACGGCTGTAGCTACCTCTGTGTCGGCAGTGCTCGTCCATAATTGTATACCTACCTGTGGTAGGTTTTTTTTTCTATCTTCTTCATACTAGTAGTTTAGGAGTCTGCTGCTGACAGTGTCCAGCAGGTCCGTCATTATATAATATATACCTGTCCTGCAGTAGTGATATATATATATATTTTTTATATCATTATCATCCAGTCTATACTAGCAGACGCAGTACGGTAGTCCACGGCTGTAGCTACCTCTGTGTCGGCAGTGCTCGTCCATAATTGTATACCTACCTGTGGTGGTTTTTTTTTTTTCTATCTTCTTCATACTAGTAGTTTAGGAGTCTGCTGCTGACAGTGTCCAGCAGGTCCGTCATTATATAATATATACCTGTCCTGCAGTAGTGATATATATATATTTTTTATATCATTATCATCCAGTCTATACTAGCAGACGCAATACGGTAGTCCACGGCTGTAGCTACCTCTGTGTCGGCAGTGCTCGTCCATAATTGTATACCTACCTGTGGTGGGTTTTTTTTTTCTATCTTCTTCATACTAGTAGTTTAGGAGTCTGCTGCTGACAGTGTCCAGCAGGTCCGTCATTATATAATATATACCTGTCCTGCAGTAGTGATATATATATATTTTTTATATCATTATCATCCAGTCTATACTAGCAGACGCAGTACGGTAGTCCACGGCTGTAGCTACCTCTGTGTCGGCAGTCACTCGTCATCCATAAGTATACTAGTATCCATCCATCTCCATTGTTTACCTGAGGTGCCTTTTAGTTGTGCCTATTAAAATATGGAGAACAAAAATGTTGAGGTTCCAAAAATAGGGAAAGATCAAGATCGACTTCCACCTCGTGCTGAAGCTGCTGCCACTAGTCATGGCCGAGACGATGAAATGCCATCAACGTCGTCTGCCAAGGCCGATGCCCAATGTCATAGTACAGAGCATGTAAAATCCAAAACACCAAATATCAGTAAAAAAAGGACTAAAAAATCTAAAATAAAATCGTCGGAGGAGAAGCGTAAACTTGCCAATATGCCATTTACCACACGGAGTGGCAAGGAACGGCTGAGGCCCTGGCCTATGTTCATGGCTAGTGGTTCAGCTTCACATGAGGATGGAAGCACTCAGCCTCTCGCTAGAAAAATGAAAAGACTTAAGCTGGCAAAAGCACAGCAAAGAACTCTGCGTTCTTCGAAATCACAAATCCACAAGGAGAGTCCAATTGTGTCGGTTGCGATGCCTGACCTTCCCAACACTGGACGTGAAGAGCATGCGCCTTCCACCATTTGCATTCCCCCTGCAAGTGCTGGAAGGAGCACCCGCAGTCCAGTTCCTGATAGTCAGATTGAAGATGTCAGTGTTGAAGTACACCAGGATGAGGAGGATATGGGTGTTGCTGGCGCTGGGGAGGAAATTGACCAGGAGGATTCTGATGGTGAGGTGGTTTGTTTAAGTCAGGCACCCGGGGAGACACCTGTTGTCCGTGGGAGGAATATGGCCATTGACATGCCTGGTGAAAATACCAAAAAAAATCAGCTCTTCGGTGTGGAAGTATTTCAACAGAAATGCGGACAACATTTGTCAAGCCGTGTGTTGCCTTTGTCAAGCTGTAATAAGTAGGGGTAAGGACGTTAACCACCTCGGAACATCCTCCCTTATACGTCACCTGCAGCGCATTCATCATAAGTCAGTGACAAGTTCAAAAACTTTGGGCGACAGCGGAAGCAGTCCACTGACCAGTAAATCCCTTCCTCTTGTAACCAAGCTCACGCAAACCACCCCACCAACTCCCTCAGTGTCAATTTCCTCCTTCCCCAGGAATGCCAATAGTCCTGCAGGCCATGTCACTGGCAATTCTGACGAGTCCTCTCCTGCCTGGGATTCCTCCGATGCATCCTTGCGTGTAACGCCTACTGCTGCTGGCGCTGCTGTTGTTGCTGCTGGGAGTCGATGGTCATCCCAGAGGGGAAGTCGTAAGACCACTTTTACTACTTCCACCAAGCAATTGACTGTCCAACAGTTCTTTGCGAGGAAGATGAAATATCACAGCAGTCATCCTGCTGCAAAGCGGATAACTGAGGCCTTGGCATCCTGGGCGGTGAGAACCGTGGTTCCGGTATCCATCATTACTGCAGAGCCAACTATAGACTTGTTTGAGGTACTGTGTCCCCGGTACCAAATACCATCTAGGTTCCATTTCTCTAGGCAGGCGATACCGAAAATGTACACAGACCTCAGAAAAAGACTCACCAGTGTCCTAAAAAGTGCAGTTTTACCCAATGTCCACTTAACCACGGACATGTGGACAAGTGGAGCAGGGCAGACTCAGGACTATATGACTGTGACAGCCCACTGGGTAGATGTATGGACTCCCGCCGCAAGAACAGCAGCGGCGGCACCAGTAGCAGCATCTCGCAAACGCCAACTCTTTCCTAGGCAGGCTACGCTTTGTATCACCGCTTTCCAGAATACGCACACAGCTAAAAACCTCTTACGGCAACTGAGGAAGATCATCGCAGAATGGCTTACCCCAATTGGACTCTCCTGTGGATTTGTGGCATCGGACAACGCCAGCAATATTGTGTGTGCATTAAATATGGGCAAATTTCAGCACGTCCCATGTTTTGCACATACCTTGAATTTGGTGGTGCAGAATTATTTAAAAAACGAGAGGGGCGTGCAAGAGATGCTGTCGGTGGCCAGAAGAATTGCGGGACACTTACGGCGTACAGGCACCACGTACAGAAGACTGGAGCACCACCAAAAACGCCTGAACCTGCCCTGCCATCATCTGAAGCAAGAAGTGGCAACGAGGTGGAATTCAACCCTCTATATGCTTCAGAGGTTGGAGGAGCAGCAAAAGACCATTCAAGCCTATACAACTGACCACGATATAGGAGGTGGAATGCACCTGTCTCAAGCGCAGTGGAGAATGATTTCAACGTTGTGCAAGGTTGCCACATGTGAAGTCAGTTCAGACACTGCCAGCCTGAGTCAGGTCATTCCCCTCATCAGGCTTTTGCAGAAGAAGCTGGAGATATTGAAGGAGGAGCTAACACAGAGCGATTCCGCTAGGCATGTGGGACTTGTGGATGGAGCCCTTAATTCGCTTAACAAGGATTCACGGGTGGTCAATCTGTTGAAATCAGAGCACTACATTTTGGCCACCGTGCTCGATCCTAGATTTAAAACCTACCTTGGATCTCTCTTTCCGGCAGACACAAGTCTGCAGGGGTTCAAAGAACTGCTGGTGAGAAAATTGTCAAGTCACACAATTGTCAAGTCCTTCACATTCTCCCGCAACTGGGGGTGCGAGGAAAAGGCTCAGAATTCCGAGCCCACCCGCTGGCGGTGATGCAGGGCAGTCTGGAGCGACTGCTGATGCTGACATCTGGTCCGGACTGAAGGACCTGCCAACGATTACGGACATGTCGTCTACTGTCACTGCATATGATTCTCTCCCCATTGAAAGAATGGTGGAGGATTATATGAGTGACCGCATCCAAGTAGGCACGTCAGACAGTCCGTACGTATACTGGCAGGAAAAAGAGGCAATTTGGAGGCCCTTGCACAAACTGGCTTTATTCTACCTAAGTTGCCCTCCCACAAGTGTGTACTCCGAAAGAGTGTTTAGTGCCGCCGCTCACCTTGTCAGCAATCGGCGTACGAGGTTACTTCCAGAAAATGTGGAGAAGATGATGTTCATTAAAATGAATTATAATCAATTCCTCCATGGAGACATTCACCAGCAGCAATTGCCTCCACAAAGTACACAGGGAGCTGTGATGGTGGATTCCATTGGGGACGAATTGATAATCTGTGAGGAGGGGGATGTACACGGTGATGAATCGGAGGATGATGATGAGGTGGACATCTTGCCTCTGTAGAGCCAGTTTGTGCAAGGAGAGATTAATTGCTTCTTTTTTGGTGGGGGTCCAAACCAACCCGTCATTTCAGTCACAGTCGTGTGGCAGACCCTGTCACTGAAATGATGGGTTGGTTAAAGTGTGCATGTCCTGTTTATACAACATAAGGGTGGGTGGGAGGGCCCAAGGACAATTCCATCTTGCACCTCTTTTTTCTTTCATTTTTCTTTGCGTCATGTGCTGTTTGGGGAGTGTTTTTTGGAAGGGCCAGCCTGCGTGACACTGCAGTGCCACTCCTAGATGGGCCAGATGTTTGTGTCGGCCACTAGGGTCGCTTAGCTTACTCACACAGCTACCTCATTGCGCCTCTTTTTTTCTTTGCGTCATGTGATGTTTGGGGAGTGTTTTTTGGAAGGGCCAGCCTGCATGACACTGCAGTGCCACTCCTATATGGGCCAGGTGTTTGTGTCGGCCACTAGGGTCGCTTAGCTTACTCACACAGCTACCTCATTGCGCCTCTTTTTTTCTTTGCGTCATGTGCTGTTTGGGGAGTATTTTTTGGAAGGGCCATCCTGCCTGACACTGCAGTGCCACTCCTAGATGGGCCAGGTGTTTGTGTCGGCCACTTGGGTCGCTGAGCTTAGTCACACAGCTACCTCATTGCGCCTCTTTTTTTCTTTGCGTCATGTGCTGTTTGGGGAGTGTTTTTTGGAAGGGCCAGCCTGCATGACACTGCAGTGCCACTCCTAGATGGGCCAGGTGTTTGTGTCGGCCACTAGGGTCGCTTAGCTTACTCACACAGCTACCTCATTGCGCCTCTTTTTTTCTTTGCGTCATGTGCTGTTTGGGGAGTATTTTTTGGAAGGGCCATCCTGCCTGACACTGCAGTGCCACTCCTAGATGGGCCAGGTGTTTGTGTCGGCCACTTGGGTCGCTGAGCTTAGTCACACAGCTACCTCATTGCGCCTCTTTTTTTCTTTGCGTCATGTGCTGTTTGGGGAGTGTTTTTTGGAAGGGCCAGCCTGCATGACACTGCAGTGCCACTCCTAGATGGGCCAGGTGTTTGTGTCGGCCACTAGGGTCGCTTAGCTTACTCACACAGCTACCTCATTGCGCCTCTTTTTTTCTTTGCGTCATGTGCTGTTTGGGGAGTATTTTTTGGAAGGGCCATCCTGCCTGACACTGCAGTGCCACTCCTAGATGGGCCAGGTGTTTGTGTCGGCCACTAGGGTCGCTTAGCTTACTCACACAGCTACCTCATTGCGCCTCTTTTTTTCTTTGCGTCATGTGCTGTTTGGGGAGTGTTTTTTGGAAGGGCCAGCCTGCATGACACTGCAGTGCCACTCCTAGATGGGCCAGGTGTTTGTGTCGGCCACTAGGGTCGCTTAGCTTACTCACACAGCTACCTCATTGCGCCTCTTTTTTTCTTTGCGTCATGTGCTGTTTCGGGAGTATTTTTTGGAAGGGCCATCCTGCCTGACACTGCAGTGCCACTCCTAGATGGGCCAGGTGTTTGTGTCGGCCACTTGGGTCGCTGAGCTTAGTCACACAGCTACCTCATTGCGCCTCTTTTTTTCTTTGCGTCATGTGCTGTTTGGGGAGTGTTTTTTTGAAGGGCCATCCTGCGTGACACTGCAGTGCCACTCCTAGATGGGCCAGGTGTTTGTGTCGGCCACTTGGGTCGCTGAGCTTAGTCATCCAGCGACCTCGGTGCAAATTTTAGGACTAAAAATAATATTGTGAGGTGTGAGGTGTTTAGAATAGACTGAAAATGAGTGGAAATTATGGTTATTGAGGTTAATAATACTTTGGGATCAAAATGACCCCCAAATTCTATGATTTAAGCTGTTTTTTAGGGTTTTTTGAAAAAAACACCCGAATCCAAAACACACCCGAATCCGACAAAAAAAATTCGGTGAGGTTTTGCCAAAACGCGTTCGAACCCAAAACACGGCCGCGGAACCGAACCCAAAACCAAAACACAAAACCCGAAAAATTTCCGGTGCACATCTCTAGTATTCACCCACACGTGTAACTGCATTGTACTCACAGTGTGTCGGTGTGCTTACGCAACGTGCATACATTTCATAGAGGTTTAGTGCACACACTTAGCGGCTGCAGCGGCCCGAACCACTGTGTAATAAGGTATGGCTTTTTCCTGTAAGTTAAGCAAACTTAGCAGTTGCGGGCTCGGCTGGTTCACCACATACTCACGGACTTGCAGGGCCTAACAGACTTTGGTCTACCAACAAAGGGTGGTGACACGTCTTAAGTAATTTGTATTGTGTTTAAAACTATCTAATGTTGTTAGACCACGTCTGTCCTGCATAGTCTTAGAGGTACTGGTGCTAACCAAGGGAAAACAGGGAAAAGTCATTTACTTTCTTTTGTGTGTAATTTTTGTTTGCATGCATTCTCACATTGGCCCTCATTCCGAGTTGATCGCTCGCTAGCTGCTTTTAGCAGCAGTGCACACGCTAAGCCACCGCCCTCTTGGAGTGTATCTCAGCTTAGCATAAGTGTGAACGAAAGAGTAGCAGAATTGCTACTAAAAAATTTCATGCCGTTTCTGAGTAGCTCCAGACCTACTCCTATCTTGCGATCACTGCAGTCAGTTTAGTTCCTGGTTTGACGTCACAAACACGCTCTGCACTCGGCCAACCACTCCCCCGTTTCTCCAGCCACTCCTGCGCTTTTGCCTGGCATGCCTGCGATTTTTAGCACACTCCCTGAAAACGCTCAGTTACCACCCAGAAACACCCACTTCCTGTCAATCACTCACCGATCAGCAGAGCAACTAAAAAGCGTCGCTCGGCCGTGTGTAAAATTGCATAGTTTTGTGTGAAATTACTTAGCGCGTGCGCCCTGTGGCCCATACGCATGAGCAGAACAGCCAATTTTTAGCCTGATCGCTATGCTGCGAAAAACGGCAGCTAGCGATCAACTCGGAATGACCACCATTGTTGCAATAGGTTGTAATAGTCATTATAGATCTGTATAAATTCGGATACGTTTATTTGTTATAATATTTTGATATAGTTTGTTAAGGGAGTAATTATAAAAACACGAAACGCAGTTCCGGCCTAAACGTTTTGGTAAACACTCAAAGGAGGATTACCTTTGAGGGTAACTTCCAGCGAGTGTAAGGAACAATTGTGTATTGTGTAAGTGGGCAGTAGCATTTAGTTGCTCACATTTATCGTGATAAGTGTGGTTAATTTAGGTGCAAACGCGCGGTGAACACGTGGCTCGTTGTGTGTGGTAAGCGTACGGGAACGCGCATTTAGCGTGGGAACGCATGGTTGCATGCATACGCACGGTTACGTGAAGAAGCGAGCGCAAGTTATATCCACACAATAGCAGTACAAGTTAAGGTGGGGTAAAGGATTTGTAGTTATGCAACAGCAAATAACTATCCAATTTTAAAAGCAGATTATTATAATATTTTGTTTAAACTGTACTACCTCTGGGACAGGCTACCAATCAAAGGGAGTGATATTTTTATGTACAGAAAAACACTGTGTGTGAGTGGAAGGTAGGAGTGGACGTATTGAACCCCGGAAATCGGGAACCCCCGTGGAAGACGCTGAGTTAGCAGAGGCTCGCGGCATAGAAGGGTCGCAACCTCACGTATTAATAAGGTTATTTAAGCATGTAGTGTGTGATTTAAAACGTGCAAAGGAGCGTGATAAGTAGATTGTGAAGTATTGAAGTTTAAGGTTTTTGTGTTACGCTACGGCTGAGGAGCACAGCTTGTGAATTCGACTCCCGTGATCGTAGGGCATATAGATAACAAGTATCTATAGGACGTGCGATTGGACCGCACGTCCGTGTGTTATACGCGGCGCAACATGATACCATTTGCGTTATTTTGTGCAGTTGTGTCATATGCGCTTTGTAGAGCATACGCAGACGTGATTTGTGTAAACAAAGGGGGTTTTCGCTGAGTACCTCAGGAAATCTTCCTGGTGGGCGTCCACTGGAAAGGGTGATCGATAAGTTGTTTCTCAGCCTACAAAAATTCCAGTGGAAAGATACTGAAAAGAAATTTTTCGCTGGCTCTCTCAGGAAAATATTCCAACAGAACCTTCACTGAAAGAAATTACAGTGCTGAATGGTCTGGTAGGAGCCTAAGGTTGGGTACATCAGGTTTTCCACTGTTGGAGTGGGTCGTAGTACAGGCCAGCGTAGGCAGGAGCGAGTAAAAGCGCTCGTTAAGGACTTTCACCATTTTTCTTTGTGCATTTGGGGATTGTGTATAAAAGGCCCACAATGGGAGCCAAGTGCACAAGCGAGAGATGTTCGGCAGCCAGGGTTCAGGCTGGAGAGGAAGGGCCAAGAGGGTCCGCAAGGTTGATAATGTGTGCGAAGTATGGTCCACACGCAGAGGCTTTTTGTGACGAATGGGTATGTATGACTGCTGATGATAAGACATCATTTCCTAGGGTTGGTAGTTTTAAACCAGATGTGCTGCAGAATGTAAGGAATAGAATATGTCTGATCAAATCTAAGAAACAAAGGATCAGACATAACAACTGTTTTAATATATGGCAACAAGAGGGAGATATGCAAAAAGAGCTTGCTCGCACAGCAAGTTCCAAACCTGACAGGAATGTGATTGTGAGCACACCACCACTGACACATGTCGATGGAGAGAAAACAGCTACAACCAATGGTACATCGGTAAATGATAAGAACATGCATATAAATTGTATTAACCCTAATGCATGCATATTGTACCCTGTTTTAATTTCTCTCAAAGATCATAGGTCAGAGGAAGATGATGGACCCAGCCTAATCTCAGCCCTCTACCAGGCAGCCACCTTGCAGGAAACTCAGGTGGGCACAGCCCAACCAGTAAGAGCAGTGACGGTGTCTTCCACTGGAGGGACAAGTTAGATCATAGCCACCGGTAAGTGTGAGACTGTTTATTACGAAAATACAGTAATGCCTCACAGGGAGCCGATTAGGAATGGAATGGTAGGGATACATCCTGTCTGGGTAATAGCAACTCCCAATGGGAGAACCGATAGCCAGGGAGTAACCCTCATCAGAAATACTGCGATGTATTGCCCGTGGACCAGATCGGAACTACGGTCAATCATTTTAGAATTCCTCGATCCCCGGAGACATTTAGCCAGATGTCAGAAGTTTATTAAGGATCTGGGTAATGCCCAGGAACCTACAAACAAAGATTGGCGGACAGTTTTAAAAGCGTGCCTACCACCTAATATTGACACCAAAAAATGTATCACGGATTGTAAGATAGAGGCAGACGGTCCTCTGACCGACGAATACAATCAGGAGAACGTGAAACAAACCAATGAACAACTAGGATTGTATTTCCCCACAATTGTAAAATGGAGCAAAATTTTCTCAATCAGAGAGAAAATTAAATGACATCTGAGTATTTCCATAGAGCTTTACAAACTATGGCTAAGTACACTGGGATATCAGATATAAGGAACGACGCAAACCACAGGTCGGTGCCTGTCTCTGTGCTAATGGATGGGCTCAATAAGGCATTGAAAGTCAGGGTACAGACTTCTTTGCCTAATTGGAGAGGGGTCACTGTAGATACTCTCAGAGAGTCTGCTATTCAGCATGACAGGAATATCTCCGAACGTAAAGAACACTGACACTTGACTCTAAGTGAACAGTGTACAAATAAAACCAGTGGGCCACAACCAATACAGAAAAGATGTTACAGAAACCTTCCTCCACTTTATTCAGGTGTGGCTCGAGGAAGGAGCCTCGCTGAATTGGACAATGGACTTTAAACTGATAAAATCATAGGCATTTCGTCTTCAGAGCCTTCATCAGGGGTAGGTATCTTGAATGGGTGAATATAAAAATAATCAATATGGAGGTTCGAGATGGGACATATATAACTCAACCCATGATGAGTAAAATGAGTACATACCAAAGTACATCTAAAAGGTAGGTACAAGATACTTTCTGCCCAATACAACTTCATCCGACACATGAGTTTTTGTCTCCAAAATTATAGATGAACTCTATATGGTTGAATAAGGAAAAATATCCAATTTAGGAATAATTGGTATGGTGAAGTATGGTGGAAAATTTATAACCACAATGAGTGAAGAATACATACCAGACTATATCTAAAAAATTGAATACAGGTTACTTATTGTACAAAATAGCTTTGTCTAACAGATGGATTCCGATCCCCCAATTTGTAAATGGAATAGGGCCTCCTTGGACTCCATATAACCTAATGGGGAAACATGTCTATTTTTAAAACATATATGATCTTTCTCTTATCTATCAATACTGATATTCTTGACAGGTGTACAGTATTATAGATGTAAGTAAGATTTATCCTATAATAGCTTCATTAATGGAGAAGAACCCACAATGGGCCTTTTATGAGCTAATAGAGCTAAACAGCCTTTTTCAGAATGGCTGTACGTGATTCATGTTTCTTATTTTCATCTAGATTCAATTGTTTCACTATATAGGAAAAATAGCTGGAGTTGGAATGGAAGGATCAGATAGTTTAACAAAGGATTAACTTCAGGTTCTTTTTATGAATGGATACAGCAGAGTAATGCATTGGTCTCCAGATCCAAAGTAATGAGCTTACTGCCACTGAACCAGCTTAATATGCTTAATGCGTTTCGGAGTGACCGCCTTCTTCAAAAGAGAAGGAGGACACTCCAAAATGCGTTAATCTGCTGTTTTTGCCTATTTGGGGAGACAAGTTTGGAAACCACAATTACCTGCACTGAAGAGCACAGACTACTGTGCCTTCGGAAGCTCCAACCTAAAATCCACCTGGGAGTGTAATTTTTTCCATGTCAACCTTGTTCATGTTGTCCTTTTGTCCATGTCAACCTATTTCAGGTGTCAACCTAAAGTGTGTAGACCAATTTGTGTCGACCTAAGGTGTATCAACCTTTTTGGTGTCAACCTGTAGTCACTTAAGTGAACAGTGAATAGTCACTGTTCACGTAGTCCCATGGCCACATACCTCAAGCCATTGGGAGCCTGCAGCCGGGTGTTGAGGAAGCTTTAAATCCGGTGTGGTGAATTCCCAGTTCGACAATGCAATTTTGGGCAGACCAAGTCCAGAACAGAACAACAGCATATCAGAAAAAGAGTGTAGAGAATGAATCTTCCTGGACGATGATACCTGTAGGTTGAAGGGAAAGCCCCAATGATATTTCAGCTGACGTTTTCGAAGCTCGTCTCAGTGGCTTAAGAGCTTTTCGCTGCCGAAGGCTATGCCAGGACAGATCCTGATATATGTAGATCATTGTGCCAACTGCCGAACCTTGCGCATAATGTCATATTCTTGAGAATAATAATGGAGCCGACAGATGACATCCCGAGGCCGGTAAGTCAGAAGTCCTTGTGGTCGAAGAGCCTGATGGGCTCTATCAACCATTACAATATCATTCGGATCATTACACAAAACCTTGTTTAAGACCTTGGTAGAAGCGTCAACTAGACCTGATTGAGGGACATCCTCCGTAATGCCTCAAACACAAATGTTTCTTCTTCCCCCGGTTATCGAGATCCATCAGCCAGCTTTGCAGAATTCTAATCTCGGCCGATTGGGCTTCATCAATATCTTGCATGGAACGCAGAAACCCACCGGTCGAGTCTTGATAGTCTTCCATGTTGGACACTTGGTCAGAGAGCTTGAAAACATCATGCCTGATCGTGGCCAGTACACGATGGATAGTGTCCTGAAGATCTTCTTTGGTGGGGAGATTCCTCATAAAATGTTAAATATCTCGAATATCACCTTCTCCTGCAGGAAGGGGGCAGTCCAACCCAGCTGGCTGGAAGGATGCAGGATTATCAGGAGGGGAATAGGACGGACTAGAGGTTTGGGGATCCACCTTGGGCCTAGATGGAGTAGGTTGTAGAAACCGCCTCATATCTGTCTGGGACATGGTATCTTTGAGAAGAGGTGGTTAAGCTTTTGGTGAGCTTTTTTGTTCCTGATAATAATGCGGATAGAAGAAGCTGAACAGGAAGTCAAATAGGTCAGGACACAGAGATGTACCTTGTTTACATTGTAGGCTAACAACATAGGGCCTAATTCAGACATGACCGCTAGCAGGCGATTTTTGCACTGCTGCGATCAGATAGTAACCGCCTACGGGGGGAGTGTATTTTAGCTGTGCAAGTGTGCGAACGCATGTGTAGCAGAATTGTACAAACAGATTTTGTGCAGTGTCTGCACAGCCCAGGACTTACTCAGCCGCTACGATCGCTTCAGCCTGTTCAGGACCAGAATTGACGTCAGGCACCCACCCTGCAAACGCTTGGACATGCCTGCATTTTTTCCAAACACTCCCAGAAAACAGTCAGTTGCCTCCCACAAACCCATTCCCCCTGTCAATCTCCTTGCGAATGCCCGTGCGAATGGATCCTTCGCACAAACCCATTGCTGAGCGGTAATCCGTTTTGTATCCATGCGACATGCCTGCACATTGTGGTGCTTTCGCATATGCAGTTTAGACCTGATCGCCCGCTATATGAAAACGCAGCCTAGCGATCAGGTCTGAATTACCTCTATAGTGACTCCCAGTGGAATGGCATTAGCAAGCCAATAAGTAGCTTCAGACAGCATCACCAGGGATGGGCTGAGAACCGCACATCCAGTTTTGAAGGGACAGGCATATTGGAAGGAGTCATGTCAAAATAGCGGTCACCCAGCAGTAGTCCCTATCCAGATACAGAGGTGACCGTCCCAGTGAGAGAATGCTGATTATAAGAGAACAAAGTGCTGGGTTTATTACATTAATATAAACACCAGGGGGAGCTACAACACAGTGGGATGCAGCTATGTAATGGATAGGGAAATATTGAGACAGTGTTACGCACACCAGTGCTAACAGGAGTATACCGGTGTATGAACAGAGAGGGAAGCGAAGCAAACTAACTCACAGACAGTATAACATAACATACACAGGAGGTGATGGAATAACTAATAAACACAAAGTGAACGGAGAAGCCCAAAGGCTCAGGAATTGGGTGTCTCCCTAGTGTCAGGAATGCTCAGATGGAATAGAGCGGACAATGAAGCGATGTGTAGTGATTTAACATATGGAGCACCTGAAATGATGTTGCTAAGAGCAACAGAAAAAACCCCAAAGTGTTACCAACGGGTGTGGGAATAAACTCCTTGGTCAGAGATAGAAATATAGACACAAGGAGAGTATCCACAATCCTAACCCCTACTTGCAGGGCACAGGTTCAGCTTACTGCCACTAAACTGACACCTGGACGCCCTGCACAGTGAGGGAGGATTAAGCAAGCAGGTCTGAGAGTACAGCCGCAAACCTGCTGGGTTCACAGAATAGCAAAAGAACCCCAGCAGGTCAAACAACTGACTCCAGTCTTACTGCTAGGTCCGGATTGGCAGAATGAAGTACCGAATCCCAAGGCCTATTCGCAGTAAGCAACAAGTAAATACAAAGTCACACAGTACTAGCTAACTCTCTGGAACTGACTAACAAACAAAGATTCAGCAGCATTTGCTTAGCCTGAGAGGATGGTTTAAATAGCAGGTGCTGTCCACGCCCCACTCAGACCTCACAGACTGTGAGCACAAAATCAGCGCCGGATTCCCTGCCGTGCACAGAGCCTGTAACCACTACACAGTAAAAACCCGGACCGGAGTATCAGCTGCGCTCAGGTTACTTCGCTAACACTTGCCTCCCGGTTGCCATGGCGACGTGGCAGCACAGAGCAGGAGATCCTAACAGACAGACAGGGACTTCAATACAGTATACAGCAATCCATAAGTCTCTGAGTTAAGTCAATATAATGTGCAGAAGGGGACATAGAAAAAGAAAGTAGAGCTCTCCCTCAAAATTATCCAGTGTAGGGAGTATATGTGACTGGGGAGAGTCAGTTGTTAGGCAATATACTATGATTGCTGGGGTGCAGAAAACAGAGAAAGGGGTGCAGGGGTGAGACAGTACCTTGAGATTGTGTTAGTGGTAGAGTGGAGAAACTCAGAAGTCCACCGGGGTCACAGGCTGTTAGTGAAAGTCGCCTGAGAGCTACAGAGTCTCACTTCTACAGCCCTCCAAGATGGCTACCGCAGATAAGCACAAACAGGAGGACAGCAAGGCATTTGGCATCTCCAAGCTTTGTGCAGGCTGCAAGGTAGTGCCACCTGACTTCAGGGACAGTGGGAGCTGCACAGATGCACCAGGGCTCCAGGTTAGGTCCGCCATGGGCAGAGAAGGGAGGGTGGCTTCGGTGCCCCTGCCACATCACAGCTCCGGCCAGAGGGCTTACTCCAGGTATCGGTGCTATAGAGGGGAGCGGGCAGCAACCCCTTCAGGGTTGGGAGATCCCAACCCCCGGCTTCACAGTGTGCACTCAACACCTCCGGGCGCTCGGGCAGGCAGTGGGAACCCCAACAGAGCCTACTGGTCTTTTTTCAATCTCACCATGTATATAATGGAAATATTTCTGAGATGAAAATGGCAAGTTAGTGAGAGGTGCTGAATGTGTTATTTGAAGTAGAGGGAATAGTCCATGATTACTCCAAGAGAGTGTACTTACAAGCTAGAGGAGAGTAGTGCCCTCAATAGTTAATGAAATTGCGGGAGGTGAAGTTGTGCGGGTGTGTGGGAAGATGATCATCTCAGTCTAAGACATGTTGAGTTTAAGAAAGCGCTGGAACATCCAAGAAGAGATAGCAGGGGGCCAGTTGGACATACAAGTGAGGAGAGCGGGGGAGAGGTCAGGGGAGCAAAGATACTGTAGATTTTAGTATCATCAGCATAGAGATGATATTTTAAGTCATAAGAGCTTTTGAGCTCACCTAAAGAGGACATATAGAGAGAGAAAAGGTCAGGAACATGAACATATCCTTGGGGGACATGTACTGTTAGTGGAAGTGGGGGGAGGTGGGGTCATGAGAGGAGACTGAGAAAAAAGATTACACAGGTAGAAGGACAGCCAAGAGTGTACAGTATCACACAAACAAAGGGAATGAAGGATTTGCAGAAGGAGATGGTGGTCCACAGTGTCAAAAGCAAGGGAGAGGCCAAGGACAAGCAGAATGTAGTAGCCCTTGGATTTAGCAGCAAGGAGATCACTGCAGACTTTTGTGAGGGCAGTTTCAGTGGAGTGAAGTGGATGGAAGCCAGACTTGAATGGGTCAAGCAGTTAGTGGTAGGAAAGAAAGGCAGTAAGGCAGTTGTAGACAATATGGTCAAGGAATTTGGAGGCAAAAGGGAGGAGAGAGATGGGTCAGATAGTTGGAGAGGGTGTTAGGATCAAGGGTAAGTTTTCAAGAATAGGGGAAAAGAGTGCATATTTGAAGGCAAAGGGGACAATGCTGATGAGAGGGAGAGATAGAGGAGGTGGGCAAACTGGGAACAGGCAGAAGGAGAGAGGTAGCGGAGGAGGTGGAAGGGGATAGGGCTATATGGTGAGGAGGAGGGGGGGTTAGGAACAGATGAGGGCCATTACTTCCTCACCAGATATGTGGGAGAAAGATCTTAGAGTTGGTTAGATGGATGGGGAGCGGTGGTAGGGTAGAGGAGGTGGCTGGTTGTTGATACTCTGGTGGTATAGGATGTCCTGATGTATGCAGTAAATTTTGGATGTGAAATAAGTGGCAAAGTCAAGGGCAAAGAGTGAGAAGAGGAGATGAAGTGGGGGAGGTTGTTGACAGTGGCAAAGAAGTGCTGGGGGTTTGAAGACTGGGAGGAGATGTGGTTCTTGAAGTATGACTGTAAAGCGAGGGATAGGGCAGCACTGAAGAATGAGAGCATAAGTTTGAATTGGAGAAAGCCTGGTATAGAGCGTGATTTCCTCTACTGTCTCTCAGCAGTATGTGAGCACTTTTTTTTACAGATATCTGGTGCATTTAGTGTGCCAGGGTTGAGGTGTTGATCTTTGAGGGTGATTAGTGGCAAATGAAGCAAGAAAATCAAGAGCAGATGTAAGGGGTGCATTGTATAAGGAAGTGGCTTGTTTAGAGCATGAGAGAGAGTGAATAGGAGAGAGAAGTAAGTTGATCAGGGAGATTAGAGAAGTGGTGTCAATAGCCTAAATGTTACGCTTAGTGATGGTATCCTTAGGAGGTAGAGATATAGAAGCAGAGAGAGAGAAGATAAAAGAGAGCAGGTGGTGGTCAGAGAGGGGAAAAGAGTAGTTGGAGAAATAAGAAATATAGTGAAGACTAGATCAAGTGAGCTCTCATTCACATGGGAAGGTGAGGAGGTCCACTGGACTGCTTGGATTCACAATTAAAAAAAAATATTTTATCATATTTGATCTCAGCATCTCAATTAATCAATCAATCAATCAATCAATCAATCATTCAAAAAAGCAATAATAAAATAATTTGCCACATGTTGTCTTTTAAATTCCTTAGCTGGCCTCAGTAATATACAGACTGGTCAGCTTTACAATACAACAGGGAGACAACAACCACAGCATTCCTTTGCCATACTGAAACAGCCCAAGGATGATCAGTGTGGGGCTGGTGCCTCTAAGGGGTGGTACAATGATGTCTTCCCACCCAGAGAATGCTATCTATATGCTGAATATTCATAATCAGTTTCCCAGATCCTCCTCGAGCTTCAAGGAAACTCAAAAGTGTAATTCAGTATAATAGAGAGTTATCCCTAAGGTTGCTGCCAATGGACCTGGGCCCTCATTCCGAGTTGTTCGCTCGCTAGCTGCTTTTAGCAGCCGTGCAAATGCTAAGCCGCCGCCCTCTGGGAGTGTATTTTAGCTTAGCAGAAGTGCAAACGAAAGGATCGCACAGCGGCTACAAAATAAATTTGTGCAGCTTCAGAGTAGCTCCAGGCCTACTCCTAGATTGTGATCACTGCAGACTATTTAGTTCCTGTTTGACGTCACGAACACGTCCTGCATTCGGCCAGCCATGCCTACGTTTCACCAGCCACGCCTGCGTTTTTATCTGACATGCCTGCGTTTTTACACACACTCCCCAAAAACGGACAGTTACCTCCCAGAAACACCCACTTCCTGTCAATCATTCTGCGTCCAGCAGTGTGATTGATTGAAAATCGTCGCTAGACCTTGTGTGAAACTGCAATGGCCGTTGTGAAAGTACGTTGCGCGTGCGCATTGCGTTGCATACGGATGCGCAGAAATGCAATTTTTTAGCCTGATTGCTGCGGAGCGACCGAAAACAGCTAGCGAACAACTCAAAATGACCACCCAAATTCAGACCTGATCGCAGCAGCAAATTTGTTAGCTAATGAGCAAAACCACTGCAGGGGGGGGGGGGGGGGCAGATATAACATGTGCAGAGAGAGAGTTAGAATTGGGTGTGGTATGTTGACACTGATATCTAAATTGCAGTGTCAAAATAAAGCAGCCAGTGTTTACCCTGCACTGAAACAATATAACCCACCCAAATATAGCTCTCTCTGCAGATGTTATATCTGCCACACCTGCAGTGCACATGCTTTTGCCCATTAGCTAACAAATTTGCTGATGCGATCAGGTCTGAATTAGGCCCAATGATAGCATAACTGTTCAAATAACACCAACACAGAATTATGAAATTCACATTATTTTAAAAAAAAATGTTCCCCAAAGCCCTTGTTCACCAGTTAAAAACGTTCACACTGTCTCATTCTGTTATTTAAATATACAGTGCATCCGGAAATTATTCACAGTGCTTCACTTTCTTCACATTTTGCTATGTTACAGCCTAATTTCAAAATGGAATAAATTATTTTTTTCCCCTCAAAATTCTACACACAATACCCCATAACAACAATGTGAAAAAAGTTTTTTTTGAGATTTTTGCACATTTATTAAAAATAAAAATCCAAGAAATCACATGTACAGAAATATTCACAGCCTTTGCTCAATACTTTGTTGATGCACCTTTGGCAGCAATTACAGCCTCAAGTATTTTTGAATATGATGCCACAAGCTTGGCACACATATCTTTGGGCAGTTTCACCCATTCCTCTTTGCAGTACCTCTCAAGCTGCATCAGGTTGGATGGGAAGCATCGGTGCACAGCCATTTTCAGATCTCTCCAGAGATGTTCAATCGGATTCAAGTCTGGGCTCTGTTTGGGCCACTCAAGGACATTCACAGAGTTGTCCTGAAGCTACTCCTTTAATATCTTGGCTGTGTGCTTAGGGTCGTTGTCCTGCTGAAAGATGAACTGTCGCCTCAGTCTGAGGTGAAGAGCGTTCTGGAGCAGGTTTTCATCCAGGATGTATTTGTTCATTGCTGCATTCATCTTAAAGATAAGATAAAGATAAATACTTTATTTGTCATTGATCAAACAATAAAAATATTGTACAGAACAACGAAATTTCATCCAGAGCAACCACATATACAGTACATATCAGTCAGAACAGAATATTTATTAGAACTCCCCCTTCAAGTTCATCCTTACTATGACTGAAGGCAAAAAAACTGATTTTCTGAATTGTGAGGTTCTGGATTTAATACAGTAGTAATGCCTTTTTGAAGGAAGCAGAGCAATCAGACTGTGGTATGGATGTTCACAATCCTTTAAGATGTTATTTATTTTCCTCATACTATACTTAATATATACCTCCTCTACTGTAGGCAATTCAGTGCCAAAGATATTCCCTGCCATCTTAACCACTCATTCCAACAGCTTACGATCCACTGAGGTACAATTACCGTACCAAACAGAAATGCAATGAGTTCAAATACTTTCAATAGCTTTCCCTCTATCCTGACTAGTCTCCCAGTTCCTGCCACAGAAAAACATCCCCATAGCATGATGCTGCAACCACCATGCTTCACTGTAGGGATGGTATTGGCCTGGTGTTGAGCGGTGCCTGGTTTCCTCCAAACATGACACCTGGCATTCACGCCAAAAAGTTAAATCTTTGGGTGTGTACACACGGTGAGATTTTTTCTTAAGATTTTGACTATATAGTCAAAATCGTAAGAAAAGTTAGTGCAGATCGCAAGGTGAAAGTCACCTTGCGATCCCGATGCGCGGTCCCGCCAGGTCGGCATCGCAAGAAAAGATAGACTGTGCAGGCAAGTCAATCCTTGCTAGATCGGTGTACTATCTAGTTCTTCTCACATGTCAATGACATCTCACATTAGCCAAAATCTCACATAAGCCAAAATCGTAAGCACACATAGTACAGATCTCAAGAAAAGTTAGTCAAAATCTGTCCTATCTGGCCTCCGGGGAGTTCAAGGGAAATCGCAAGTAAAAATAGGACATAGCAAGGATCTCACCGTGTGTACACACCCTTTGTCTCATCAGACCAGAGAATTTTGTTTCTTGTGGTGAGAGTCCTTCAGGTGCATTTTGGCAAACTACAGGCGGGCTGCCATGTGCTTTTCACTAAGATGGGGCTTCAGTCTGGCCACTCTACCATACAGGCCTGATTAGTGGATTGCTGCACAGATGATCGTCCGTCTGGAAGGTTATCCTCTCTCCACAGAGGAATGATGTAGCTCTGAAGGCGTGGCCATCGGGTTCTTGGTCACCTCCCTGATTAGGACCCTTCTCCCCTGATTGCTCAGTTTAGACAGCCGGCCAGCTCTAGGAAGAGACATGGTGGTTCCGAACTTCTTCCATTTACGGAAGATGGAGGCCACTGTGCTCATTGTGACCTTCAAAGCAGCAGATATTCTTCTGTACCCTTCCCCAGATTTGTGCCTCGAGACAGTCCTGTCTCGGAGGTCTACAGACAATTCATTTGACTTCATGGTTGGTTTGTGCTCAGACATGCACTATCAAGTGTGGGACCTTATATAGACAGGTGTGTGCCTTTCCAAATCATGTCTAATCAACTGAATTTACCACAGGTGGACTCACATTAAGCTGTAAGAACATCTCAAGGATGATCAGTGGAAACAGGATGCACCTGAGCTCAATTATGAGCTTCATGGCAAAGGCTGTGAACACTTATGTACATGTGATTTTTTTTTTTATAAATTTGTAATAATCTAAAAATAAGAAATTTACATTGTCATTATGGGGTATTGTGTGTAGAATTTTGAGGGGTAAAAAATAATTTATTCCATTGTGGAATAAGGCTGTAACATAACAAAATGTGGAAAAACTGAAGTACTGTGAATACTTTCTGGATGCACTGTAATATATTTTGCAAATCAGCCTGTACCGGTACGCAGACACAGTAACTGAAGACCAAACTGGAGCTAGGATATAAACAGTACAACTAAGAAATCCAAGGCTAAATATAATTAGTTTATGGATGGCTGTTACAAAATGAACATCTGATTGGTTACTATACTGTAGGTTACTACAATTATCTATAGAACAGTTTTGGTAAATGTCCTAAATATCCTGAAGAGGAATTTATGCTAAAAGTAAAAATAAAAAATTGTAACAACAGGATAATACACAGTTAATATAATCAGCAGAGATGAGCGGGTTCGGTTCCTCGAGATCCGAACACCCCGAACTTCACCCATTTTACACGGTTCCGAGGCAGCATCGTATATTCCCGCCTTGCTCGGTTAACACAAAAGCGCCCGAACTTCATCATCCCACTGTCGTAATCTCACGAGATTCGTATGGCATATAAAGAGCCATGCGTCGCCGCCATTTTCACTCGTGCATTGGAGATAATAGCGAGAGGATGTGGCTGCGTTCCCTCAGTTTCTGTGTTCAGTGTGCTGCAAATATCTGTGCTCAGTGTGCTGCAAATATCTGTGCTCAGTGTGCTGCAAATATCTACGTTCTCTGCCTGAAAACGCTCCAAATCTGTGCTGCATTGTAGTTGTGCGCAGTATATAGTAGGAGGACAGTGCAGAATTTTGCTGACCACCAATATATATATAGCAGTACGGTACAGTAGTCCATTGCTCTACCACTGTGTCGTCAAGTATACTATCCATATCTGTGCTGCATTGTAGTTGTGCGCAGTATATAGTAGGAGGACAGTGCAGAATTTTGCTGACCACCAGTATATATTGTGACAAGAACACTGGGATAGTGTTTGAGGGCAGGTATATTTGTCCCAGGTTCTTGTCTTACATGTTTTAGAAAATGTTAACTTCTAGGAAAAATGCTTTTTGTTTTGTCTGAACCTTTTCAGTTTGCTGTAAAAGCTGGGTAAAGGCTCTGAGAGAGAGATAAGGCGAGTTCTAGACATTGGGCCCAGTTCGGGTCTTTGGCCTCACAGAGGGCTAATCAGGGTTTCAGCTGTGTAAGAGTGTTATAGTGCTTCTAACCTGATTAGTATGGGCAGACTGCCTGGGAAGGCTGGAGGATCTGTGTGTGAGAGACACGCTTTCTGATGCAAGTAAGCTATACAGTATGTACTGAAGAACTCTGTGTTTTGTTTAGTGACAGTTAGGAATATCTTATGTTTAGTTAGTGCCGGACAGGCAAGGTATTTTTATTTTTGGGTTTTGTTTTATTTTCTGTTTCAATAAAACTGGCCGGGGTCAGTTGTACCAGAAACTGGACTTGTGTTGTTCCTCAGCTGCTGCGTGCGGCCATATTCCCCAGGAAAAGGCGCCTTGCACCCCTACAGTGTTACAACTTGGTGGAGAATGCGGGCACACCGTTCTGCGCATAAGTGAAAGCAGCAGCTTTGTGAGGCCTGCAGAAAACGGTGGTTTATGCAGATACAGCCCAGTGTGAAGTTACTGAGACTCACCCCTGAGGGTTTGATATGTCCTGGGTGAAAGCAGCTACAAAGCCGCCTGAAAAATCTGTCGACATGGAGGATCTGCTTAAAGCCTTGCTGCAAGCTACAGCGGCTCAGCAGGAGGCCAACCGACAGCAGCAGGTGGCAATGGAAGAAAATAGGAGACAACAGCAGGTGGCAATGGAGGAAAATTGGAGACTACAGCAGGAGGCCAACAGACAGCAGCAGGTGGCAATGGAGGAAAATATAAGACAGCAGCAGGTGGCAATGGAGGAAAATAAGAGACAACAGCAGGCAGTTGTTGATGAACTTTACAGGCAACAGCGTCAGGATAGACAGGCCTTAACAGAAGTGGTGCAGAGCCTTGCAGCCCGGATTGGAGATGTGGCCGTCAGTGCTCCGACCAGCTCTAGTTCTATACGGGCCAGTCACTTCCTGCAGAAAATGACAGAGGCTGATGATGTGGAGGCCTACTTGACCACGTTTGAAAGGACTGCAGAGCGTGAGAACTGGCCAAAAGCACAGTGGGCCAGTCTGCTGGCACCTTTCCTGTCAGGTGAGCCCCAAAAAGCTTACTTTGATTTAAGCCCTGCTGAGGCTCGGGACTATGATAAACTAAAGACTGAGATCCTGACCCGCCTGGGAGTCACGCTGTCAGTACGAGCACAACGGGTGCACCGTTGGCTGTACGCCATGGAGAAGCCTCCGCGCTCCCAGATGCACGACCTTATTCAGCTAACAAAAAAATGGCTACAGCCAGAGACATTAACTGGTCCCCAGATGGTGGAAAGAGTCGTCATGGACCGCTACTTGAGATCTTTGCCCATGGTCCTGCGCAAGTGGGTGAGCCATGGAAACCCGGGTACTGCTGACCAATTAGTGGACATGGTAGAGAGGTATTTGGCAGCAGAGGAACTACTGATGACCACCCAGCAACCCATAGATCCTCGACAGCGCCCTTCAGTAAAGACTGGTAAGACTGTTCCGTGGGAAAACGTTGCTGGGCGGTTAAGAGAACGCAGGGCTGGAGAGACTGTAAACACTGGCCCTGGAGACAGGCCAATGGGGCTAGAACGGTCTATGCTGCCCAAACGGGTTGATAATCGTGTGGTTAAATGTTTTAGGTGTGGTATGCCAGGTCATGTTATTGCCAATTGCCCAGTCACGCAAGAACCCATGCAATGTGATGCTGCCTTTGAATGTCGCAGAATGTCTTTCTTTGCTAGGTTAGCCTGTACTGTGGTACCTTCACCTGAGCTGGAAAAACAAATGTGTGATGTGTTCTTAGAGGGTAACCGGGTAGAGGCCTTGCTAGATTCAGGAAGTTTAGTTACCCTCGTGAAAGCTGGGTTAGTGAACCCCTTAAAGGTCCAGCAAATACCTATTGGGGTAACTTGCATACATGGGGATACCCAACATTATGCCACTGCTGAGGTGAATATAGAAACTTGTTGTGGGTCAGCAATGGTTAAAGTGGGACTGGTCCCTACCTTGGTGCATGAGGCCATAATAGGGAGGGATTTTCCTCATTTTTGGAAACTGTGGGAATCACGGTTATCAACAGATGTGAGAAGTAAAAAGCCAGTTGATAATACCGGTGATTTTATGGATGTACGTGGGTCTTCGGAACTTTCTGGCCCTTTGCCTTTTGCTAGTTTGGCTGGGGAAGTGACAGATGGGGAGTCCAGTGAGGACCCTCTTGCCGGGAACAGAGACATAGTAGTTAGAACTGAAAGCGTGCCTGACCTGGAGGTAAAGAAGGATCTGTTTGCGTCTGAACAGTTAAAGGATCCTACCTTAATAAAGGCTAGAGAGAATGTTAAGATTGTTAATGGGGAACCTGTGGTACCAGGTGACAGGGTTACGTATCCCCACATGGCCATTTGTAATGAGCTCTTGTACCACATTGTCAAAAGGGGTGAGGATGTGGTGGAACAGCTGGTAGTTCCCCAGCCTTATCGGAGAACGGTACTAGATTTAGCTCATAGTCACGTTACCGCAGGACATTTAGGGGCAGAAAAAACCACTGAAAGAGTTTTACAAAGGTTCTTTTGGCCAGGGGTTTATAAAGAAGTGTCTGAATATTGTTCTTCCTGTCCTGAATGCCAGTATCATGCCCCTAGACCCCATTTCAGGAGCCCACTAGTTCCCATGCCTATTATAGAGGTCCCGTTTGACAGAATAGCCATGGATCTCGTGGGGCCCTTGTTAAAGTCTGCTCGGGGCCATCAGTATATCCTGGTAATTATGGACTATGCCACTCGATATCCTGAGGCTGTCCCTTTACGCACTATCACAACCAAGGCGATAGCTAGGGAGCTGGTGCAGGTATTTAGTAGAGTGGGAATACCAAAAGAAATTTTGACTGACCAAGGTACTCCATTTATGTCAAGGATCATGAAAGAGTTGTGCAAGTTATTTAAGGTCACTCACCTCAGGACGTCCATCTACCATCCCCAAACTGACGGGTTGGTGGAAAGGTTTAATAAAACATTAAAAAGTATGTTAAAAAAGGTTGTTGAGAGAGATGGGAAAAACTGGGATTGTTTGTTGCCCTACTTGTTAATGGCCATCAGAGAAGTTCCTCAGTCCTCTACGGGGTTTTCTCCATTTGATTTGTTGTATGGTAGACACCCCAGAGGGCTGTTGGATATTGCCAAAGAGACGTGGGAAGGACAGCCCACTCCTTATAGAAGCGTTATTGAGCATGTAACACAAATGCAGGATAGGATTGCAGCCGTGGTACCTGTTGTCAGAGAGCACATGGAACAGGCCCAAAGTGCTCAACAGAGGGTCTATAACCGGAGTGCCAAGATACGGGAATTTGCTCCTGGCGATAGAGTTCTTGTTTTGGTACCCACTGTGGAAAGCAAATTCCTAGCTAAATGGCAGGGTCCATTTGAGATTAGGGAAAAAGTGAATGAGGTTAATTACAAAGTATACCAGCCGGGAAAGAGAAAACCCGAACAGATCTACCATGTTAACTTAATCAAACCCTGGAAAGATAGGTTGTCTCTGTCAGCGGAGCCTTGCCCTTCGGTGTCTTCACCCCGGTTGCTTCCCGCAGTGAAGGTGTCAGAGACATTATCAGCTGATCAGAACAATCAGGTTAAAGAATTTCTCATCCAAAATAGGGAGGTATTTTCAGAGCTGCCTGGCCGAACGACCATAATAAAACATGACATTGTCACAGAACCAGGGGTCAGGGTTCATTTAAAGCCATATAGGATTCCTGAAGCTCAGCGAGAAGCTATTTCTAAGGAAGTTAAAACCATGTTAGAACTGGGAGTCATAGAGGAGTCTAACAGTGAGTGGTCCAGTCCCATAGTGCTCATCCCGAAGCCCGACGGTAGCATACGCTTCTGTAATGACTTTCGTAAGTTAAATGAGGTGTCCAAGTTTGACGCATACCCCATGCCCCGTGTGGATGAGCTTGTAGAAAGGCTGGGAACAGCCAGGTTTCTCACCACATTGGACCTGACCAAAGGTTACTGGCAAATACCTTTATCTGATAGCGCCAAAGAAAAAACAGCCTTTTCGGTTCCGGAGGGGCTGTACCAGTATAAGATGTTACCCTTTGGGTTGCATGGGGCTCCAGCAACCTTTCAACGGGCGATGGATAAAATTTTGAGGCCCCATAGAAAATATGCAGCTGCCTATTTGGATGATGTGGTAATTCACAGTACAGACTGGGGGTCCCATTTGGTTAAAGTACAAGCAGTACTGGACTCAATCAGAGAGGCAGGGTTAACTGCTAACCCAAAGAAGTGCTGCCTCGCAATGGAGGAGGTCAAATACTTGGGCTTCACCATAGGCAGAGGTCTGATTAGGCCCCAATTGAGTAAAGTTGATGCTATTCAAAACTGGCCTCGTCCAGTGAATAAAAAACAGGTAAGGGCTTTTTTGGGAATTACTGGGTACTATAGACGGTTTATTCCTAATTTTGCGACCACAGCGGTGCCGTTGTCAGACCTTACCAAAGGGAAGCAGTCAAATGTGGTGAAATGGAACCCTGATGCAGAAAAGGCGTTCCAAGCGTTAAAAGTGGCTTTGTGTTCACAACCGGTGTTGATAACACCAGATTTTTCAAAAGAATTTGTGGTACAGACAGATGCCTCAGAGGTAGGGATAGGTGCTGTGCTGTCCCAAACCAGAGATGGGGACGAACACCCTATCATTTATTTGAGTAGGAAACTCAATGAGCATGAAAAAAGGTATGCCATTGTGGAAAAGGAGGCTTTGGCCATTAAGTGGGCACTAGATACCTTGAGGTATTACCTCTTGGGTAGACAATTCAGACTAGTGACAGACCATGCCCCTTTAAAATGGATGTATGTAAATAGAGGCAAGAATGCTCGTGTAACTAGATGGTTTCTAGCGTTGCAGGACTTTAAGTTTACTGTCGAACATAGACCGGGAACACAATTGGCCAACGCAGATGCATTGTCTCGCATCTTCTGTTTGGGGGCTACAAGTGTTCCGGCCCCTAGGTCGAAACAGGGGAGGGGGATATGTGACAAGAACACTGGGATAGTGTTTGAGGGCAGGTATATTTGTCCCAGGTTCTTGTCTTACATGTTTTAGAAAATGTTAACTTCTAGGAAAAATGCTTTTTGTTTTGTCTGAACCTTTTCAGTTTGCTGTAAAAGCTGGGTAAAGGCTCTGAGAGAGAGATAAGGCGAGTTCTAGACATTGGGCCCAGTTCGGGTCTTTGGCCTCACAGAGGGCTAATCAGGGTTTCAGCTGTGTAAGAGTGTTATAGTGCTTCTAACCTGATTAGTATGGGCAGACTGCCTGGGAAGGCTGGAGGATCTGTGTGTGAGAGACACGCTTTCTGATGCAAGTAAGCTATACAGTATGTACTGAAGAACTCTGTGTTTTGTTTAGTGACAGTTAGGAATATCTTATGTTTAGTTAGTGCCGGACAGGCAAGGTATTTTTATTTTTGGGTTTTGTTTTATTTTCTGTTTCAATAAAACTGGCCGGGGTCAGTTGTACCAGAAACTGGACTTGTGTTGTTCCTCAGCTGCTGCGTGCGGCCATATTCCCCAGGAAAAGGCGCCTTGCACCCCTACAGTGTTACAACTTATATATATATATATATATCTGTACAAACAGCCCGGCACTCCCATAAATAACAAAATGCCCTGGTGCCCTCAGAGAGGCATGAGCACAAAACAGAAAAAGACTGCGGCACTCAGGGACTAATAGAAAGTCAGTGTATTAGGCAATACATAACATCCATCCTGTGGGATGTTATGTATTGCCTAATACACTGACTTTCTATTAGTCCCTGAGTGCCGCAGTCTTTTTCTGTTTTTTTTATATATATATATATATATATATATATATATATATATATATAGCAGTACGATACAGTAGTCCATTGCTCTACCCCTGTGTCGTCAAGTATACTATCCATATCTGTGCTGCTTTGTAGTTATGCGCAGTATATAGTAGGAGGACAGTGCAGAATTTTGCTGACCACCAGTATATATATATATATATATATATATATAGCAGTACGGTACAGTAGTCCATTGCTATTGATATATTACTGGCATATAATTCCACACATTAAAGATGGAGAACAAAAATGTGGAGGGTAAGATAGGGAAAGATCAAGATCCACTTCCACCTCGTGCTGAAGCTGCTGCCACTAGTCATGGCTGAGACGATAAAATGCCATGAACGTCGTCTGCCAAGGCCAATGCCCAATGTCATAGTAGAGAGCATGTAAAATCCAAAAAACAAAAGTTCAGTAAAATGACCCAAAAATCTAAATTAAAAGTGTCTGAGGAGAAGCGTAACCTGCCAATATGCCATTTATGACACGGAGTGGCAAGGAACGGCTGAGGCCCTGGCCTATGTTCATGGCTAGTGGTTCAGCTTCACATGAGGATGGAAGCACTCATCCTCCCGCTAGAAAAATGAAAAGACCCCCCCAAAAGCGAACCATGGCCATCCAATTTTTTAAAAAACAGAAAGCTGACATAATTCTTTTACAAGAAACACATTTTAAAACTGTACATCCCTCCTTGGCCTCGAGAACCTACCCTCAGGCCTTCTACTCTACAACCCCCCAAAAACGTAAGGGTACTGCTATCCTGCTTCATGCCTCACTTCATTACGCTATTGAGAACTCTTTTTCTGATCCCAAGGGTCTCTTCAATATTGTTGTCTTACAGCTTGGGAACTCCTTTCTGACTGTCGCCTCGATTTACTCCCCTAATATGGAGCAGGGTGCCTTCCACAGCGATTTCCGCTCCCAACTTGATAAACTAACAAAGGGACGGGTGATAATTGGTGGGGATTTCAATGCCGTGCCAGATTTAGTATGGGACCGTACTCAATCTCGTGTCCCTAGTCCTTCGACAGTTAGGGAATCCAGACGATTAGCTGACTACATAACGTCCTCGGGATATTACGATGCCTGGAGGGTATTGTACCCGTGTGAACGTACGTATACTCATTACTCTATTCCCCATGACCTTCACTCTAGACTTGACCTTTTTTTAGTGGACTCTTCCACTGTACAAGGCCTGATTAAGGCCTCGGTCTCCCCGGTGGTGTGGTCAGATCATTTAGCGGTTTCATTTACCGTTAATTCCTCCCCTTCACCTTCCACAACTTTCCGTTGGAGATTGAACTCTGCTCTCCTTCTGAAAAAGGAATATCTCATCCAGACTGCTGGAGTCCTGGAGGAATTCTTCTCCTTGAATTCCACGGACGATATATCTCCCGCAATAGTATGGGAGGCACATAAGGCCTCCATTCGGGGTCATTTTATTTCTTTAGCTAAAGCCCAAAAACTGAAGGATCACCAGGCAGTTGCGGATCTTGAGCACCAAATCAAAGAACTAACGATCCGACAACAGACACCCAGACGCTCTTTATATAGCAAACTCCTGGCTCTCAAAGGCCAATTATACCAAATCTTATCTGCCAAAGCCGCTAAGACCATGCGATGGTTACAACATAAGTTCTACTCTAAGGGTGACAAAGCTGACTCCATCTTGGCTTCCCGCTTACACACTCGCAAACAGAGGAACAGAATCCTCTCGCTAAAAGATCAACATCACAAGCTGACTTATGACCCTCAGAAAATAGCCCACTGTTTCAAGGAATATTACCAATCCCTGTATAACCAGCCTACTCCAGACGACTCCGTTAGTCTGCAGGAGCGCATAGACAACTTCCTTTCTTCCTGCCCCCTCCCGGTACTTTCTAAACAACAGATAGGTTTGCTCAATGTAGAGATCACTGCTGAGGAAATTGATCTTACAATCAAATCATTGAGGAACGCCTCAGCTCCGGGTCCGGATGGTCTACCGGCTTTATATTATATGAAGTTTAGTGGAACTCTGACCCCGGCCCTGACAGTATTGTTCAATGCGATTCTAGCCGGTACACCCTTCGATGGCTCCACTACTAGAGCTGAAATAGTTGTCATACCTAAACCTGGACGGGACCTCACGGAATGTGGCAGCTATCGCCCAATATCGCTGCTAAATTCTGATCTGAAATTATTTGCGAAAATACTTGCAAACCGTCTTGCGGGGATGATCTCTTCCCTGGTTCATCCGGACCAGGTCGGCTTTATCCCTGGCAGACAGGCCTTTGACAACATTAGATGTGCGATTGATACTCTGCACTTTGCTGACTCTTCTAAGATCCCCTCCCTGGCGATGGGGCTGGACGCTGAAAAAGCGTTCGACCGCATATCTTGGTTATATATGGATTGCACCCTTCGACACTTTGGTCTTTCGGGCCGTTTTCTCACGGGCGTAGAATCTCTCTACGCTTCCCCGTCAGCTTGTGTCCTAGTGAATGGCCTACTGTCCCCTCCATTCTCGATTACAAATGGCACGAGACAGGGCTGTCCTTTGTCACCCTTAATTTTCGCTCTGATGATAGAACCTCTGGCGTCCGGAATCCGCAACTGCCCGGATATCTCGGGGATCACAATAGGTTCCTCTCAGTTTAAGATCTCTCTATATGCGGATGATATTTCACTTACTCTCTCGAACCCGCTTATCTCTCTCCCAAACCTTTTCAAAATGATACAGGAGTTTGGTGTCATTTCCAATTTTAAAGTCAACGCTGCTAAGACAGAGGTCTTGGATTTTCACCTGCAAGCCCCATTGAAAGCTTCCCTATTTGGTAACTTCAAATTTGATTGGAAAAAATCCCCCTTGAAATACCTAGGCATATATCTCACCAGACAATATTCCCAACTATATGCGGCTAACTATCCTGGGTTGATTCATAGTGTCACTGGTGATCTCCCGAGGTGGTCTGGTCAGTTCATTTCATGGTCTGGCCAAGCCAATGCCCTGAAAATGAATGTCTTACCTCGCCTCTTATACCTCTTTCAAGCGCTCCCGGTGAGGATCCCCTCACATGTGTTTTTAGATTTGCAGAAGAAATTCTCACACTTTTTATGGTCAGGCAAAAGACCTCGTGTTCGACTCAAGACTCTATATAACAGGGCCAGGGAGGGTAGACTTGGAGTGCCCAATATTAAATTGTATTATTATGCGGCCCATCTATCCCAGGCCGTTCTCTGGCACTCGCACATATCTTCCCGTAGATGGGTCTAATTGGAATCCAAACTTGTGCGCTCCATCTCCACCCTTCTATGGATCCCTCGCTCTCACAGGCCCCCTGAATATACTAATTTCCCATCTATAACATTCACCATCTCGCTATGGGACAGGCTCACTAAAATCTTTGCTCTATTGTCCTCCCCTCCCGCTCTTGCACCTCTTTGGGACAACCCACTGTTTGCCGGAGGACGGGTCTCACATGCCTTTCAGCATTGGTTGGCTCATGATCTTCTGTTTATTAATGATATAGCACTGTCACGCTCTTTTCCAGCTTTCTCAGACCTACAGAGTCGATATGGACTCCCCCCACAATGTTTCTTCCAGTACCTGCTACTACGTAGCTTTCACTTAGCTTTTCTCCAATCGCATAGCTCTTTGTTCCGATCCCCTCTAGAATCATTATGCTTCCTTCGTTCTCCCTCTAAGGGCCTTTTGTCATCAATATATCGCCTTATGCTTACTCATAACCTATCCACATTGGCCCCTCACGAGACAGCTTGGGAAACTGACTTGCAGGACCACATAGAGACAGACACCTGGGAACAGATTAAACAGAACTTAGTTTCCTCTGCGACCTCTATTAGACATAGAGAGAATTCATTTAAACTATATGTCCGTTGGTACTTGGTTCCGACGCGACTAAGTAGAATATACCCTTCCGCCTCGGATAGGTGTTGGAGGGGTTGCGGGTTGGAGGGTACCCTGCTCCATATATTTTGGGACTGTCCCAGGATAGCATCGCTCTGGAAGGTCATCCGGAGATTGATTTTGCGAATCACTGGAGTGGACATGCCCTCTTCCCTGTCCTTCTTTTTTTTTCCAGAGACCCATCCCCGGAACACCGAAATCTTCAGAAAAGCTCATCTGGCATATCACGACCGCACTGAAATGTAAAATAGCTTTCCACTGGAAGTCACACACAATTCCATCCATTGCGGCTGTGGTTGCTGCCGTCTGGGATACTTACCATATGGAATTCCTCTCTAGTGTGGTAGAAAGCAGTGCATCAGCCCTTACTGAAATCTGGTCCCCATGGCTGGCGTACTATAAATCCTCCCCCCCATTGACATACGGTTTTTGATATAATTACTTTAATAATCTTCGCTCTGTTACTTGGTTTCCATCCTAACTCGCATATTTGATATCATATGTTTGCATTGCTGTAACCCACTTCCTCTCCCCTCCCTCCCTTTTTCCTTCTGTCTTCCCCTCCCCCACCCAACTGTTCATTGTCTATTGTACTCTGACAAAAATTTAAATAAACAGTATTTAAAAAAAATAAAAATGAAAAGACTTAAACTGGCAAAAGCACAGCAAAGAACTGTGCGTTCTTCTAAATCACAAATCCCCAAGGAGAGTCCTATTGTGTTGGTTGCGATGCCTGACCTTCCCAACACTGGACGGGGAGAGGTGGCGCCTTTCACCATTTGCACACCCCCTGCAAGTGCTGAAAGGAGCACCCGCAGTCCAGTTCCTGATAGTCAAATTGAAGATGTCACTGTTGAAGTACACCAGGATGAGGATATGGGTGTTGCTGGCGCTGAGGAGGAAATTGACAAGGAGGATTCTGATGGTGAGGTGGTTTGTTTAAGTCAGGCACCCGGGGAGACACCTGTTGTCCGTGGGATGAATATGGCCATTGACATGCGTGGTCAAATTACAAAAAAAATCACCTCTTCGGTGTGGAATTATTTTAACAGAAATGCGGACAACAGGTGTCAAGCCATGTGTTGCCTTTGTCAAGCTGTAATAAGTAGGAGTAAGGACGTTAACCACCTAGGAACATCCTCCCTAATACGTCACCTGGAGCGCATTCATCAGAAGTCATTGACAAGTTCAAAAACTTTGGGTGACAGCGGTAGCAGTCCACTGACAACTAAATCCCTTCCTCTTGTAACCAAGCTCCTGCAAACCACACCACCAACTCCCTCAGTGTCAATTTCCTCCTTAGACAGGAAAGCCAATAGTCCTGCAGGCCATGTCACTGGCAAGTCTGACGAGTCCTCTCCTGCCTGGGATTCCTCCGATGCATCCTTGAGTGTAACGCCTACTGCTGCTGGCGCTGCTGTTGTTGCTGCTGGGAGTCGATTGCCATCCCAGAGGGGAAGTTGGAAGACCACTTGTACTACTTCCAGTAAGCAATTGACTGTCCAACAGTCCTTTGCGAGGAAGATGAAATATCACAGCAGTCATCCTGCTGCAAAGCGGATAACTCAGGTCTTGGCAGCTGCGGTGGTGTTAAACGTGTGTCCGGTATCCACCGTTAATTCAAAGGGAATTAGAGAATTGCTTGAGGTACTGTGTCCCCGGTACCAAATACCATCTAGGTTCCATTTCTCTAGGCAGGCGATACCGAGAATGTACACAGATGTCAGAAAAAGAGTCACCAGTGTCCTAAAAAATGCAGTTGTACCTAATGTCCACTTAACCACGGACATGTGGACAAGTGGGGCAGGGCAGACTCAGGACTATATGACTGTGACAGCCCACTGGGTAGATTTATTGCCTCCCGCAGCAAGAACAGCCAGTAGCAGCATCTCGCAAATGCCAACTCATTCCTAGGCAGGCTACGCTTTGTATCACCGCTTTCCATAAGAGGCACACAGCTGACAACCTCTTACGAAAACTGAGGAACATCATCGCAGAATGGCTTACCCCAATTGGACTCTCCTGGGGATTTGTGACATCGGACAACGCCAGCAATATTGTGCGTGCATTACATGTGTGCAAATTCCAGCACGTCTCATGTTTTGCACATACATTGAATTTGGTGGTGCAGAATTTTTTTAAAAATGACAGGGGCGTGCAAAAGATGCTGTCGGTGGCCCGAAGAATTGCGGGCCACTTTCAGCATTCAGCCACCGCGTGCCGAAGACTGGAGCACCAGCAAACACTCCTGAACCTGCCCCGCCATCAGCTGAAGCAAGAGGTGATAACGAGGTGGAATTCAACCCTCTATATGCTTCAGAGGTTGGAGGAGCAGCAAAAGGCCATTCAAGCCTATACATCTGCCTACGATATAGGCAAAGGAGGGGGAATGCACCTGACTCAAGCGCAGTGGAGAATGATTTCAATGTTGTGCAGGTTCTGCAACCCTTTGAACTTGCCACACGTGAAGTCAGTTCAGACAGTCAGGTCATTCCCCTCATCAGGCTTTTGCAGAAGAAGCTGGAGAGATTTAAGGAGGAGCTAAAATGGAGCGATTCCCCTAGGCATGTGGGACTTGTGGATGGAGACCTTAATTCGCTTAACCAGGATTCACGGGTGGTCAATCTGTTGAAATCAGAGCACTACATTTTGTCCACCATGCTCGATCCTAGGTTTAAAGCCTACGTTGTATCTCTCTTTCCGGCAGACACAAGTCTGCAGATGTTCAAAGACCTGATGGTGAGACACTTGTCAAGTCAAGCGGAACGTGACCCGCCAACAGCTCCTCCTTCACATTCTCCCGCAACTGGGGCTGTGAGGAAAAGGCTAAGAATTCCGAGCCCACCCGCTGGCGGTGATGCAGGGCAGTCTGGAGCGAGTGCTGACATCTGTTTCGGACTGAAGGACCTGCCAACGATTACTGACATGTCGTCTACTGTCACTGCATGTGATTCTGTCACCATTGAAAGAATGGTGGAGGATTACATGAGTGACCGCATCCAAGTAGGCATGTCAGACATTCCGTACATATACTGGCAGGAAAAAGAGGCAATTTGGAGGCCCTTGCACAAACTGGCTTTATTTTACCTAAGTTGCCCCCCCTCCAGTGTGTACTCCGAAAGAGTGTTCAGTGCAGCCGGTCACCTTGTCAGCGATCGGCGTACGAGGTTACTTCCAGAAAATGTGGAGAAGATGATGTTCATCAAAATGAATTATAATCAGTTCCTTCGTGGAGACATTCACCAGCAATTGCCTCCAGAAAGTACACAGGGACCTGAGATGGTGGATTCCAGTGGGGATGAATTAATACTCTGTGAGGAGGGGGATGTACACAGTGAAAAGTGTGATGAATTAGAGGATGAGGAGGAGGTGGACATCTTGCCTCTGTAGAGCCAGTTTGTGCAAGGAGAGATTGATTGCTTCTTTTTTGGTGGGGGCCCAAACCAACCAGTCATTTCAGCCACGGTCGTGTGGCAGACCCTGTCGCTGAAATTATGCGTTTGTTAAAGTGTGCATGTCCTGTTTATACAACATAAGGGTGGGTGGGAGGGTCCAAGGACAATTCCATCTTGAACCTCTTTTTTTTATTTATCTTTGCATCATGTGATGTTTGGGGCTAATTTTTTTAAGTGCCATCCTGTCTGACACTGCAATGCCACTCCTAGATGGGCCAGGTGTTTGTGCCGGCCACTTGGGCCGCTTAGCCTAGTCATCCAGCGACCTTGGTGCAAATTTTAGGACTAAAAATAATATTGTGAGGTGTTCAGAATAGACTGGAAATGAGTGGAAATTGTGGTTATTGAGGTTAATAAATACTATGGGATCAAAATTACCCCCAAAATCTATGATTTAAGCTGTTTTTGAGGGTTTTTGTAAAAAAACACCCGAATCCAAAACACACCTGAATCCGACAAAAAATTTTCAGGGAGGTTTTGCCAAAACACGGCCGCGAAACCGAATCCAAAACCAAAACACAAAACCCGAAAAATTTCCGGTGCACATCTCTAAATCAGCAACATAATCAAAATTACAACTTACAGTAACAGTTGTTTGATACTGTAATGCAATTGATGTGAATATTACACCTTTAATTATCTCTGAACACTTGTCTCCTGTCTTCCATCTTTAAAGGATGGAGAGCATTACTAAAGCTTATCTGATCCCAAATATCACTAAGAGAATGGAGGACATCACCACATATGTATCTGATGACAACTATAAAAGTTTCACCACCAAATATGATGATAGTAACTCAAAGGACAATGGTGGTCATTCCGAGTTGTTCGCTCGCTAGCTGCTTTTAGCAGCATTGCAAACGCTAGGCCGCCACCCTCTGGGAGTGTATCTTAGCATAGCAGAATAGCGAACGAAAGATTAGCAGAACTGCTACTAAATAATTCCTTGCAGTTTCTGAGTAGCTCCAGACCTACTCCTAGATTGCGATCAGCTCAGTCCGTTTAGTTCCTGGTTTGATGTCACAAACACGCCCTGCGTTCGGCCAGCCACTCCCCCGTTTCTCCAGCCACTCCTGCGTTTTAGCCTGACACGCCTGCGTTTTTTAGCACACTCCCGGAAAACGGTCAGTTACCACCCAGAGATGCCCCTTTCTGTCAATCACTCACCAATCAGCAGTGCAACTGAAAAGCGCCGCACGAACAGCAAAACTGCTAAGTTTTTAGTTAAATAACTAAGTGCATGCGCGCTGCGTACCATGCGCATGCACATTTAGCAGCAAATCGCAGCATAGTGAAAATCGGCTACGAGCGAACAACTCGGAATGACCATCAATGTGGGACACTTCCTTCATAATTTCTATGTGGTAATCTTCTCTGTGACTTTTTTACTGGGGACAAGAGGAAATGGCCTGGTCATCTGGTTCAGTGTCTTCTGGATAAAAATGACAGTCAATGCATGTGGTTCCTAAATCTGGCGATAGCTGATTTTATCTTCTCATTTTTTTCTCCCCTTGAGCATCACCTACATTGCCCTTGGTAATCATTGGCCCTTTGGAAAATGTATGTGCAAGTTAAATACTACAGTTACCTTTCTCAATCTGTTTGCCAGCGTCTTCTTTCTCACTATTATCAGTATAGATCGCTGTATCTCTGTCATTTTTCCTGTTTGGTGTAAGAACCATCGAAAACCAAGACTGGCTTCCATTGTTGTGCTGTGTGTTTGGATCCTGGCTTTTAGTTTCAGTTTACCTTACTTTATATTTAGACATATCTATGATGACAATGGGAAATTGTACTGCTATTACAACTATGCAGATGATGATGATGTGTATATATCATGATATAGGGATATTGTGATAATGAGATTCATCATATTCTTTGCTAATCCTTTCTCCATCATTGTCTCATGTTACACAGTGATTGCGTTGCGTATACAAATAAATCACATGACCACATCTACCAAGCCATTCAAAATTATTGTAGCTGTCATTGTTTCATTCTTTGTTTGCTGGTTTCCTTATCATGTCTTCTCCTTCCTTGAAGTTTCTGCAAACTATGGAGCAGATCTCCATGATGTGCTACATTTTGGAATTCCAATTTCCAACAGCCTGGAATCTATTAACATCTGCATTAATCCTGTTCTCTATGTCTTCATTGGTAGGGATTTCAAAGGGAAATTTTGGTCCTCTATCCAGTCTATATTTGAGAGAGCTTTCACTGAGGACATTGGGGGTAATTCTGAGTTGATCGCAGCCTCAAGTTTGTTAGCAATTGGGCAAAACCATGTGCACTGCAGGGGGGACAGATATAACATGTGCAGAGAGAGTTAGATTTAGGTCTGGTGTGTTCAATCTGCAATCTAATTTGCAGTGTAAAAATAAAGCAGCCAGTATTTACCCTGCACAGAAACAAAATAAAACACCCAAATCTAACTCTTTCTGCACATGTTATATCTGCCTCCCCTGCAGTGCACATGGTTTTGCCCAACTGCTAAAAAAATTCCTGCTGCGATCAACTCAGAATTACCCCCCTTGTGCAGGCAGATTACAAATTGAAGACCAATCCCACAACTGATTGTCATCTTGCTTGAAATGAAACAAGAAAATAAACTATTACCCACACACCCTTATTCAATTAATTTACCATATAATTATTTTTAGAGAGAGCTGCATTCACTTCATTAATATTTAACCCAGTATTATGTCCCTTGTGTAAAATAGTTATAATAGAGTTCAATTTAAGTAATGCTATAGCACAAAATGTATTTACCATTCTGGCCATGCAACTAGAATTAGAATTTCTGACTTGTGCTCCTAATCTTTCTGTATATAGGAGGTAATTCCAAGTTGATCGCAGCAGGATTTTTTTTAGCAGTTGGGCAAAACCATGTGCACTGCAAGGGGGGCAGATATAACATGTGCAGATAGAGTTAGATTTGGGTGGGTTATTTTATTTCTGTGCAGGGTAAATACTGGCTGCTTTTTTTTTACACTGTAAATTAGATTGCAGATTGAACACACCACACCCAAATCTAACTCTCTCTGCACATGTTATATCTGCCTCCCCTGCAGTGCACATGGGCCCTCATTCCGAGTTGTTCGCTCTGTAATTTTCTTAGCATCGCAGCGATTTTCCGCTAATTGCGCATGCGCAATGTTCGCACTGCGACTGCGCCAAGTAAATTTGCTAAAAAGTTTGGTATTTTACTCACGGCATTACAAGGTTTTTTCTTCGTTCTGGTGATCGGAGTGTGATTGACAGGAAGTGGGTGTTTCTGGGCGGAAACTGGCCGTTTTATGGGAGTGTGTGAAAAAACGCTACCATTTCTGGGAAAAACGCGGGAGTGGCTGGAGAAACGGAGGAGTGTCTGGGCGAACGCTGGGTGTGTTTGTGACGTCAAACCAGGAACGACAAGCACTAAACTGATCGCACTGGAAGAGTAAGTCTCGAGCTACTCAGAAACTGCACAGATAAATCTTTTCGCAATATTGCGTATCTTTCGTTCGCAATTTTCCTAAGCTAAGATTCACTCCCAGTAGGCGGCGGCTTAGCGTGTGCAATGCTGCTAAAAGCAGCTTGCGAGCGAACAACTCGGAATGAGGGCCATGGTTTTGCCCAACTGCTAAAAAAAATCCTGCTGCGATCAACTTGGAATTACCCCATAGTACAAGGTAAAGGCATCACTAAGTATTCCATGGAAGGAATACTTCCTTCCATGTATTCCACCAGAGAGGGAATTTACAGCAGCCATAAGGAATTGAACATTGATGGCAGAATGGAGCACACTAGGTGTCTGGTAGACCAGGTACATGCATCAGAAGAGATGAAATATCCTTCTACTCCTGAGCCTCCTTTACATATGATGCTGGGCACTGGTCTGACAGTACAATGATTACAGGAGGAAGCAAACGTGAATAGTGTCACACTGCGCTCTATGGGGTCTAGTCATTATCCTTTCATTTCCACAAAAGTAGGTGAAAATGAAAATGTTTTATTTACTTTTGCAGAAAATGTAATTCATTATATGGGCAGCACAGTAGATACCATGGTTATCGCCTCTTTTCAGTCCTACGGTGGATGTACTAAGCCTTGGAGAGTGATAACGTGGAGAGAGATAAACTACCAACTAATCATCTCCTACAGGAACCGTTTTTATATTCAAACACAGCTGGTACTTTATCTCTCTCCACTTTACCATTCTCCAAAACTTAATACAACCCGATCTGTCCCGATATCCCCATGTTCTACGTAAGAACCTTACATCAAGCTCCGAAAATACAAAATTTTCAAAATGGGATCCGTCACCATTATTTTGACCGTGCGGACCTACACCCTCCTCAGATGGCACTGATTCCTGGACCCTCTTGATCTATCTTCATCTGTTTTTTTTCCTGAAGTTGCACATGCGTGAACCCAAGTTCACACATGCACACTAGCACTGCGCAGTCAGACTCGGCAGTTCTAAATTTCACCGCTACTAAAGTAGTTGTGATAGGGACATTAGCGGATCTTGCCACGGGCAAGCAGAACTTTTGCCTGGGGCGCCGCCTTCCGGAGGGCGCCGGCACCATTCGGAGGGCGCCGCACCATTGCAGGATCCGCTACTGTTTGGCAGTGCCCCCCCGCTTTGAAGGGAACTAGACGCTACCCATCTAGTTTCCCTTCGTGGAGAGGACCTTTGCTGTGTGGTGCGCGATGACGTCATCACGCATTGTGGGACTGGCACAGACGCTAGGGGTAATTGACCTCTAGTGTCTATCTATTCTGTGCTATGGGAGAGATGTCATGACGTCTCTCCCATAGATCCAAGGAGAGGAGCGGCGGAGGCGGAGGTCGGGATTCAGGAGCGGGGATAGTAAGTATTCATTTTTTTTTTTATTTTGTAAGTGGTGCTACTGTACAGCACAACTCTACAGGGGGCGTAACTGACCACGCCCCTGTATGAAGCCACACCCCTATTTTTCACCCAGAGCGTCACAAGGGCTAGAACCGGCCCATGGGTTCAACTGATCTTTGGATCACACTGTGTCCGCACCCGAGCAAAGTTGAATTTCTCTGGTGATTTGTGTCCACCAATACTACTTGTAATGAGTCGAATACTTAAGGAGTAGGCACCTCAATCACAGTCAACCTCTTCCTTGTTTCCCATAGAATAATTCCACTGGAGAAGAGATGCTCAGCTCACTTTAAGGATTAATGGACATTCTTTATTGTATGTAATATACTGAGAGCTTTGAGAGAAATATTCTAATAACCATGATTTTCTATAATTAGAAAAAGATTCTGGGTGGTGACATTCAATATCCTTATAGTATAGAATACAAGATTAGTTTCTTAATGGTAAATTGATTTATCTCTGGGGACTGCTTATCAAATGTATGGTTTAAAGTTTTACTATTGTGGATAATAATTATATGGTTCATAAATGCTGTAATGCCACTTGTGTATTAATCATTAGCACATTGTAATAAACAAAAATAAATGAATTAGTGTAATGCTATTTAAAATATTTCAACAAGTTAGTAAGTAAGCTATTTATGAAATATTTGTAAAAAAATGTTGACAGCACTTAATGGAATATATACAGCAGTTGAAAGTGGGATAACAAATTTGAAGCCAGCCCTGGCTGATGTTATTGGAGTATATTTATATATACAATGCATTTACACATCAGTGTATATCAGGGGTGGCAGAACATTTATAGGTTGGGGGGCAAGAAAGAGCCTAATTTTGGTGCCCCTGGGGGCAGAACCACTGGCGAGGGGGAGGCAGCGAGGACGAAAAGGAGGCAGCACCACTGTGGGGAAGAGATATCTTTGGGCAACCACCCCACCTCGACCCCCTCATCCACACATCCCCCCATGCTGCTGTCACTACAATTCCCCTTATGGGAGCAGGAAAGAGAGTGGGGGGAGTGAGAGAGAAACAAAGAGGGTGTCAGGTAAAGATAGTGGGAAGAATGAGAGAGAGAGGTATCAGGGAGAAAGAAAGGACTGAGAGAGAAAGGGTTTCAGGGTAAGAGAGAGAAGAGAGAAATAAAGGGAGAGAGACAGGGGTGGGTCAGGGAGAGATAGATAGAGAGAGAGAGAGGATGTTGGAGTGAGAGAGAGAGGGTATCAGAGCAAGAGAGAGAGGGTTTCATGTCAAAAGAGGGAATGATAGAGGGGGGATTGAGAGAGACAGAAGGTGTCAGGGAGAGAGAGAAAGGGGTGGGAGGGGGCATCAGGGAGAGAGCAAAAGAGAGAGAGAGGGTATCAGAGGGAGGGAGAGAGAAAGACAGAGAGGAAAGCAAGAGACAGTGTCAGGAAAAGACCAGTGGTGTAAGTAGAAAACATGTTTTAGTGGTACTGTGTGCGTGTGCCAAAAAATGAATGTTGCCACATTCCACACAGGGTGTGGCCAGTTAAAATGGGGGTGTGATACACATATGGGGGGCCAGATACACATATGCCCCAATAGTGCCAGATACACATGTGCTTCCATTAATGGAGTGAAAGATACACATATGCCCCGCAGTAGGGCAGTGCCAGATACACATATGCCCACATGGTGCCAGATATGCCTGCATAGTGCCAGATACACATATGCCCCCACAGTGCCAGATATGCCCCCACAGTGCTAGATATGCTCCTACAGTGCAAGATACAAATAAGCCCCCACAGTGCCAGATACCCATATGTCCCCATAATGCCAGATATGACCCCACATTGCCAGTTACACATATGCTCCCAGAGTGCTTAATATGCCCCCACAGTGCCAGATATGACCCAACAGGGACAGATATGGCACCACAATGCCAGGTATAGTTATGCCCCCTGCAGTGCCAGATATGTCCCACAGTGCTAGATATGCCCCCACAGTGCCAGGTACACATATGCCTCCACAGTACCAAGTACACATATGCCCCTACAGTGCTATATATGCCCCACAGTGCTAGATATGCCCTTACAGTGACAGATATACCCCCACAGGGCCAGATTTGCCTCCACAGTACACCCCCCTCCCCTGCTCATCGCTGCTGTTGCTGTGAGTGTGAGGGGAGAAGAGCACAGTGTGTGCCTCTCCTGCCCCTCAGTGCTCAGTCAGTCTGGTCTCTGGTGGCGGTGACGTGTATCTCCAATCAGGCGCTGGTTCATGAGCCAGTCAAAGCTCACAGTCCGGCAACCAGTCAGGAGCCGTAGCTGCTGGTTCCTGAGCTCTGATTGGCTAACGAACCGTCGCCTGATTGAAGATACCCACCTTTGGGCCGGCGGTGCTGTTTACCGGCTGGCAATTTCTTACCGGTATGCAGTACCGCCCCGTACCGCCTTACTTGCAGCACTGAGAAAGACGGAGATAAAGAGAGGGTGTCAGGGTGAGAGAGAAATACAGTATAGCAGGGGTGGCCAACGAGTCAGAGGCAAAGAGCAAAAAATCTTATTAGGTACGTCAAAGAGCCTGCATTGAGCGGAAGGCATGCATACAAAAATGGGGTGTTTCATTGTGCCTGCTAGGCTACCCCCCTGGTATAATATACATTTAAAAGCCAGATCCAACATAAAATACGTTTTAAAAAGCCACTTCCACATAAAATACTGTAATTGAGGAAGAAAGATCCACATAAAATATATTGAAAAGCCAGATTCACATAATACACTTCAATTCCCCCATATGTCACTCCAGCCAGCTCCCTCAAGTGTCACTCCTGCTAGCACACTCCCATGTCACTCCATCCAGCTCCCCCATGAGTCATTCCTGCCAGCACTCTCCTCTGTCACTCCTGCCAGGACCCTCATGTGTCATTACAGCTCTCCCCCCACACACACACACACACACACACACACACACACACACCTTGTGCCATTGCAGCAGCTCCTTATGTGTCCTCTGTTTGCCAGTGGGTGTCTCACCTCTAGTATCTGGCTCCCTCAGTTCTCAACCCCCATAGTGCTGCTGCCTGTCTAGCTGGAGTGCAGCAGTTTCCGGATCTGTTGTGGTCATGTCAGGAGCCATATTTGAATAAAGAAAGAGCTGCATGCGGCTCAAGAGCCACAGGTTGGCCACAGCTGCAGTATAGTGTCAGAGAGAGAGAGAGAGAGTGAGAGGAGAGAGACTGTTAGGGAGAGAGAGGGGGACAGGAAAAAAGATGGAATGGGAGAGACACTACCTGACACAGCACTGCTACAGGGTAGATGCTACAATCAAGTAGGCTAAAGGACCTCTGATGTCAGGGGGAGGAGCTACAACATGAGGGGAAGGAGCTAGGCCAGCGGGATAGTTCTTCTACTACCCACACCACCATCTACTCCCTTTAATAAAGCGGAGCGGAGCGGGCCACTGTGCCCAAAGTTTGGCGAGCGTACATTTTGGGTACCCTGTTCGGGCATGACTCCTCCCTCTGGTGATGTGTCTCCTCCCCTGGTGATCTCAGAGGTCCCTTCTCCAACTTGGTTTTAGATCTAACCACTGCTAGAGGTCTCTCATGGGGACGTGGCTTCTCGCCATTACATCACGCCCCCTAAACGCACATTTGATGCCCAATTCAAGCACTGCTCTGGTGCTGGTTGCCGTCCCATGGTAAGGTGGAGGGGTAATGTGCAGCCCCATTCTGTGCATATAGACTGGGAGCAGGATGGGCTATACAGCCACATATTGCTGCCGCTGGTTTCAGTCACTGCATTACATGGAGGTTGTAATTTGCGGTCTTTTATCTGACTGCACACCACTCCTCCTGTACATTGGCGCCCGTCATGTTTGGGGGTGGCGAGTTGCCCCCTTGCCCCTCCCATTCTGATGCCTCTGGTGTATATATGTGTTATGCAGCATGCATGATAGCAAGCAATACCATACTTTTTGCATGTTCAGTAATTAAAGTATTCAGCGGGCCCTGGAAAATGAATTATTTGTTTTCTGCTAATCCCTCCCATTCACATATGCACAAGCTTTGAAGTTCAACATACTATTAGAGGTCCATGCAGCATTTCCGGTACAGTGATAAAGTGGAGAAAGATAAAGTACCAGTCAATCAGCCCCTAGCTGCCATGTTACAGGCTGTACATGAAAAATGACAGTTAGGGACTGATTGGTTGGTACTTTATCTCTCCCCAATATTTTTTCCAAATATGTTTTTATTGGGGTTTCATAAAACACAGCATGCGACACATACTGTATCAAGGTAAAAGTTGACAGTATGAAAGCACATACAGTAGTCAAAAGTATGGGCAATGTACAGAAGATGTACATTTTCAATACATAAGGAAATAGCATCATATGATCGTGCAACTAGATATACTGAAATAGCTCCAGTATATGATCTAAAAGTTAAATCACCCACATAATACACAAGTACAAGTAATAATACAGGGGGAAGACACATTAGGCACATGCCTAGGGGCGGCACTTGTTTGGGTGCGGCACTCGGATGCTTGCGTTGGTATTGTCAGCCCGAAATGTACCAGTAACTGCTAAATACACTGGTACACTGTACCATATGCCATCTTGAATGAAGTGTAAATGGGTAGGACATGCACATACTACCCCAATAATCTGTCCTACTAACTAAAGATATATACAGTACATACAGTAATACAAAAAAAATATGTCATAGTGGCTTCTTTATTATTCTATTAAGATAGCTAACATCAAATGAGGGCTTATAATCAGTCAATGAAATAATAAAATTAGGTGTGTGTGGGTGGGGGGGTTGGGTGGCCTGTTGTGCTAGGGGCGGCCTCAGCCCAAAATCTGCCACTGAACACAGGGAAATAACACAGAAGGTAAAGCAAAGGTAAGAGGTACAGGAATAGATGAATGGTTGGCTTGATCTTGGTAAGCATCATGAAATAAAGTAGAGCCAGTGGAAGTGGGCGAGGAACACATTGTGAATGAAAACGTCTGAAGAAAACCGCTTCACATTTTATATTTCTGAGAAAATGCCTCTCAGTAAATACAGTGGGTTCGAATAATTTAACTAAATTATCTTGAGGTGATATATCTAATGTGTGGGTTCCCATCTTTGATAACATTTCCTAACTCTCTTATTAATATCTGGTATGGACAAACATCTGTCATAATAAACTAATTGCAACAATTTCTGCTTGACTTCATTGAGGGAGGGGAAGGACTTGCTGTTCCAATGTATAAGGATGACTTATACATTGATTACGCTACCGTAGCAAGAGTAGTAAGAAGGAAAAGTTTAGAGTTCTTGGTTGGGCCAAAGTCCCAAAGTTTATAATTAGCAAATATACCTGGTATTGAATTGGGCATCAAATGAAGACAAAACATTAATGAAAAAAGCCACCTTATTCCCAAATTTCTAAACCTTGCTGCAATCTCACGTGCAATGTAAAAATGTAGCAAAGGTCATGTGAAATTTTGGACAACTACCTATTTAAATGGCAGGTTTGTAAAATGTGCTGAATTTGTGGTTTGAAGAAGAGGAAGGAGTCAGGGATTACTCCACGACAGCGCACATGCGGGCTAGAGGAGATAGTAGTGCCATCAATAGACAAATAAATTGTGGGAGGTGAGGTTGTATGGGAGGGTGGGAAGATGATCAGCTCAGTCTTAGACATGTTAAGTTTAAGAAAGCGCTGGGACACTCAAGAAGAGATAACAGAGAGGCAGTTGGAGATACAGGTATGAGTGAGGAAAGCGGGTGAGAGCTCAAGGAAGGAAATTTAAATTTGAGTATCATCAGCTTAGAGGTGACAATGGAGGCCAAAACAGCTAATAAGTTCACCAAAAGAGAAGGTACCTTAGGGGACACCTACAGTTAGTGGAAGTGGGGTGGAGGTAGAGTCATGAGAGGAGACAGAGAAGGGATGGCCAGAGAGGTAGGAGGACAGCCAGGAGAGGGCAGTATCATGCAGACCATGGGATGAAGGATTTTCAGAAGGAGAGGGTGGTCCAAAGTGTCAAAAGTAGCAGAGAGTTTAAGATGAATAAGCAGAGAGTAGTGGACCTTAGATTTGGCAGCATGGGGGCCATTGCAGACTTTTGTGAGGGTACTTTCAGTGGAGTTGAGAGGATGGAAGCCAGACTGCAATGGGTCCAGCAGTGAGTGAGAGGAAAGAAAGGTAGTAAGGCAGCTGTAGACAATACACTCAAGGAGTTTTTAGGTAAAAAGGAGGAGAGAGATGGGCCAGTAGTAGGAGAAGGTGTGTGGATAAAGGGTAGGTTTTATAAGAATAGGGGAGACAAGTGCATGTTTTAAGGCAGAGGGACAGTGCCAGATGATATTAATATATTGAGGAGGTGGGCAAGGTGGGAACAGGCAGAAGGAGAGAGGTAGCAGAAGAGGCATGATTGTCTAGTAGTCCTGACATATAGTCTATTTTGGATGTGAAGTACCGTAAGTGGCAAAATCAAGATCAGAGATTGTGAAAGAGAGAAGTGGTGGAAGTGGGCAGAGAAGGGAGTTAACAGTGGCAAAGAGGTGTTGGGGATTCGAAGATGGAGGAGATGAGATTCTTAAAGTACTGTATGACATGTCTTGATAAAGGTCACATACACCGAAACGCATCAACATTTTTGACTGTGAGTAGCTCATTCTGCCATTTACTGCTGTTTTATTAACTGATTTTTTTTATCCAATGTTTATTACTGCTATTTCTGCGACTTAATGGACTGGACATCTTTGATCATTGACAATGGTTGAGGATGTTTGGTGTTTTCCATTTTTGTCTTTGATTAAAACCTTTTTTAGTTTGTTACATCTGAGTCATTCAATATTTTTTTGACTCTGGACCACATAATTGGAGGTCTTATTGCTTGGAAATTTATAGCTCAGATACCTTGATATGAGTCAAGCTACCCAGTACACCAGGCATGTGAAACTCAAATCCAGGGCCGAATAATCCAGGTCCAAGTCTTGTGTGGGCCGCAGTTTGATTAGAAAAACCAACAAAAAAGTATAATCAAAGAGTATCAGGAAGAAAATAACTTTAATAGTGTGAGCTGGGAGCTGTGTTATTTCCCATGTATATATCACTTTGCAGTCCCCTCTACTCTGTACAGTATATTGATAAAACCACATATCAGTGTGAGCTTGGAGCTGTGTTATTCCCTCTCATATATCACAGTGTGGTCTCCTCTCCCCTATATAATAATAATTCCACATATCAGTGTGGGCTGGGAGCTGTATTATTCATTGTGAGGTCCCCTCTCCTCTATAATACATATCAGTGTGAGCTAGTAAAATGTGTCACTTCCAGCCCCCCTCTGTCCCTCCAGTCCAGCCACAAGCCCCCTGGTATCCCTTCTTGCTCCTTGTGTCCCCTCCAGCCACAAGTCCTCTCTGTGTTTATTCAGCCTACAGCCTCTGTGCCAGCCCCCTCCAATTTACCTTCTTCATTGAGAGACGTTTTTCTATCCAGATTCCAAAAGAATCCACCTGCAATTAGGACAGCTGGGTATACAGGGCAGTCAGGCACACACCCATACAGGGCGTGATGGCTTCAGGGATGTGGCAGGGGGGAAGAGCTTTGCAAAGGCAGCTGGGAATGTGCAGAGCTCCCCCATGAACATTTCCCCAACTCTATCACTATCTTCTTGCGCATGTGCAGAATGGTAAATGCTGCCCAATCGAAGCTAAGTTCTGATCACAGAAGATGGGTCAGCAGTAACTCATCCAGTGGTGGTGGTTCACTTGGGCCGAAAAAGTATGTGTTGTTGGCCGCAAATTTGACATGTCTGCAGTACACTGTGAGTAATGGTACGCACTTGAACGTCTATGCACAGTTACTGTAGGTTACACAAGTATTTACTGTATAACTCATCCATTGTGAGTTTGCCTGGTATGCTTATCCTCCCTTGATCTACCAATCTACTATATGTCACCCTTTGTGATCTAAACCATCATTATAGTGAAAAGATACAGTTACATGCACATCAATCAATAATTACATGTGAGTTTCGGTACACTCACCTCATCCTAATACTGGGTCCATCTTCATTATAAAGATACCTTTATGTACTTGTAATCAATTTTACTTAGAGTGAGTGGGGTATGCTAAAACTGTCTTTAGGACTTACCTTGGGAAGAATTTTATGAACACATGAATGTGAAAAGAAAGAACCATTTATTACACATTGTATATTATTCTCTTTTCCTTTTAGTAACTTCAATATCCACTTGCCAAGAAATCGAATCATCTTCTCTGAACAACATTGGATACGAACTAACATCCCGAGAGGAACATATTGTATTACTTGTTTTATCTGTTATATCAAAGTCATTTTTAATTTTGACCCACATTGTAATCTTCTAGTGCCTTGAAGGCACCAAGGTTTTTAATTCCTATACCTCTTAAAGTATGACTGTTTAGCAAGGGAAAGGCAGCACCTAAGGATGAGAGCATAAGCTTGAAATGGAGGAAGTCTGCCTTAGAGAGTGATTTCCTCAAATGCAACTCAGCAGTACGTGTGCATTTTTGCAGATATCTGGTGCATTTAGAATGCCAGGGTTGAGGAGTTAATCTGCAAGGGTGAATAGTGGGCAACAAAGCGACACAGTCAAGAGAAGAAGTAAGGTATGCATGATATAGGGAAGTGGCTTGTTCAGTGCATGAGAGAGAGAGAGAGAGAGAATAGGAGAGAGAATTGAGTTAAACAGGCAGGCTAAAGAGGTGGTGTTGATGGCCTCAATGTTACACTTAGTAGCCTTAGTAAGTAGAGATGGAGAAGCAGAGATAGATAAGTTAAAAGACAGGTAGTGGTCATAGAGGGGGAATGGGGAGTTGGAGAATTTAGAAATATCACAACAGTAGATGAAGACCAGATCATGTGAGCTCCCATTCACGTGGTAGGGTAAAGAGGTCCACTGGGAGAGACCAAGTGTAGATGTGAGGTTAAGAAGTATAGAGGCAGGGGACTTTGGTGATATCGATAGGAATGTTGAAATTGCCTAAGATAATACAGGGAATGTCAGAAGAGAAGAAGTGAGGAAACAAGGAAGCAAAGCTGTTGAGGAATTTGGGAATGCCAGGGGGATGGTAAATAAAAGCTACTCAAAGATTAGCAGTTTGGAAGAGTCGTATAGCATGGATCGTAAATGTAGAGTATGTAAGGGACAGTTCTGGAGGTATGAGTTGGTAGGAGTAGCTAGAGGGCAAAAGGACCCCAACACATGTGGACCATAAGGCATGTGAACTTCCTGTTAATAGGCTGACTGTAATTGTCTTTGGGTGTCTAAGGAGGCCAAGAAGAGTGGTGAGTGATGGAATATCTCTCCATGTACTAAATAATGATGTCCAATAAGCATCTGAAAGGTTGCCAGGTAATTATGTATAGAACAATTTACTTTTAAAAGGTACCAAATTGATCAATCTTAAGAGCAAATGAAGTGGATTAAGATCTGTCTCCCCATTAGAAAACAAGGGAAGCAAGGATATGTAGTAACTGATTTGAAGGTACATATAATAATGTTGCCTTGGTAGCTAACATAATTGTTGCATCTTTTCGAAAGACATAAAGTGGCCACCTGGATCAAATACTTTAACATTATTTGATAAGTCTTTCTCGTTTCATTGGAGGTAGTTGCTATTGGTTAAAGAGAGTGGGAAGACTGGGTTGCCTCACTAAGGTAGATACAGAGAATAAAGATGATTACCTTGTAATTTTTCATTTATAGAAATCTATGAATTATACTGTAGCTGTCTTTAAATATTATATTGTTTAATTTGGCTGGAGAGATATCTTCTAGTTTAGTATGTATTATTGCCTTAGGAAAGTAAAAAGCAAACAATACCAAATCTAGCTAGTTATCTGTAAAATTACTATTCCCCAACATCCAGTCACTGACATAACAAAAGTAAATTGAAAGGGAATAGTATGGTAAATCAGGAAGACCAAAGCCGCCTTTACTGCTTATAGTTTTAACTTTAGTACGTGCCATTTAGGGTCTTTTACCCTGACATATAAAGTGGTAGAAAGAAAACGCAAGTTTCTTAATGTCTTTTTGAGAGAGGCTAATTGGTAACATTTGTATACTCTAGAAGATTTTGGGAAAATTATACTTTTAATTGCTGCCAAATGATCAAGTAAATAGAGAGGAAGAGATTCCCAGTTATCTAACATAGTAATGGTTTTAGATATGATGGGTCTGAAATTGGCATATAAAGTTGAGATAAGTCAGAGGTGATATAAATTCCTAAATCTTTGAGAGAGGAGCACATACACAGGGGTTAAAGTGGGGGGGAACGAGGTGGAACTGAGTTCCACCCTGTAATGGTAGGGGGAACTAGTTCCACCTCCTCCATTGCCCTGCACAGTAATTCCAACAGAAAGCCCACCCCATCATCTGCGTCAATCGATGATACAGGCGGCACTAGTGTTGCTGATGAGCTGCAGCCACCTACTCCTTCCTCAGGTCCTGGTGCCTTCATGGTCCTCCTCCAAGAGTTCCACCACCTCACCAGGACCACTTTAAGCCCTGCACATACAGTTACAACAGAAAAATCCTCTTTCTGCGCTGATTGAAAATAGAGTAATAGGGTAGAGATCACATTCAATAATTAGGGTCGGCTGCCTTATTACACTAGGTTCCCTGTTATGAGGAACCAAAAAACAAATATGTAGTATTAGTGTAATTGGCACCTTTGGGTTGTTATAACACCCCTATTTTTGTGACAGAATGAAATAATGTCAAATAAAATCTTGTTTAGGAAAACAAACAATATGTTGCAATATGCAAAATCTATTAAAATGTAAAAAAGATCATCTAATACTGTATTGATACAACTGTCCATAAAACATTTCAACCACCACTAAACACCAGTGGTGGAACACATAAGAGCAAATGTACAAATATATCTTTTGCAAACTCCTCCTTCAAGGATTGTAAGTTGAAGGTCAGATCACAACAAATTTGATAACCCAACACGTTTCATCTCTCTGTATCTTTAAAAAAAACTGCATAATTGGTAGGGAATAATATTGTTCAATTGATCCACTGATAGGGAAAACCTCAGATTTGTCTAAGTTGACTTTATTCCCTGCAATCTAACCAAAAGAAGATGTTACGAGTATATCCATCACCACTGGAAGTGAAGTACAAGGGTTGGAGATAAAAAGCAGCATATCATTTGCAAAAAGTGCAATCTTTAGAGCTATGTTGTCAATAGAAATTCCTTCTACCAGTGAGGATGTATGTAAGGCTGTGACTAAGGGTTCAATTGCCACAGCAAATAAGAGGGTGCAAAGTGGGCACCCTTGTTATGTGCCTCAATGTATTTGAAAATGTGTAAAAAGACAGCCATTACATGATATTTGTAAAAAAGGACTAGAATACAATGGGCTAAATTTACTAATGTGGGAGTTTCTAGAACGGGGGATGTTGCCCGTAGCAACAAATCACATTCTACCTAACATTTATCTAGCTGCTTCTGGAAGATAATAAAGTGAATCTGATTGGTTCCTATGGGCAACATCACCAGTTCTAAAAAACCTCCCACCTTAGTAAATGTACCCCAATGTCTTTAGAATATCTATGAAAGAGGGAGAAAAACCAAATTTATGCAATGTGAGAAATAGAGGTACCAAAACAACAAGATAAAATGTCTTTACTACATCATTTGACACTATCACGCTAGGGGTAGAACAATTAGAAGAGTAACAGTATTGTACAGCAGATAGAACCCTCCAGACATTAACTGCCGAATGTCTCTCCAAAATAAATCCAGTTTGATCTGTATGTCTAATCTGCGGTTAAATTTGTTTTGATCAATCTATGTAGATTTTAGTTAATATTTTATGATCTAAATTGAGCAATGAAATTGGTCTATAAGAACCTGGAAGTGAAAGATCTTTCCCTTGTTTGGGGAGAACCTTAATTACAGTATAGGTGAATTAAAGTAAAGTGGAATAGCCTTGGACTTAAAAATATGATTCTTAAAAGACACCAAAGCTTCACTAATTCTAGGTAATAGTACCTTGTAAAATTCAGCAGATAGTTCATCAGGACCTGGGGCTTTAGAGGACTTTAGCTGCTGTACAACACTGGTAACCTCCTCAACTATAATAGGCTCCACTAGTGCTTTGGCTAAGTCTTCCGGTGCCTGTAGAAATAGATAATTCACCATAGTGGGAGATGAAGTAGTAGGTTGAGCTGTGGTGGCGGTCATCTGAATAAAGCGAAGCATAATATGTTTTCATAGCACCTGTTATCTGAGCAGTAGATACAGTTAAAGAGCCATCACTAGTATGTAATGGATGCACCACCATAGGTTCTAGTTCCCTGCAACAAGTTAGTTAGAAGTTTACCAGTTTTGTTTCCAAACTTATGAAATTTGTAATTAACTGAAAAAAGATAATTGTCAACTCTTGTCTTAAAATATTCATCAAAATGTTATTTAGCAGTAATGTATGCTAATTTGGAAAATTTAGTCAGATTGGATTTGAACATTTGAAATGCTTCTGTAAATTGAGTTCATAATTCAATATAGGCTGTGGTGAATTTTTTATTTTCAGCCGAAACTTATGAGATCAATTCTTCCTTGTTAAAACCTGTGCTCTCGAGAACTACAGATACACTACGCCCTAAACACAATACCATGAAATACAAAATGGTAAGCCGCATAAAGCGCTGTTCTCTTAATGTCCCTCCCTTAAAGAAAGGGTAGTTTGCAATGGTGCTCTTTAAACTTTTTAGCAGACAGTCTCCTTCCTCTCGTGTTTCCAGTGCATAGAAGAAAGAAGAATACACAATAGTGAAGAACACTCCTGAAATTCTCGCCAATCAAAAATAAGGTTGAGGATATATTCTCAGGCGAATGACATTCACATAAAGGTGTCTTTAGATTAACCTCCAGTATAAATGGATTACACGACAATCCTTTGAGGTAGCCAGTGCCTCAAATGGTTCCTTGCACGGGGAGACACTGTTTATAACCACGCTAACTTGTGATATTCCTAAAATAGTGTGTGAATAAAAAGGCCTCACATAGAGGATATATGAGCAAAATATAACTGTTTATTCAGTTAGATTACATATGATTTGCCAGCAAATGGGATGCCAACTGTCAATATCCCGACAGCGGCATCCCACCCGCCAGAATGCCGGCAGCAGGGCGAGCACTGCGTCCCCTTGCGGGGAAGTAGGAATAGCCCTGTTGCGCCGGGATTCTGGCTGTCAGCGTTGTCGGCTGTCAGGATTCTGGCATCAGTATTCTGACCACCGGGACCCTGACAGTTGGCAAATTAACCGCATCCCTCTCAGTGCACACAACACCAAAATGCTTAAAAAAGAGTCCAATAAAATAGGCACATTAGAAACTTATATTTTTATTAGGATACATCTTGAAAAACTTTGCCTACTTTTTTCAGTAACGCTATGAGTCAAATGCGGTAGTTGTGAAATATTTTCAGAGACATGCTTAAGCCAGAAGAGGACCCATAGTTGATTTGATTGCTTCAACCACATCATTATACTGTAAGTAGTAGGGACTTCAGAGGAGTTGTACACCTGTAAAGAGGTATGAAGTTCTTGAGATGCTGTGGCTATCTTTGCTGCAGGTGTCACAGCTACTGTGCCTGTGTCTGAAGCCATATTAAGGTCAGCCTGGCATTTCTCCTGTTGTTGTTGCTGTGGCTTCAACATGGTGGCTGAGGAGAGATAGTTTTCCATAGAAGATCAGCGAAGGTTTGGCGATCTAATGCCGTAGGCTTTGCAGCGTTGGTGCAATATTTCTGCAAAATAAGGTAAAATGGCAGAGTAGCAATGGTGCTCTGTATTGAAACTGGTTACCACTTTAGGGGAAAACCTGTATTTCATAGTGATATATTGATATCACATGGGCTGAGAGAAGATCACAATGTACAGAGCAATCTCCAGGGAGCAGTGAGACACTTAATATAATTGTGACCTGACCAGCAGTGTCACTGAAATAAGTCTTTTATATAAAAGTCACTATAGAGAGATCTTTCATTGATTTCTTCACTCTGATCATAGATCTGGAGGGGAGGCCCATTGATGTTGCTGTGACTATAATATATTCTGTTGCTTACAAATTCTCTGTTTCTATGATGAGATATACCTAGGGGGTTATTCTGACCTGATTGCACGCTAGCTATTTTTTGCAGCGCTGCGATCAGGTCAGAACTTGGCAAAACTGCGCATGCGTATGCACCACAATGCACAGGCGCGTCGTACGGGTACAAAGCGGATCGTTGCTGGGCGATGGATTTAACGAAAAATCCATTTGCACAGCCGATCGCAAGAAGATTGACAGGAAGAAGGCATTTATCAGTGTCAACTGACCGATTTCTGGGAGTGGTTGGAAAAACTCAGTCGTGTCCAAGCGTTTGCAGGGCGGGTGTCTGACGTCAATTCCGGGACCAGACAAGCTAAAGTGATCGCAGCGGCTGAGTAAGTTCAGACCTACTCAGAAACTGCACAGACTGTTTTTGTACTGCTCAGCTGCACAAGCATTCGCACACTTGCAAAGCGAAAATACACTCCCCCATAGGCGGCGACAATCTAATTGCTGCGTTGCAAAAAATAACTAGTGAGCAATCAACTTGGAATGACCCCTCTAGCCTAGTAGATGGACCTGGCCAGCAGAAGGCAACAGGATATTATGGGGGAAGTCAGGTTATGCGGGACATGTCTGGGTCAGGTGTAATGAAGCATTGGGAGTTTGGAGAAGCGAATACAGGGTGATTAAAAAGTCTCAGTACACCCTTTTGTTTTAAAGACTGTGCAGGAAATGTGAAAACTGAAAACTCCAGTAAGGTATGGGTGAGGTGGGCTATCTTTCAGAGTATGTACAAAACATGGGTGCCATCTTAAAATCAGCCATCTTGAACCTACTGTAAGTCAGTTTTTTCAATTGGAAAGGGGGTCGCATAACATGTCAAACAACATCATAATTTGCTGAAAAGTGTATTGCTGCAAACAGATTTGAAATGGCAGTTATGGTTCAAAAGTTACAACACTTTTTTTTGCAGGTAACTGAAGATGGCTTTGACAAAAGAGGTGAGAAGAATTGAGGTCATTTTGATGTTTGGAAAAAGAAGTTTCTGTGTCATAGCTGCAGATTTTAACAACTGGCACCCAGAAAGTCTCCAATTTCACATAACACATAGATGTTCAGTACCCTCCAATCTTCATTCCAAAGATCACAGTAAGTGAACTTTTGAACCATAACTACTATTTCAAATCTGTTTGCAGCAATAAACTTTTCAGCAAATTCTGATGTTTGACATATTACACGACCCCCTTTCCATTTGAAAAAAAAAAAACTGACTTAGATTCAAGATGGATGATTTCAAGATGGTGACCATGTTCGGTACATACCCTAAAAGATAGCCCACCTCACCCATACCTTACTGGAGTATTCAGTTTCCCCATTTCCTGCACAGTTTTTGAAACAAAAGGGTGTACTGCGACTTTTGAATCACTGTAGATACAGTCATTGAGTTTCACTAAATACGACCATGTTCATGAGTGGGAACCCACAGACATCACTGACCTGTACTTTTAAACTGCTTATACAATTGTAAGTGGTCTCTCTACAAATTATATACCAGTATATTTCCATATTACATGTCCTGTTAGCTATCCTACTTTATCCCTTCAAAATATTTATAAATGACATTTATGATTGGCTAATTTCTGACAATTTTTTTGGTGTTTACTGTACATGTTTAAGGAATTCATCCCAGTCACCGGAGTCGGGCACCTCCATTGTCTCAGGTACTGTAGTTCTACCCCTGTGTGTTATTACATTGTTTAAATAGCTACAATACCTACAGTTGGCCATAATTACTTTGAAACAGAAAACACAGGAAGATGGCAGAAAACAGGACTAATCTATATCATCACCTGCATTATTCTGAGCTTTGAAGCAGGAGGCAAATTATATTGATATAGCCTATCGGGGTGGTAGTCACAATAGAGGCATTGCGGAATGTGAAAGTACATTAAAATTAAGGCTAGCAGTACTAACAAATTGTTAGTTAAAAAAACAGATGGATTGAATGAAACAATGCACAAATTTAAGAAAAAATATAACATTACACTTAAAATGTATAAGGATTCATGGTCACCAAATTTTAGCTGCACAATTACTAGTGCCCGTTCCTAGTGTTGTGAACTGGACTGCAGATTACATGCACAATAAAGGATCCTGAGAACTGATAGCACAATACGAATGAAGAACTATTACCACAAATTCACCGCTGGAGGTATAGTCCCTTGTGTACGATGACTGGATCCAAAATCCAGGGTCCTCACCAGAAGTATGGTGCCTTTTTGTTGTGGAATGAGCGTTAGAAAGCAAATCTGTCCACCAAAGATAAATTCTGCAAAGCTTGTTTTTAAGGTCCGGTACTGGTCCGGGCACATGGGAAACAGCATCCAATCGTATCGAGTGACCAGGAGTACCAGCTGATGCATTTCGCTGCAGGCACTGCAGCTTTTTCAAAGGTTGACCCAACCATTTATGCAGCTAATCCTGATTACTGTGGTTGTGATATGCGTGATAACGGGGACCACTTTAGAAAGGAGATTGGGCGTAATATATAATTTGAATACTGACCACTGAATCAGATTTTTCTTCAGCGCTGAAGGATGAGGATGCAATCTTCTGGCTGACACACTGTTCTTTCCTGATATATTGTTAAAATGGACATAAAAACCTTGGGAAAGGCTACATCAGTTTCCACTGCTCCCTCTTCTGATGATCTGAGAAAAAGTGTATATCAGAGGGAATGAAAAATCCTTGAGCCATAATACCTGATAGCCAATTTACCTCACATTCTGAGATAGAACTTTGAGCTAATCATTCAGGTCTTTTCTCCATATTATGGTAAGTTTGTTGCTATCAAATATAACTAAATAAATACAAATAATATGGATTTCTCACAGGAATGCCTGTTCAGTCCAAACTATTTTATCATCCCCGTGGACTGCCCTTAGCAGGCAACCCTATCCTGTCCAGAGCTGACAGAACATTACAGCCCATAGCTGGCAATATACCTCTGCCCAGAGCTGGCAGCAAGTGGAGACCCAAAATATGATTAAAGGGTACTCTCATGACAAACCCAATGCTGGTCCTTCCCATATTGATTAATCCTCAAGTCCCACTTCTGTGGTAGATGCAGAATCTGGGGAAGGAATTGTGGCAGCTGTGTCATCATTGGGCACTGAGTAGTTTTCTGTCAGAGACCGATGATAGAAAACACAGATATACTGCATATTTCGCCTCTGACTGTAGCAGACTTGAATATACAAAAAAAAAAAGAAAACCACACACAGGTTTGTCACTGTGTCATTAATCTCATCCTTCTCCACAGGTAGTAGTTGTGAGGAAATAATAATAATCCCTCAGACTCTGAAGTAAAAATGGATTCTGGTCAGAATAAACCATTTTCTGTGGTAAGCACATGTTCAAGACTGATGTTGCCACTAAAAATAAATCATAACAGGGTAGTCAACTGAAGTATAGACACAAATATACCTGCATTCAGGCTTGGACTGGCCCACAGGGGTACAGAGGAAACCACCGGTGGGCCCCACTGCCTGGGGGGCCCACCTCCTGCTCTAAGGATCAGGTTCCAGACTGTGCACTTGAATTATACATTATACATATGTTACCTTATATTGGTCTATGGTGTATTCTCTACATTGCATTGCTGTTATTAATCTGGTACATTTTCATTCATGCAGCAGCTGAATTTACTGAATTTAATGAAGGGGCCCAAGTGTTGCACTCTCTAATGGTTAGTCAAACCAATGTGGTGGCAGTCCACATCCCTCTGCAGACAGGCCACACCCCTAAACATCGACCACTACCACTGCATTCCCCCGGTGGGCCCTACATGCCCCAGCCTGACACTGCCTGCATTAGAAATCCATCTCTGAGTATGATAATGTGACTGCTGTCCAATGGGGGTAATTCAGACCTGATCATAGCAGCATATTTGTTAGCAGTTGGGCAAAACCATGCGCACTGCAGGGTGGGTGGGTGGGTGGGGGGGGTCAGATGTAACATGTGCAGAGAGAGTTAGATTTGGGTGGGGTGTGTTTAAACTGAAATCTAAATTGTTATGTAAAAATAAAGCAGTCAGTATTTACTCAAACAAAAAAAATTACCCAAATCTAACTCTCTCTGCACAAGTTATATCTGTTCCCCCCTGCAGTGCACATGGTTTTGCTCAACTGCTAAAAAATTTGCTGCTATGATCAGGTCTGAATTACCCCCAATGTCACTAACACTTTCTCTTCCTATTAATTCCCACACTTCTGAACGGGAATCTTAATACCAGATTGCACGGGTGGCTCAAGCTGCCTGAACACCTCCGCCTATCCTATACTCCTCACATTGGTCTTGCATTTGCAATTTGAGATGCATGAAAATTCAGGTCTACACTTATAAAAGAGTATTATATGGTGCTGAGGAGTTTCATAGGCCTGCCCGTACCTCCAAACGGTCCTGAGTTTTGCAAGACAGTCCCATTTTTTTGAGACCATCATGCTGTTCCGCATGTGGGCCGCAGTGTCCCGCAGCAGGGTAGGACCAGTTGGATGGCTCCTGTAACTCACCTCTCTACTGTAGAGCAGCGGTGAATAGAAGATGTGTGCATGCGCACGGCGTCTATTCATAGGAGACAGAGGGACTGGGGGAATGCCAGCAGCTCACAGAGCGCTGGGCATGCACCCACAATGATGTAAATAGGAGGCATGGCAGGAAGTCGAGGCATTCCTGCAAAGTCACACCCAGGGCCGGTGCAAGGTTTCTCAGCACCCTAGGCAAAACTTCTGTCCACTGCCCTTCCCCCTACCCACCCATCAGATGAAAGGCATTCTGCTGCTCTCCCCAATCCCCAAGTCTGTTGCATGGCTGCTCTATTCTCCCCATCTCCCCAGTGTGTGTGGTTTCCTGCTGCTCTCACCCCCTCCCCCCCCCACAAACACACAAACATACTCTTTTAAATGTCTTCTATTCTATCCCCTCCACCATCTGTGACTGTGTGCATGCTGCTGCTCATCCCCCCCCCCCCAGACTGTGTGCATCCCTGCTGCTCATCTCCGCCCCCCCCCCCCCTCCAAACTGCTGCTCTCCCCCACTTTCATTATCAAATGCAGAGAGTGCACTGTGCAGCCACCTTACCTCCAGGCTGCGATGCAGAGTTGGGACTAAGTCATCTGTGAAAGAGCCTGGAATGAAGAGCAGCACCACATGTCACCCCCAGCCAGGATTCCAGGAGCTGTCAAAGTTACTGCCTGTGCCGAGTGGAGGTGGAACTGGAGGCTGCAATACAGGAGCTTGGCAGTCGCGGCTACTGTCGATACGAGTGCTGGGGGATTATGGTGGCTGTGAGAGGTAGGACCACGCTACCTTTTTCATGCAGCTGTAGCAGGCCACCCCCTAAGGTCCCAGCACCCCTAGGCAGCTGCCTAAAGCTGCCTAGTGGAAGCTCCGGCCCTGGTCACACCCTATTTTACCAAGGCATTGCCCCATTTTTAAGTGCACAGAGGAGTCCCAAATCTGTAATTATGAAAGTTGGGAGGTATGCCTTTCTGAGGTGCCAACTCTCTTTTGCCACATATTGACTCAGCTCTTGATACATTATTGGGTGATAAACTACTGATTTAACAAATAAAACTCTGAGAAAAACTAAATTAAAATTACATTTGCAGCAGGTCCTCTGCTATATACCCTGTACTAGGCAAAAAGGAAGGATAATCTGTATGCTCCCTGAATACACTTTTTCTCACTCCCAGTGATAGACCCTATCCTGCTCCCCCTCCTCCCTCTTATACAGTACTCCGCTCAGGTTTCGCGGAATGATGCAGTTGCAACATGACATCATGACACAACATGATTTCGCAAAACTCTGCTACCCGAGTGGAATATTGTGACCAGGAGGAGGGGGAGCAGGACACCAGCATTGGCAGCATATACATCCCTTGGTAATGAGAATTATCCTTGGCAATGAGCATTACCCTTAACAATGAGCATTACCCTTGGCAACACCCTTGGCAATGAGCATTACCCTCAACAACGAGCATTACCCTTGGCAACAAACATTACCCTTGACAATGAGCATTACCCTTGACAATGAGCATTACCCTTGGCAACAAACATGGATCCCAGAGCATGAAACCCCTGGCAATGAGTGTGTAATTTGAAAGTAATTAGAAGCTTCACTGTAGGGTATAATATGGTGCAAGGGACATTACTGTGTTGGGCTTAATATAGTGGATTTTTTTTCAACTGTGGTGGCCGAGGTTTGTTGTTGCAGGGTCAAAAACTGGGGTGTAAGGTAGTCTTTTCCTGCAAGGCCACGCCCATTTTAGCAAGGACACACCCATTTTAACGAGGCTCACCCCATCTCTAGAAGCACAAGCGCCTTTTGTGCGCGCAAAATAGATTTTTTATGTTTATGGGGAGCGCATTTTTAAATGTTTATGGGGGTCATTCATACCTGATCGCAGCTAGGTTTTTTCGCTGCGCTGTGATCAGGTCAAAACTGCCCATGCGTATGCACCACAATGCGCAGGCGCGTCGCACGGGTAAAAAGCAGAACGCTGCTGTGCGATGGGTTTTACGAAGAATCCATTTGCACAGCCGATCGCAAGAAGATTGACAGGAAGGAGTTTGTGGGTGTCAACTGACTGTTTTCTGGGAGTGGTTGGAAAAATGCAGGCATGTCCAAGCGTTTGCAGGGTGGATGTCTGACGTCAATTCCGGGACGGCTGAAGCGATCGCATTTTCTTTAATGCTTGCACTGGGAACGAAATTGTCTAGAAACAGCCCTGCTCACTCCCTTCTAAAATTTATCAGCAGGACTGCTTTATTGTGGCTCAAGCAGTTAACTATTTTACAAACTCTAGAATGATGACTCGCTAGAGCAAGCTTATCAAAACAAAAACTTAAGCATCTGGAAATTCTAGTCTCTCACACTCAGACCTATTTGGACTAGAGTTTCTGTCAGGAGTAAGGTCTTGTTATATGGTTCAAAGATCTTTTGCCTAGATCCTAAAGCCTAGAGCTCAAAGTAAACATACTGTATGAAGGGCCTAATTCAGACCTAATCGCAGCAGCAAATTTGTTAGCTAATGGGCAAAACCATTTGCACTGCCGGTGTGGCAGATATAACATTTGCAGATAGAGTTAGATTTGGTTGGGTATATTGTTCCTGTGCAGGGTAAGTACTGGCTGCTTTATTTTTACACTTACATTTAGATTTCAGTTTAAACACACCCCACCCAAATCTAATTCTCCCCCCCCCTCTCCCCCCATCCCCTCCCTGTAGTGCACATGGTTAAGAATTGTTTTATTGTTTAAGGTTTTTAAGGTGTATATTTTTATGGACTTTTTTTGTACAAAGTTAAAAAAAATATCTTATGAAGCACTTCCAGTTTCCTGGTATGGATGAAAGGTCCAAAGTGAACTTATGGCGATGACAATGTAGTGGTGACACTGTGGATTAAAGATACCTTTTGATGCACATAGGGAAATTTGCCCTAAGTGAGTGTTAATCCTAAGGGACCATTAATGTGTTGTCTAAGAAGTGGAAACAACATGAGAAAAGAAACCTTTATGTGAATGCATCTCATTTAATAGGGTTGAGTCCAAAGGTTCCTGTGACAGTGGTGATAGAACTTGACATTCACTACTGGATAATTTCTCTCCTTGCTTTTCTCCATTTATATTGAAGTGAACAGGACAGCATTAATAGGATTTTCCTGTGGAGTTCTAGCAGCACTTGAGGACCACTTACCTTTGTGTTACATATATGTTGAACAAGACTTGGTGCTTCTGCAAGTGGGGATTGAGCTGCAGCTAAAGGGCACAAGTTACTCCATCAAATTCTGTTAATTTACTGTTTTGTACACCTTTTGGTGTGTATTGCTGCCTTATAATTTATGCATAGGGCTGAAAGGAGGGCCCAGATCCCTGATATATTTAAAGGAGTGTGTGAAATTGAATTGATAGATCATAATTTGGAGACTGCATAGCAGAAATTGAAAGGTTATTGATAAAAGAGGGTAAAGTTTGGTGGGAGGTTACCTCTCTGGAAAAATACTGTTCTGACAAATTAATTCCTGAGGTTTAAGAATTAATAAGATTCCCTCTTTTGATGATGCATCTGGAGAGGGAAAAGAGCAAAGTATTAGGAAAATTGGAGGATGAGATCGAGACATTAAAGTCTCTGATAGAACATTTCTCAAAAATGGAAAAATATAAAGAGATGGAAGAAGCTATCTCTAAGAAAGTAGATAAAAATGAGAGAGACATTAGAACAAAGAAACATAAAAAATATGTGAGAAATAAGAATGATTGTAAGACTGGTAAACTACAGTTTTCAGGCCACCAGATAATAAAGAAAGATGAGGATAAACCACTACTTGAAAGAAAGAGAAAGGAAAGATACCAAGAAATCTCTGTAGGTTTTAGAAGGACACCACCTAGGAGACCAGACAGATTTAGGAGAAATAGAGACCAAAATAGAGATTTAGGGGTACAGTATTCCAATAAAAAGGTATTATGGAGAAATTACAGGAGAAATTATGGAGAATATAGGGACAGGACGGAATATAAACAACCATCTAGATTTCGTCCTAGATAAAACCCTGGTGAGAACAATTGGAGATGGAGAAATAGAAAAAATGATAACTCATACAATAATGAGGGCAATAGATACAGTATAATGTGCTGGAATCACAAGAATTTTTTAGGGAGGTAGACTCCAATGCTTCTGATAATATCTTAAAACCGGCACATAAAAACCGGTGTAAAAGGGGAGGTATTAACAAAAAAACCTCTCAATAAAAGAAGGAGACAGAGGATTAAGGAGAAGGCTGGGGCCACTAAATCAACAGATGATGGTCTATTAATAGATGAAAATAATTTTTTTAGAATGTACATAAAATTAAGATTTATAATCTAAGTAAATATTGCCTGACAGAACAGGAAACAAGTGTCCTTGAACGAGGTTTAAAATTTGCCCCTTCTAATAAATGTGGCAAATTCAATGTCTTTGTGGACATCAAAATATTTATGAGACTAACTTTAAAACGTTTCTTTAAAGAAACCCCTAGTGGGATGGACACCAATGTAGAAAGTGAAGTTCCTAAATTTAAGAGAAAGTCTATTTTCTTTCCTCATCATAAGAAAGGCTGTTTTATAGAAGCTGTCGAGGAATCCATAAAAGAGGACTTAGAAGTAATCCAATTTCAACCAATTCGGAAAATGAACTTAACTGAAGAGAAGCAAGTGGCGATAAAAACCCTTAGTAAAAATAGGGAAATTGTAATAAAACGAGCAGATAAGGGGGCAGTAATTTTAATTATGAATGTGAAGGATTATAATGAGGAGTTAACTAGGCAGTTGTTGGATAAAGGAACATATAAAAAACTGAGACTTAACCCCAGTGTGAGTGTAACGAAAAAACTTGAAACCTTTTTAGCACTTTATACCTCCAAGTGGATTATAACTGATGATGAATGTTCATTTATGATGATAGAAAATCCCTCTATTCCAGTTATATATATCTTGCCAAAGATTCATAAATGTAAAGCGTAGCCTCCCAGCCATTGTGGCAGGAGCTAACTCAGTTCTGTCCAACCTGTCTATGTTTATCGACCATACCCTACAACCTTTTGTTAAATCCACACCATCCTATTTAAAGGATACAATTGCAACTATTAATAAATTGTCAGAGATACAATAGGCTGAAGGTTATTTCTTAGTAACAGCAGATGTGACCTCATTATATGCTGTTATTGATCACAAAATGGGTATATGCACCACAGAGACCTTTTTAAGTAGGAGTGATATGTCCAAAGATATAATACAATTCATACTAGAGGGAATCTCTCTCATTCTTCGGAACAATTTTTTTCTTTAATGACTTTTCTCTGCAGTTAACGGGGACTGCTATGGGCACCAGCCTGTATGGGCACCAGGCTGGTGCCCAGCTATGCAAATTTATTCATGGCCCACTGGGAAGAACAATATCTGTGGGGTGAGCATGAACTGGGTGCCAGTCTGGTGTCTTGGAGTCGATATATCGATTATATCTTATTTGTATGGGGGGGAAGAGCATCCTTAGATTCCTTTTGTAACCACTTAAATTTGAATGATGCCAATATATCATTGACATTTTAATATTAGTGGGACTCAATTAAAACGGCTTATTCTAGAACACCCCAGATTTGTATATAGAAAAGCCCACAACTTGAAGGATAATATGGTGAGGAGCATAATATCTGGACCAAAAATGTTGACAAGAAATAAGTCTAAGGGTTTCTTTAGATGCAGGATGTGTCTTATGTGTTGTATTTGTAAAAGTAAAGAAATTAGAATTACTCAGTATAAATCCAGACTAATAAGGTATATAAAATTGATGAGTTCATTACCTGTAACACTAAGGATTGGGTCTATTTACTGGAGTGTTCTTGTAAAACCCAATATGTAGGTAAAACATCAAGAATGTTGAAAGTGCGCCTATGTCAGCACTCAGCAATGTAAAGAAGGGTTTGGATACCCATAATGTGTCCCTACATTTTAAGACAAAACATCAATGTGATATGAAGCATATGGTTAACTTTTGTGGCATAAAAGCCATTAAACCCGAATGGAGATCCAATAATAGGGAAGAGTTTCTAGCAAGGGAGAAGATGAAAAGTATATACGAGTTAAGAATCCTTGTTCCCAAGGGACTTAACGTGGAATTTTAAACCAACTGGTTTTTATAGTCCATCATGTGTTATTGCTTCAATTGTATATAGAAATTGATGGGGGCTCTCCTGTTTAAAATATAGTTGGAAGGGCATATAGAAGAATGTTTGGACATTTGGATATCTTATTATTGCGCTATTTGTTATACCTTATGTGTAATATGTTAACTTACCATTTATGTTCAATAATACTGTCTGGGGATATGAACTGATTTGTTTTATTTATATTTCATACGGGAATCTCTTTGTGGAGCTGATCCTAAACACAGTGTCTCATGCGTTAGAAATGACGGACAAACACTTCCTGTTTGCGTTTCACAGACTGTAAGTGACGTAACGGGAACTCTGAGAACAGAGTAACAGAATCCGGTGACAGTGCATGCTAAGAACTAGTGATGAGCCGGTTCGGTTCGTCGGAATCCGAACCCCCCCGAACTTCACCCATTTTACACGGTTCCGAGGCAGATTCGAATCTTCCCGCCTTTCTCGGTTAACCCGAGCGCGCCCGAACGTCATCATCCCGATGTCGGATTCTCGCGAGATTCGGTTTCTATATAAGGAGCCACGCGTCGCCGCCATTTTTCACTCGTGCATTGGAAATGATAGTGAGAGGACGTGGCTGGCGTCCTCTCAGTTTTATTCAGGTGGCTGCAAATATCTGTGCTCACTGCTTTATTGTGGGGACTGGGGACCAGCAGTATTATATAGGAGGAGTACAGTGCAGAGTTTTGCTGACCAGTGACCACCAGTATTATACGTTCTCTGCTTGAAAAACGCTCCATATCTGTGCTCAGTGTGCTGCATATATCTGTGCTCACACTGCTTTATTGTGGGGATGGGACCAGCAGTATTATATAGGAGGAGTACAGTGCAGAGTTTTGCTGACCAGTGACCACCAGTATTATACGTTCTCTGCCTGAAAAACGCTCCATATCTGTGCTCAGTGTGCTGCATATATCTGTGCTCACACTGCTTTATTGTGGGGACTGGGGACCAGCAGTATTATATAGGAGGAGTACAGTGCAGAGTTTTGCTGACCAGTGACCACCAGTATTATACGTTCTCTGCTTGAAAAACGCTCCATATCTGTGCTCAGTGTGCTGCATATATCTGTGCTCACACTGCTTTATTGTGGGGACTGGGGACCAGCAGTATTATATAGGAGGAGTACAGTGCAGAGTTTTGCTGACCAGTGACCACCAGTATTATACGTTCTCTGCCTGAAAAACGCTCCATATCTGTGCTCAGTGTGCTGCATATATCTGTGCTCACACTGCTTTATTGTGGGGACTGGGGACCAGCAGTATTATATAGGAGGAGTACAGTGCAGAGTTTTGCTGACCAGTGACCACCAGTATTATACGTTCTCTGCCTGAAAAACGCTCCATATCTGTGCTGCATTGTAGTATATAGTAGGAGTACAGTGCATAATTTTGCTGACCATCAGTATATAATATATAGCAGTACGGTACAGAAGGCCACTGCTCTACCTACCTCTGTGTCGTCAAGTATACTATCCATCCATACCTGTGGTGCATTTCAGTTTTGCACAGTTTGCTGACCACCAGTATATAGTATATAACAGTATGGTACAGTAGGCCACTGCTCTACCTACCTCTGTGTTGTCAAGTATACTATCCATCCATACCTGTGGTGCATTTCAGTTTTGCACAGTTTGCTGACCACCAGTATATAGTATATAGCAGTACGGTACAGTAGGCCACTGCTCTACCTACCTCTGTGTCGTCAAGTATACTATCCATCCATACCTGTGGTGCATTTCAGTTGTGCAAAGTATATATAGTAGTAGGCCATTGCTACTGATACTGGCATATAATTCCACACATTAAAAAATGGAGAACAAAAATGTGGAGGGTAAAATAGGGAAAGATCAAGATCCACTTCCACCTCGTGCTGAAGCTGCTGCCACTAGTCATGGCCGAGACGATGAAATGCCATCAACGTCGTCTGCCAAGGCCGATGCCCAATGTCATAGTAGAGAGCATGTAAAATCCAAAAAACAAAAGTTCAGTAAAATGACCCAAATATAAAAATTAAAAGCGTCCGAGGAGAAGCGTAAACTTGCCAATATGCCATTTACGACACGGAGTGGCAAGGAACGGCTGAGGCCCTGGCCTATGTTCATGGCTAGTGGTTCAGATTCACATAAGGATGGAAGCACTCATCCTCTCGCTAGAAAACTGCAGTGCCACTCCTAGATGGGCCAGGTGTTTGTGTCGGCCACTTGGGTCGCTTAGCTCAGTCACACAGCTACCTCATTGCGCCTCTTTTTTTCTTTGCATCATGTACTATTTGGGGACTATTTTTTAAATCTGCCATCCTGCCTGACACTGCAGTGCCACTCCTAGATGGGCCAGGTGTTTGTGTCGGCCACTTGGGTCGCTTAGCTTAGCCATCCAGCGACCTTGGTGCACCTCTTTTTTTCTTTGCATCATGTGCTGTTTGGGGACTATTTTTTTTAAGTGCCATCCTGCCTGACACTGCAGTGCCACTCCTAGATGGGCCAGGTGTTTGTGTCGGCCACTTGTGTCAATTAGCTTAGCCATCCAGCGACCTTGGTGCACCTCTTTTTTTCTTTGCATCATGTGCTGTTTGGGGACTATTTTTTAAATCTGCCATCCTGTCTGACACTGCAGTGTCACTCCTAGATGGGCCAGGTGTTTGTGTCGGCCACTTGGGTCACTTAGCTTAGTCACACAGCTACCTCATTGCGCCTCTTTTTTTCTTTGCATCATGTGCTGTTTGGGGACTATTTTTTAAATCTGCCATCCTGTCTGACACTGCAGTGCCACTCCTAGATGGGCCAGATGTTTGTGTCGGCCACTTGGGTTGCTTAGCTTAGTCACACAGCTACCTCATTGCGCCTCTTTTTTTCTTTGCATCATGTGCTGTTTGGGGACTATTTTTTTGAAGTGCCATCCTGCCTGACACTGCAGTGCCACTCCTAGATGGGCCAGGTATTTGTGTCGGCCACTTGGGTCGCTTAGCTTAGTCACACAGCTACCTCATTGCGCCTCTTTTTTTCTTTGCATCATGTGCTGTTTGGGGACTATTTTTTTTAAGTGCCATCATGCCTGACACTGCAGTGTCACTCCTAGATGGGCCAGGTGTTTGTGTCGGCCACTTGTGTCGCTTAGCTTAGCCATCCAGCGACCTTGGTGCGCCTCTTTTTTTCTTTGCATCATGTGCTGTTTAGGGACTATTTTTTAAATCTGCCATCCTGTCTGACACTGCAGTGCCACTCCTAGATGGGCCAGGTGTTTGTGTCGGCCACTTGGGTCGCTTAGCTTAGTCACACAGCTACCTCATTGCGCCTCTTTTTTTCTTTGCATCATGTGCTACTTGGGGACTATTTTTTTGAAGTGCCATCCTGCCTGACACTGCAGTGCCACTCCTAGATGGGCCAGGTGTTTGTGTCGGCCACTTGGGTCGCTTAGCTTAGCCATCCAGCAACTTGGTGCACCTCTTTTTTTCTTTGCATCATGTGCTGTTTGTGTTAGGTTCCTGGTGCTCAGAACAAGGGAGATGTTGCATAGTGAGTCCAGAGCACCAGAACGTGACGCTGAAATAAGGTGTGGTGTGGAATTAGCCCCTAGCACCCTACCTCCATTGTTTCACCCGTGTGGTCAGTTCACGCCGGAGTGACTATGGTTTCTTGGGCCCACGGCAGCCGCGTTTGAAGGGCGGATTAGGTCTGCCCAACTCCGATGCCCCCAGGTCTTAGAGTGAGACAAGGCATGAACCGAGACAGGATAATAACAAGGGGACCTCTAACTAAAGCAAACAGAAGGCTAGGGGCTACTAACAACCCTAAAACTAAATACATGTGTGGCACGCCGCCAAAGGAAAAGAACAACAAAGGAAATGCTGTCCACACGCCGACACTATACTGTGCAAAACACCAGTAACAGATATAACCAAAGAATACTGCGACCTAGGCCGACGGACGTGGCAAAGCCGCTACTCACGGAACCGGTACAAATACTGGCAAATGGACAGGAACCCCCAATGTAGCCGACACAGACTCTCAGAACCGGAGGACAGGCAGAATCCCAAACGACAGACCGGTGGACACCAAGAAGCCAGATACTCGACCAGGCACAGACAAAGCCACAGGACTTCTGGACAGGAACGCTTCACGGCAGGACACGGGATCAGACACTGGAACCGACACTGGAACCGACACTGGAAGCAGCTAGACAGACACTGCTAGACAGGAGCTCAGGAACTGGCAGGGACTAGCTCAGAACTCAAGAACTCTGAAACTATCACCAGCATCTGTGTATTGCACTGAGCCAGAATATAACAGAGAGTCCTAATTAATTATGTCGTGCAGCTGCCCTGCTGCACAACTGAGAGGTGCAATTAACAGACAGGTGAGGCTGAACACATGGGAACAAGCTGCAATTACACAGACTCACCACCGGCAGCAAACAAGAATCTTCTAAACCAGAGAAAAGGGAAATCCTGGCCTGCAAGAGAACTATAAACATAAAATAGGAATGAACCACTACCTGTGGTTCGTAACAGTTTGGGGACTATTTTTTAAATCTGCCATCCTGTCTGACACTGCAGTGTCACTCCTAGATGGGCCAGGTGTTTGTGTCGGCCACTTGGGTCGCTTAGCTTAGTCACACAGCTACCTCATTGCGCCTCTTTTTTTCTTTGCATCAGGTGCTGTTTGGGGACTATTTTTTTGAAGTGCCATCCTGCCTGACACTGCAGTGCCACTCCTAGATAGGCCAGGTGTTTGTGTCGGCCACTTGGGTCGCTTAGCTTAGTCATCCAGCGACCTTGGTGCAAATTTTAGGACTAAAAATAATATTGTGAGGTGTGAGGTGTTCAGAATAGACTGAAAATGAGTGTAAATTATGGTTATTGAGGTTAATAATACTATGGGATCAAAATGACCCCCAAATTCTATGATTTAAGCTGTTTTTGAGGGTTTTTTGTAAAAAAACACCCGAATCCGACAAAAAAATTTCAGGGAGGTTTTGCCAAAACGCGTCCGAATCCAAAACACGACCGTGGATCCGAATCCAAAACCAAAATACAAAACTCGAAAAATTTCCGGTGCACATCACTACTAAGAACGTGCCGTATCCAAGACAACTAGGAACCAATTACAACCCTATGTAATCCAGAGCTTTATGGGTAAAAGGAACAAGTAAAATTAAGGATTGTGGACTACAATGGAGTGCACGCTTTCTGGATATATAAAACAAATAGATTGCAATGTCCATTACTCTTGTTCTGCTTTTTGTTTCAACCACTTAGGAGAATTTATTTGGAAAATATGTTTAAAAGCTTGAATTATTGTAATATATTTATATATATGTTTTAAATACATTGTAATACATGGAATATTTTTTGTATATGAATATAAGAAATGGGATATATAAAATATGAGAATGAATTTTTGTGATTGGATGGTAGGTCACATGGTTTATACTGTGGGGTATATGAGGCTCATATGGTTTGTTTGTCTGTCTCTACACCCTGAGGAAGGAAGTCATTCCGAAAAAAGCGTTAGTATTGAGAACATCTGAGGTTTTTATTCCACTTATGCTTATTACCTTATTGGCTTAAGAATTTATTTTTACCATCTGGAAGAAACCACGATCCTAGACTGTTTTTCCCATGAGCAGGACGGTGAGAAGGGTGGGCTCTTGCTCCTTGTTTTTCTTTTGAACCTTAAGGTACAGAGTGGAACAAACCATATCAGCCTAAAACAGCGATTAAGAATTGTTTTATTGTTTTTAAGGTGTATATTTTTATGGATTTTTTTTGTACAAAATAAAAAAAATATTTTATGAATCACTTCTGGTTTCCTGGTACGGATGAAAGTTCCAAAGTGAATTTATGGCAATGACTATGGGATGGTGACACTATGGATTAAAGATAACTTTTGATGCACACTGGGAAATTTGCCCTAGGTGAGTGTTAATCCTAAGGGACCATTAATGTGTTATCTAAGAAGTGGGAACAACAGGAGAAAAGAAACCTTTATGTGAATGCATCTCATTTAATAGGGGTGAGTCCAAAAGTTCCTGTGACAGTGGTGATAGAACTTGACATTCAATACTGGATAATCTCTCTCCTTGCTTTTCTCCATTTATATTGAAGTGAACAGGATATCGTTAATAGGATATTCCTGTGGAGTTCTAGCAGCGCTTGAGGACCACTTACCTTTGTGTTACAGCTAACATATTTGCTTCTGCAATGAGTTTTGAATTAGGCCCTTAATTAAGTCCTTTCTGTAAGGGTATTCTGCTTCCAGAGCTACACTTTGTCACGCCTGAGGTCTGACACTGACAAGTGGAGATCTCAGGCGTAGGGGCTGATTGGAATGTAAACCTGGGAGCTTTAATAAAGTTCTCAGACATATATCAGGATGTGGTATCACTTGAGTGTAGGCCCGAAGGTGTGACCAGAATAGAGGAGAAGATATAATAAAATAAGTATTTTATTCAGCATGCAAGTGATAGTACAAATAGTGGCGGTTGGTAATAGACATAATAATCGGTATCACAGGAAATGCAGTAACATATGCTTAGAGTCAGTGGCAATGCTGTAGCAGATATAACATCGATGGCAAGATGTAATAACAGATGCAGTGTGAACCACTGATGAAGTCCCAATATAGGTGAGCACACAACAGCAGACATCAATGGTGGATCACCAATGAGACTGGGTATTGGTGGCGGAGCACCGATGTAGCTAGAGATCAATGGCGGAACACTGATTCAGCAGGAGATCGATGATAGAACACCGACTGAGGTGAGTATCGAATGCGGAACACCTGTGGAGATCAGTATCGATGGCGGAACACCGATGGAGCTAGAGATTGATGGTGGAACACTGATGGAGCTAGAATCAATGGCGGAACACCGATGGAGATGAGTATCAATGGCGGAAAACCAATGGAGCCAGGCATAGCTGCAAGCTGGATGGAACTCAGGTCGCAGGGGAGAATGGAATCTCCTTGAGCGAGGTAACCTGGAAGCAGCTCAGAGCAAATAACCATTCAGGGTATGACAAACATAGCACTGGCGATTAAGCAGTTCTTAACCAGCATTCTTATTGAAGACAGTGTGCGGGGATTGGCTGGGACAATCAGCTGGACAGCAGGATGCTCAGTATAGGCTCAGAAGGATCAGGTGACTAGACCAAACATGGCAACAACCATGTTTAGTTTAAGAGGGAAACTGTGTTTGTATCACATGTGGCTGCGGCCTAGAAGCAATGGCTGTGGCATGGAAGCCGTGGGTAGCTGAGACTGTGAGTTAGACATGATCGGGTGATGATGCTGTATAGCTGCGGGGATAGCGGCACCGGGTGACCTCAGGTACGGATGCAGGACTGCTTCAATGCGCAGTGAACGCAGACAGCGCTGATACCAACCGGAACTGGAGCACAGTGACAGCTTGGACAGGCACTTAAGAAGTAAGAATGTCTGTTTTGTTACCCAAACCATGACACACTTTAGTAGAGAGAGCTTACCATAGACAAATGTTTAAATATAATAGAAGTTGGAATGGAATCAACTTGCGATTAATTTGATTTCTCATCAAAGGCATGTACACTGATATGCAGTACTGTCTGAATGATACTGTATCTTACTAACAATTCTCTGACCAGAGCAAAATAGAGATGGAAAACCTATTTTTTTGCATAGCTGATAAATCATAAATTCCCCATAAAAAAATAAATAAAAAAAAATCATGTGTCATTCAGACCATTATTAAATGTTTGAGTGTTAAACAGCCTTTCAAAACCCTATAAGATTCCGTATGGAAAGTTGCATGGCAATATCTTTTTACTAAACCAGAATGGTGTATGATTTAAAAAAGATCTCCAGAATGCTTTTCTTCCCATTTCCATACATCAGTAAACAACAGTACTCTAGATTACAATGTTATTGGAAAATGCTATTATTCCAGTCAGTGCCAGATTAAGGTCTACATGGGCCTGAAGCTGAAATTTACGAAGGGCCTATATATGTGTCCGCCGCAGGTGTGACTAGTGATCTGGGGGGACATTACCAGTGGCACCCATTACTACACTCACACGCAGCATTCATTACTACCAGGGCCGGATTAACAATGGGGCGGATGGAGCTGCAGCTCCAGGCCCCCCATTGAAAATAGGCCCACAGGAGACTGACAGTGTTGACAGGAAAAAAACTTTTCCTGTCACTCACTGCCAGCGGAAGTGGCTGCTAGAGATGAGCGGGTTCGGTTCCTCGGAATCCGAACCCGCCCGAACTTCATGTTTTTTTACACGGGTCCGAGCGACTCGGATCTTCCCGCCTTGCTCGGTTAACCCGAGCGCGCCCGAACGTCATCATCACGCTGTCGGATTCTCGCGAGGCTCGGATTCTATCGCGAGACTCGGATTCTATATAAGGAGCCGCGCGTCGCCGCCATTTTTCACACGTGCATTGAGATTCATAGGGAGAGGACGTGTCTGGCGTCCTCTCCGTTTATAGAGATTCGAGAAGAGAGTGAGACAGAGAGAGACACAGTAGTAATTTGGGGAGCATTAGGAGGAGTACTACTACTACTAGTACTTGCTGAAGTGATAGAGAGAGATAGTGTGACTGTATTATCTGACTTGTGGGGGAGACACTGACAGTGGGGAGCAGTTAGAGTCGGAGAGCAGGACTCAGGACTCAGGAGTACATATAACGTACAGTGCACACTTTTGCTGCCAGAGTGCCAGCCACACTGCCATTGTTTGTGACCACACTGACCACCAGTATAATATATATTGTGATTGTCTGCTTAGGACTCAGGAGTACTACTTGCAAGTTGCTGATAGTGTGACCAGTGACCTGACCACCAGTTTAATAAATCACCACCAGTTTATGAGTTTAATATATATTATATATATATATATAATTGTATATAATATATATATAATATTGTATACCACCTAGCACCTACCCGTGTTTTTTTTTCTTCTTTCTTTCTTCTTTATACATACTACTATAGTAGCTTACTGTAGCAGTCTGCGGTGCTGCTGAGCTGACAGTGTCCAGCAGGTCCGTCATCAGTCATTACATAATAAATATATAATATATACCTGTCCGGCTGCAGGACTAGTGATATTATATATACATATATATTGATTTCATCTCATTATCATCCAGTCTATATTATCAGCAGACACAGTACTTTAGTCCACGGCTGTAGCTACCTCTGTGTCGGCACTCGGCAGTCCATCCATAATTGTATACCACCTACCCGTGGTTGTTGTTTTTTTCTTTCTTCTTTATACATACTACTATAGTAGCTTACTGTAGCAGTCTGCGGTGCTGCTGAGCAGACAGTGTCCAGCAGGTCCGTCATCAGTCATTACATAATAAATATATAATATATACCTGTCCGGCTGCAGTACTAGTGATATTATATATACATATATATTGATTTCATCTCATTATCATCCAGTCTATATTATCAGCAGACACAGTACGTTAGTCCACGGCTGTAGCTACCTCTGTGTCGGCACTCGGCAGTCCATCCATAATTGTATACCACCTACCCGTGGTTGTTGTTTTTTTCTTTCTTCTTTATACATACTACTATAGTAGCTTACTGTAGCAGTCTGCGGTGCTGCTGAGCTGACAGTGTCCAGCAGGTCCGTCATCAGTCATTACATAATAAATATATAATATATACCTGTCCGGCTGCAGTACTAGTGATATTATATATACATATATATTGATTTCATCTCATTATCATCCAGTCTATATTAGCAGCAGACACAGTACGTTAGTCCACGGCTGTAGCTACCTCTGTGTCGGCACTCGGCAGTCCATCCATAATTGTATACCACCTACCCGTGGTTGTTTTTTTTTTCTTTCTTCTTTATACATACTACTATAGTAGCTTACTGTAGCAGTCTGCGGTGCTGCTGAGCTGACAGTGTCCAGCAGGTCCGTCATCAGTCATTACATAATAAATATATAATATATACCTGTCCGGCTGCAGTACTAGTGATATTATATATACATATATATTGATTTCATCTCATTATCATCCAGTCTATATTAGCAGCAGACACAGTACGGTAGTCCACGGCTGTAGCTACCTCTGTGTCGGCACTCGGCAGTCCATCCATAATTGTATACCACCTACCTGTGGTTGTTTTTTTTTTCTTTCTTCTTTATACATACTACTATAGTAGCTTACTGTAGCAGTCTGCGGTGCTGCTGAGCTGACAGTGTCCAGCAGGTCCGTCATCAGTCATTACATAATAAATATATAATATATACCTGTCCGGCTGCAGTACTAGTGATATTATATATACATATATATTGATTTCATCTCATTATCATCCAGTCTATATTAGCAGCAGACACAGTACGTTAGTCCACGGCTGTAGCTACCTCTGTGTCGGCACTCGGCAGTCCATCCATAATTGTATACCACCTACCCGTGGTTGTTTTTTTTTTTTTTCTTCTTTATACATACTACTATAGTAGCTTACTGTAGCAGTCTGCGGTGCTGCTGAGCTGACAGTGTCCAGCAGGTCCGTCATCAGTCATTACATAATAAATATATAATATATACCTGTCCGGCTGCAGTACTAGTGATATTATATATACATATATATTGATTTCATCTCATTATCATCCAGTCTATATTAGCAGCAGACACAGTACGGTAGTCCACGGCTGTAGCTACCTCTGTGTCGGCACTCGGCAGTCCATCCATAATTGTATACCACCTACCCGTGGTTGTTTTTTTTTTCTTTCTTCTTTATACATACTACTATAGTAGCTTACTGTAGCAGTCTGCGGTGCTGCTGAGCTGACAGTGTCCAGCAGGTCCGTCATCAGTCATTACATAATAAATATATAATATATATCTGTCCGGCTGCAGTACTAGTGATATTATATATACATATATATTGATTTCATCTCATTATCATCCAGTCTATATTAGCAGCAGACACAGTACGGTAGTCTACGGCTGTAGCTACCTCTGTGTCGGCACTCGGCAGTCCATCCATAATTGTATACCACCTACCCGTGGTTGTTTTTTTTTTTTTCTTCTTTATACATACTACTATAGTAGCTTACTGTAGCAGTCTGCGGTGCTGCTGAGCTGACAGTGTCCAGCAGGTCCGTCATCAGTCATTACATAATAAATATATAATATATACCTGTCCGGCTGCAGTACTAGTGATATTATATATACATATATATTGATTTCATCTCATTATCATCCAGTCTATATTAGCAGCAGACACAGTACGGTAGTCCACGGCTGTAGCTACCTCTGTGTCGGCACTCGGCAGTCCATCCATAATTGTATACCACCTACCCGTGGTTGTTTTTTTTTTCTTTCTTCTTTATACATACTACTATAGTAGCTTACTGTAGCAGTCTGCGGTGCTGCTGAGCTGACAGTGTCCAGCAGGTCCGTCATCAGTCATTACATAATAAATATATAATATATACCTGTCCGGCTGCAGTACTAGTGATATTATATATACATATATATTGATTTCATCTCATTATCATCCAGTCTATATTAGCAGCAGACACAGTACGGTAGTCTACGGCTGTAGCTACCTCTGTGTCGGCACTCGGCAGTCCATCCATAAGTATACTAGTATCCATCCATCTCCATTGTTTACCTGAGGTGCCTTTTAGTTGTCCCTATTAAAATATGGAGAACAAAAATGTTGAGGTTCCAAAATTAGGGAAAGATTAAGATCCACTTCCACCTCGTGCTGAAGCTGCTGCCACTAGTCATGGCCGAGACGATGAAATGCCAGCAACGTCGTCTGCCAAGGCCGATGCCCAATGTCATAGTACAGAGCATGTAAAATCCAAAACATCAAATATCAGTAAAAAAAAGGACTCCAAAACCTAAAATAAAATTGTCGGAGGAGAAGCGTAAACTTGCCAATATGCCATTTACCACACGGAGTGGCAAGGAACGGCTGAGGCCCTGGCCTATGTTCATGGCTAGTGGTTCAGCTTCACATGAGGATGGAAGCACTCAGCCTCTCGCTAGAAAAATGAAAAGACTCAAGCTGGCAAAAGCACCGCAAAGAACTGTGCGTTCTTCGAAATCCCAAATCCACAAGGAGAGTCCAATTGTGTCGGTTGCGATGCCTGACCTTCCCAACACTGGACGTGAAGAGCATGCGCCTTCCACCATTTGCACGCCCCCTGCAAGTGCTGGAAGGAGCACCCGCAGTCCAGTTCCTGATAGTCAGATTGAAGATGTCAGTGTTGAAGTACACCAGGATGAGGAGGATATGGGTGTTGCAGACCCTGTCACTGAAATGATGGGTTGGTTAAAGTGTGCATGTCCTGTTTATACAACATAAGGGTGGGTGGGAGGGCCCAAGGACAATTCCATCTTGCACCTCTTTTTTCTTTCATTTTTATTTGCGTCATGTGCTGTTTGGGGAGTGTTTTTTGGAAGGGCCATCCTGCGTGACACTGCAGTGCCACTCCTAGATGGGCCAGGTGTTTGTGTCGGCCACTAGGGTCGCTTAGCTTACTCACACAGCTACCTCATTGCGCCTCTTTTTTTCTTCTTTGCGTCATGTGCTGTTTGGGGAGTGTTTTTTGGAAGGGCCATCCTGCGTGACACTGCAGTGCCACTCCTAGATGGGCCCGGTGTTTGTGTCGGCCACTAGGGTCGCTAAGCTTAGTCACACAGCTACCTCATTGCGCATCTTTTTTTCTTTGCGTCAAGTGCTGTTTGGGGAGGGTTTTTTGGAAGGGACATCCTGCGTGAGACACTGCAGTGCCACTCCTAGATGGGCCCGGTGTTTGTGTCGGCCATTAGGGTCGCTTATCTTACTCACACAGCTACCTCATTGCGCCTCTTTTTTTCTTTGCGTCATGTGCTGTTTGGGGAGGGTTATTTGGAAGGGACATCCTGCGTGACACTGCAGTGCCACTCCTAGATGGGCCAGGTGTTTGTGTCGGCCACTAGGGTCGCTTAGCTTGCTCACACAGCTACCTCATTGCGCCTCTTTTTTTCTTTGCGTCATGTGCTGTTTAGGGAGGGTTTTTTGGAAGGGACATCCTGCGTGACACTGCAGTGCCACTCCTAGATGGGCCAGGTGTTTGTGTCGGCCACTAGGGTCGCTTAGCTTACTCACACAGCTACCTCATTGCGCCTCTTTTTTTCTTCTTTGCGTCATGTGCTGTTTGGGGAGTGTTTTTTGGAAGGGCCATCCTGCGTGACACTGCAGTGCCACTCCTAGATGGGCCCGGTGTTTGTGTCGGCCACTAGGGTCGCTAAGCTTAGTCACACAGCTACCTCATTGCGCCTCTTTTTTTCTTTGCGTCATGTGCTGTTTGGGGAGGGTTTTTTGGAAGGGACATCCTGCGTGAGACACTGCAGTGCCACTCCTAGATGGGCCCGGTGTTTGTGTCGGCCACTAGGGTCGCTTATCTTACTCACACAGCTACCTCATTGCGCCTCTTTTTTTCTTTGCGTCATGTGCTGTTTGGGGAGGGTTTTTTGGAAGGGACATCCTGCGTGAGACACTGCAGTGCCACTCCTAGATGGGCCCGGTGTTTGTGTCGGCCACTAGGGTCGCTTATCTTACTCACACAGCTACCTCATTGCGCCTCTTTTTTTCTTTGCGTCATGTGCTGTTTGGGGAGGGTTTTTTGGAAGGGACATCCTGCGTGACACTGCAGTGCCACTCCTAGATGGGCCCGGTGTTTGTGTCGGCCACTAGGGTCGCTTATCTTACTCACACAGCTACCTCATTGCGCCTCTTTTTTTCTTTGCGTCATGTGCTGTTTGGGGAGGGTTTTTTGGAAGGGCCATCCTGCGTGACACTGCAGTGCCACTCCTAGATGGGCCAGGTGTTTGTGTCGGCCACTAGGGTCGCTTATCTTACTCACACAGCTACCTCATTGCGCCTCTTTTTTTCTTTGCGTCATGTGCTGATTGGGGAGGGTTTTTTGGAAGGGACATCCTGCGTGACACTGCAGTGCCACTCCTAGATGGGCCAGGTGTTTGTGTCGGCCACTAGGGTCGCTTAGCTTAGTCATCCAGCGACCTCGGTGCAAATTTTAGGACTAAAAATAATATTGTGAGGTGTGAGGTATTCAGAATAGACTGAAAATGAGTGGAAATTATGGTTTTTGAGGTTAATAATACTTTGGGATCAAAATGACCCCCAAATTCTATGATTTAAGCTGTTTTTTAGTGTTTTTTGAAAAAAACACCCGAATCCAAAACACACCCGAATCCGACAAAAAAAATTCGGTGAGGTTTTGCCAAAACGCGGTCGAACCCAAAACACGGCCGCGGAACCGAACCCAAAACCAAAACACAAAACCCGAAAAATTTCAAGTGCACATCTCTAGTGGCTGCCCCCTCTACCCTACCTAACCTCGCCTCCTCCAGCTCCAGCACTCTCTGAGTTCAGTCACAGAGAGCCGGGCAGGCAGTGTGGTGGCCTCCCCTCCAGTGTCTCCTTCTCTGGGGTCCTGAGCCTGTCGCAAGCTCTGCCCCCAGCCTACAGGAGGAGCTGCAGCTGCTGCATGAAGCCTGGTACTGAATGTTTATGTAGTGTGTACTGTGTGTGTATCATATTTACCGACTTTGTGGCTGCTCTCTCCGGGAGAAAGCAGCCACATCGGCTCGGCAGGGGGTGGGGCAGGGCAATGATTGGCAGAGGGGACGAAGGTGGAGGCAAAACGGGTGTGGAACAGAGGCGGTACGGGGGCGTGGTTGGCGAGGCGCATCATTTAAGCCACACACCCTGCTCTGTAATGCCAATATTACAGACATTATACTGCAGGGGAGGCGTAGCTATGATGACGCGATTCAACAAGAATCATGTCATCGATTGCCCGGACCGCCCACTTTACTCACTAAGTGGGCGGCCAGGTAGGGGGAACTGCAAAAATCAGGAGACTTGCCTGCTCTTCTGGTGGGGTGGGGGGAGGTCACCCGATTTTCAGGAGCCTCCTGGCCATTCCGGGAGACTAGGCAAGTATGGTGTGTATATGTGGTGGTGTGTGTACTGTGTGTGTATGCAGCAGTGTGTGTGTGTTGGTATACTGTATGTGTATATGCAGCAGTGGTGTGTGACATACTTGCCTACTTTTGAAAAAGCATTTTAGCAGAGGCAGAACTCTAGGAGGCAACGGAGTCATCTGCCGCCGGGCTCCTGCTCTGAAGGGGGGCACCTCTCCCCCCATTCTGTGACACCATTGAATTAAGTTGATAGCTGTCGCTGTTTTTTCAGTGGCCGACTTCCTCACTGGTCCCTGCACTTTACATATCACACCCTCTTTATTATACTGAATGTACTCATTTTACAAGTATCACACCCAGGATTAGAAACCACAACCTATTACACTAGAAGCAGACACCTAACTGATGAAGCTATTTGCTCCTGTATAGGAAATATGAGAATTTTAACTATATGAAGATACTTCTCTGACAATTACACGTAACTTCATATAGTTAGAATTCTCATGCTTCCTCTACAGGAGCAAATAGCTCCATCAGTAAAGTGTCTGCTGCAGTGTAACAGATCATAGGTTCTAATCCTGGGTATGACTGCTAAGAAATGTGTGATTTAAAATAAAATACAATTAAATGTATAAATACAGTATATAAATTGTTTTCAGAACACTCCATACACACACACATATATACACATACACGCAGTCACGCACACATACATATATTTATCTTAATATAGGAAATAGGGGGGCACCAATATTTATCTTGCCTCCGGGCGACTGTGATGAACTTACGCCACTGCATTTCAGGGAGACAGTGAAAGTAACACCTATAAGCGCGGGTGCATACTACTACATCGGAGAGGCGTGTCATGAAAATAACATATCCGAATGTAAATGAACAACAAAGTTAGTAAGATCTATTTGTTAAAGAAAAGTCACTGATACTTTGCAGGATTTGTTTGTGTACTGTGTTTTACAAGAGGCTCCATATACTGTAAGTGGCCATGAGAAACCTTATTTAACATACATATAGACATCTGATGATCCCATGTGAATGTATGTATTTCTTTTTTCCCCAAAGAATGTAATTGCTACATAATGGGGGTAAGGAGCAATCAGGGAGATTGCTGGACAATTCAGGGAGTCAGGGAGATTGCTGCTATTTCAGGGAGTCTCCTGCAGAATAAGGGAGGGTAGGCAATTATGGTTTGTGTTGGTGTACTGTGTGTGTATATGCAGCAGTGGTGTGTGTTGGTGTACTGTGTGTTTATATGCAGCAGTGGTGTGTGTTGGTGTACTGTATGTATATGCAGCAGTGGTGGGTGTTGGTGTACTGTGTGTTTATATGCAGCAGTGGTGTGTGTTGGTGTACTGTATGTATATGCAGCAGTGGTGGGTGTTGGTGTACTGTGTGTTTATATGCAGCAGTGGTGTGTGTTGGTGTACTGTATGTATATGCAGCAGTAGTGGGTGTTGGTGTACTGTGTGTGTATATTCAGCAGTGATGTGTGTTGGTGTACTGTGTGTTTATATGCAGCAGTGATGTGTGTTGGTGTACTGTGTGTTTATATGCAGCAGTGGTGTGTGTTGGTGTACTATATGTGTATATGCAGCAGTGATGTGTGTTGGTGTACTGTATGTATATGCAGCAGTAGTGGGTGTTGGTGTACTGTGTGTGTATATGCAGCAGTGGCGTGTGTTGGTGTACTGTGTGTGTATATGCAGCAGCGGCGTGTGTATGTGTACTATATGTGTATATGCAGCAGTGGTGGGTGTTGGTGTACTGTGTGTGTATATGCAGCAGTGATGTGTGTTGGTGTACTGTATGTATATGCAGCAGTGGCGTGTGTTGGTGTACTGTGTGTGTATATGCAGCAGCGGCGTGTGTATGTGTACTGTGTGTGTATATGCAGCAGTGGCGTGTGTTGGTGTACTGTTTTTGTATATGCAGCAGTGGCGTGTGTTGGTGTACTGTATGTGTATATGCAGCAGTGATGTGTGTTGGTGTATTGTGTGTGAATATGCAGCAGCGGCGTGTGTTGGTGTACTGTGTGTGAATATGCAGCAGCGGCGTGTGTTGGTGTACTCTGTGTGTATATGCAGCAGTGATGTGTGTTGATGTACTGTGTGTTTATATGCAGCAGTGGTGTGTGTTAGTGTACTGTGTGTGTATTTTCAGCAGTGGTGTGTGTTGGTGTACTGTGTGTGTATATTCAACAGTGGTGTGTGTTAGTGTACTGTGTGTATATTCAGCAATGGTGTGTGTTGGTATACTGTGTGTGTATATGCAGCAGTGGTGTGTGTAGGTTTACTGTGTGTGTATATGCAGCAGTGGTGTGTGTTGGTGTACTGTGTGTGTATATGCAGCAGTGGTGTGTGTTGGTATACTGTGTGTGTATATGCAGCAGTGGTGTGTGTTGGTGTACTGTGTGTATATTCAGCAGTGGTGTGTGTTGGTTTACTGTTTGTGTATATAGAGCAGCGGTGGGTGTTGGTGTACTGTATGTTTATATAAGAGATGAGCGGGTTCGGTTCATCGAGATCCGAACCCCCCCGAACTTCACGTGGTTTACACCGGTCCGAGGCAGCCTCGGTTCTTCCCGCCTGAACGGGGGAAAACTTCATCATCCGCTGTCGGATTCTCGCGAGATTCGGATTCCATATAAAAAGCCGCGCGTGTGTTGGTGTACTGTGTGTGTATATGCAGCAGTGGTGTGTGTGGTGTACTGTATGTGTATATTCAGCAGTGGCAGGTGTTGGTGTACTGTGTGTGTATATGCAGCAGTGGTGTGTGTTGGTGTACTGTGTGTATATTCAACGGGGGAAAACGTCATCATCCGCTGTCGGATTCTCACGAGATTCAGATTCCATATAAAGAGCCGCGCGTCGCCGCCATTTTCACTCGTGCATTGTCGAGATAGAGAGAGGACGTGGCTACGTTCTCTGACTGAAAAGCTCAAAATCTGTGCTCAGTGTGCTGCATTGTGGTGTCCACCAGCATATAGTAGTACAGTACAGTAGGCCATTGCTGTATCTTGCAGCTCCATGTCCGACTCAGTTCTAGTATCCTGATCAGTGCTCAATATCTGTGCTGCATTGTGGTGACCAGTATACAGTAGTACAGTGCTGCATTGTGGTGATCACCAGTATATAGTAGTACAGTACAGTAGGCCATTGCTGTATCTTGCAGCTCCGTGTCAGACTCAGTTCTAGTATCCTGATCAGTGCTCAATATCTGTGCTGCATTGTGGTGACCAGTATATAGTAGTACATGCTGCATTGTGGTGACCACCAGTATATAGTAGTACAGTACAGTAGGCCATTGCTGTATCTTGCAGCTCCATGTCAGACTCAGTTCTAGTGTCCTGATCAGTGCTCAATATCTGTGCTGCATTGTGGTGACCAGTATACAGCAGGGACGTGCAGTCAGGGGAGGCAGGGGAGGCAGTGCCTCCCCTGTCATTATGATTAAAATAATAGAAAGAAGATACTTATGACACATAGAATTAAAAAGAAGATAATCCTGAACAGGAAATCAATACAGGCGCTTTAGGAATGAGACCACTCCAATAATAATTAATAAATGCTGCTCTCAAAGGGTATTCTGTTATACCTAATTAAACTAAAACTATGAATATCTATAATAGAGAGCGCAAACATATATCATAATAAAAACAATTTATTGTTTATAAAACAGTATATAATTAACCATGTCAAACGGTGCTAGAGAGCCAATTTGTAAGGTATATAGGAACACTTACTCATACCATACATATATATAATATGTTGAATAAGGATGATTAGGTAAATAGTCACTTGTTATATCTACTTAACTGATTAATCCAGTGTATCAAAAATGAAAAAAATAGTTCCTTAGTATCCAAGAAAATTGTTTGGTCAGCTGAATCCCTGTTGTTATAGGAAGTGCCTGCAGTGATATAGATTGCCTTGTTAAAGATGATAATATTCATGTGATGGTACACAATGATTATCCAACTGTCAGATGATTTGCGGTTCTTTAACAACGTATTTGTGACACCACTCTGCCGTAATCAAGTTGATAGATTAATCTCACCAATGTGCAGTACTTGAAACTGTATCCTATTGCACAAGGATGAAGCGGCTGCAGCGGCGGTAGGTGTTAACGTTGGTGCCGGGTCCTATGGCACAAGGACCATGCGGCACTGAATGAAGTGGCAGCAAGCCAAGTTGGAGATCGCAGCGATGAGGCGCACCTGGATATACACTGTCAGGTCTTAGGTACAGCTGAGTACAATGTCCTGGATCAAATGGTGTATAAATCTTGCGGCTCTGGAACCCCGTATCACAACTCCTTGACGCGTTTCTCCGACTTAGGTAATGCCGTTTTCCTCAGAAGGTATGTCTGATGATCAGACCAGTTTAGTATATAAGAGGTTCATCAACCAATCGGTGTTTAATACAATTATACACCTGATTTATACCAGGTATGAACCTTATGCTGTTCAGAGTTTTTTTTTAAAAACAATTTCTCCGCGATGTCAATAATAGACTGTCATTATTAAATTGTTTATATATTTCTTTATATTTTTTTATATATTTTATATATTTAATGTGTTCAAGCGAGTGAATGCAAGAATAGTATTAGATAATTACTAAGGTTAACATTAATATACTTGCTAGAGGCCACACCAGCTGAACAGCATAAGGTGCGCCTCATCGCTGCGATCTCCAACTTGGCTTGCTGCCACTTCATTCAGTGCCGTCCGGTCCTTGTGCCATAGGACCCGGCACCAACGTTAACACCTACCGCCGCTGCAGCCGCTTCATCCTTGTGCAATAGGATACGGCTTCAAGTACTGCACATTGGTGAGATTAATCTATCAACTTGATTACGGCAGAGTGGTGTTACAAATATGTTGTTAAAGAACCGCAAATCATCTGACAGTTGGATAATCATTGTGTACCATCACATGAATATTATCATCTTTAATGAGGCAATCTATATCACTGCAGGCACTTCCTATAACAACAGGGATTCAGCTGACCAAACAATTTTCTTGGATACTAAGGAACTATTTTTTTCATTTTTGATACACTGGATTAATCAGTTAAGTAGATATAACAAGGGACTATTTACCTAATCATCCTTATTCAACATATTATATATATGTATGGTATGAGTAAGTGTTCCTATATACCTTACAAATTGGCTCTCTAGCACCGTTTCACATGGTTAATTATATACTGTTTTATAAACAATAAATTGTTTTTATTATGATATATGTTTGCGCTCTCTATTATAGATATTCATACTTATGACACATATTCTGTGTCATAAGTATCTGCTTTAGCCTTAATATTATTTTAATCATTATTATCTTTATAAAAACCTGTTTTTAAAGTGTTTGTGCCTCCCGATGTCAGTGTGACAGGACCGGAAGCGGGGGGCGGGGCCAGGCGTTTGACAGCAAAAACCCATTGAAAAAATCCCTGTAGGCAGCACCTAGTACTAGTGCCGCTTTGACAGGGGCGTGCTTTCAGCCCATATAAAAGCACTCCCCTGTCAGAATCGATTGGTCAGTGGTTCATTCGGGAGGGGGGCACCAAGGAACATGCCCCGCCATCCCCGTCCGCCCATCCGTCCCCCAGCCTATCCCACAGCCCATCCCCCTGTAACATGACAGACCTGGTAGAGGGGGGTGCCGTCAGACCAGAGACCAGATAATTATCTTCCTGTTAGCCGGAGCCTACGCAGTGCCCGCACCACAGCTGGCAACAGCATGTGGAGCACCCGGCACCAGTTCCCCGCAATGGGCAACTTGGAGGCCATCCACGTGGGACAGGAGCCGGAGCAGTGGAACTCCAGGGCGGTGGTCCCCCCTTCTCCCTCTCCACCCACTTCAAGCAGCACGGCCCGGGGGAGCATGAGGTGAGTGTGGGCTCTGCTGCCCCTGTGCCTCCACCCTTCTCAGTCCCCACTACTTACATACTCCAGCTTCCTGCCCTCACCCCCTCCATTCACAGACATGCTGCCAAAGGGACAATGCCTGCTGTACTGTGTAAAAAGGGACAATGCCTGCCGTACTGTGTAAAAAGGGGACAATGCCTACCATACTGTGTAAAAGGGGACAATGCCTGCCGTACTGTATAAAAAGGGACAATGCCTGCCGTACTGTGTAAAAAGGGGACAATGCCTGCCGTACTGTGTAAAAAGGGACAATGCCTGCCGTACTGTGTAAAAAGGGGACAATGATAGTGCCGTCTATGTAGCGCCCCCGGTTTGGTCCCGTCAATTATCATGTCACCTCTGGATACCAGGTCGTAATGTATTGCTGAGAGAACTCAATAAGACACACACAGCCGCATGTCTCATAAGTAATCTCTTTACTGTATTTTTCTTCAGAGCATATATAAGGCACATTGTACACATTGGTCATGGTGGTCAGCTCACATTACTGTCCCCGAAGGTGGGAGCACACTCAAAATAACATATGTTCTTTCCATCTTTGGTAATCAGCAAATGTGCAGTGTACAGTTAATTTTTACAACAAGGTTACATCATATACTTTCTCAGTCTATTCTCAGCTCGTTTTCCCTATCAACAGTCTATATTCTTAACTTGTACTATAAGCTGCATGCAGCGGCCCCTTAGTTCATATAGACAAATATAGTACAGACAAGTTTGCTGACTGTCTCTGAAGCTCAATACAGTTCCTTAATCTGTTTCATATAGTGAGGCTTGTAACATGTTCAGCCCTAATTTGGAACTCACTTCTTTATTAAACACAAAATCTCCTACATGTGTATTCATCCATTTGATTATTATAACACAATATAGCAATTAAACATTAATCTAACATTTCCCTCCTTTTTATAATAAATCAAAGATTACAGGTTTATCTAGCACATTCCTTACAAGTCTATGCAATAACAGTCTACTCTAATGATACTGATGGCTACCTATCTCCCTACAGGTAGGAAGCTACACCCTATTTGTCACAGAATTGGTGTCTTTGTCTTGGCTTTGGTTGGTAGACCTTTGATTCATATCCATTAGGGCAGACTGTTGTTGGACCTGCTTCGCTAGACGCTTCTGTATTGACTTATATTTGGAAGTGTCCGAAGCATCCTTTACTCGTTTCTGGCAAACTGAAAAACAACAAAGCAGCATCTTAAAACACAAATATAATATAATTGCAATTCCAACTGCTTTCAACAAAAACATTAGGATTCCTACAATCCATCCTTTAATTCCACTGAACCATGAAACTGGATTCAGCCATGACAGCCAACCCCATTTACCCTCTAGTGTATCAGGGATGTTATGTTTGTTGGCATAAGTCAGTTTTGCATCTTCTATCTCTTGTATATGTTTTTCCACTACTTCTTGAGCATTATCTGTTTCATTGGTAATAAATGTACAACACAACTTTCCTGTCTGTGTGTACAATGTCATGCAATAACCTCCTGTCTGAGCTGTTAAGTAATCCAACAAAAGCCTGTGTTGTAACTGTTCTTTCTTTATTTCTTGAATTTCTTTACCTACATATCTGAAGGTACTATCATACATTTCAGTAATGTCATCTAAGAGTCCTGCAAGAGATTCAACTCTATAATATGTGTTTGACCCAAAGAGGTCCAGAAATCCCATTCTCTCATGCCAGGGTGCATAGATTAGTTTCTTTGCATTTCTCCCTGCTTGCTTTACCTCTCTCCTACCTCTGTGCATAGGGCTATACTTTTTCACTTGACCTTTTTGGTTTTTAATCATTTCTTTCAGCTCCTCATGATCTATTGCTCTTGCTGATGGTACTATGCGTCCTAAGGTGCAATTCCCATAATCACCATAGTTGAGCCACTTATACGCATATTTTCCACATAGAAAATACAGATCTCTTGGAAGCCAAGGGGGTATATAGTCCCACATTCTTTTTAGGTTCTCTAGTGCTACTCTGGCATCTCCATGTACTATTAACTGAGCAGGGGTGCTTCCTGTTTCATTCATCCAGTTAGGGAAATCTGGCCCTGGCCATACTCCAATGTTTATCATTGATCTCCCTGCAAGTGGTGTCCCTCAATAGGTTGTAAAGGTTAGGAGGTATGGAGCTTCTCCTGGCTTTGTATCCCACTTTACACCACCCACTCTGAATGGGGCTGTAGTACAAGGGTAAAATGTCCCTAGGTAGACATTTGATGGATAATGTTGAACCTGTCTGTGGTCAACCACACTTTCACTTTCCCTTTTTCCAAATTCAATGCAAAAGAATACCTCTGGGGTAACTAGATGTGCCAGCAACTTAGGTGGTTTCTGGTTTAAATATCTATCTGATCTTGCCTTAAATAATACTTCATCAGTGTAGTATTCTTGAAATTCCTCCCATTCCTCAAATGTGATGGGAAGGAATGTCCACTCTCCCTCTCCTGCTGAGGTGGGACCATGAGAGCAGACCCAACAATTTGTGGTGTCAAGGGCATTCCCTACTAACTGATGCAACTGTAGCAACATGTTTTGGTCGGATCCACTAGGGGCCTTACACCATTCTGAACATGACTCCTCTGGTGGATGTCCACAGTGCTCACAAATATATTTTGGGGTGAGTGACAGATTTCTGCATTCATGGATAGGGTTTCTACTTCCCTTTCCTGGCGTGTGACGTTCACTTCACTGCCTCCTCCTTTCTCCAAAATGTCATGTAACTCTCTTTTGTGTCGCCCTATTTCATCACTTATGTTTTTCTTGTATGTGTGGTTTTGACATGTCAGTTTCTTGTTACACATACAATCTTTTTCCCCAACTACAACGTATATGGCAAGAATAGTGCCTACTGTTACCAGTGGGGCACCCAATATTATTCCCCAAAGTGCTTTATCTGGCCTGGGGCCTAGTAATTTGTACATTTTTGTTTCTTATCCAAACTTAACTTTCAAAAGTTTGCAATGTGATGCATGCACCCAAGCCTCTCTGTCTTTCAGCTTCACAGATGTCGGGGTAGTTAGTAACACCTGGAATGGGCCATCATATCTGGGCTCCAGAGATTTCCTCACGTGTCTCTTCAGGTACACCCAATCTCCTGGCTGGAGATGATGTGGATTCTGGTCTGCTGTAGAGTCTGGAAGGGAATCTTGTGCTACAACATGAAGATGGGTTAGTTTCTCAGTTAGACTTTTCACATAAGCAGTTAAATCACCATGTTTATGCTGCAATTCCTGTGGATAATAACATCCTATCTTAGGTATACTACCAAACAAGATTTCATATGGTGAATATCCTGACTTTTTGTTAGGTGCAGTTCTAAGACTAAATAGTGCCAAAGGCAAACAGTCAACCCATCCCTTCCCTGTGTCTTGCATTGCCTTCATGATTTTTGCTTTGATGCTATAGTTCGTTCTCTCCACTAGTCCACTTGCCTGTGGACGGTAGGCCGTGTGGAAGGCCTGTTGTATGCCCATGTCTTCCATGATATGAGTCATGACTGCTCCTGTGAAGTGACTTCCTCTATCTGATTCAATCACTTCTGGTACTCCGTACCTGCATACTATTTCAGTCAATATTTTCTTAGCTGTATTCTTTGCTGTGGCTTTGGCTACTGGGAAGGCCTCTACCCATTTGGAGAAGGTATCGACACAAACCAGTACAAACTGGAACGGGCCTTAAGTAGGCATCTGAATATAGTCTATCTGTAGTCTCTGAAATGGCATATTGGCTTTTGGAATGGCTCCTGCTGGAGTCTTGGTTCTACTTCCTGGATTTGAAATTCCACATATCCAACATGCTTGTGTGTGCTTCTCTGCTGCCCCTTGGAATCCTGGGGCTATCCATTTTTGGTTGACTTGTCTTGTCATATGATCTTTTCCTGCATGGGTAATTCCATGGCTTACTTGGAACATAGCTGAATATAGCACTCTTGGCAAACATGTCTTATCTTCTGTTTTCCAGAGTCCTGTATCTTGGTCTTGTATGGCTCCCTTCTTTTGCCATGTGGCTTTTTCTAAGGGACCTGCTTGATTCTGGAAAATGATGAGTTGTTGTAGATCAGCCATGTGTGCTGGGTTCTGAGTTTCATTTTCAGCTAGCATTATTTGTACTTCTGATTTGTCAGAGCTTTTGGCTGCTCTCTTTGCTTCGGCATCCGCCAATTTATTTTCTCTTGTTTCTTTAGTTTGGTTCTTGGTGTGTGCTTGGATTTTTATGATGGCTACTTTGGTTGGCTTGTCCAGAGCTTCAAATAGTTTCTTTATCAGATCTGCATGTTGTATCTGTTTTCCTGTAACTGTCATGAAGTCTCTGCTTTTCCAAATCTGGCCATAATCTTGCGTAATTCCCCAAGCATATCTGGAGTCTGTGTATATATTAGCTGTTGTGTTTTCTGCATACTCCAGAGCTTTAGTGAGAGCTATTAGCTCTGCAGCTTGTGCTGATAGCTGTGCTGGTAAGCTTCCTGATTCAATGATATCAGTCTCTGTTGTCACAGCATACCCTGTATATGGGGTTCCATTATCATAGTATCTTGACCCATCCACATAGAGGTTGTGCTGGGCATCAGGAAGGGCTGTGTCTGTGACATGAGGTAGTGATTGAGTCTCTTGTTCCATCAGAGCTATGCAGTCATGGGAAAAAATTTTATTGTGAATATTTTCATCACTTTCTGCATTCCCATAGTTCATGTGGTCCTCATCATCCTGGTTATTCTGGGTACCATTGCTAGAGATATTATATGTCTCTCTTCTCCCTCCTTTTGAATCTAGAGATTCATACTCTGCTCCTTCTTCCTGCAATAGGGCTGGTAGTAGAGTTGCTGGGTTGAGGGTGGTGCATCTTTTGATGGTGACATTTGTGGCACTTAGTATAGCTACTTCATACTTGGTGAGTCTTGCAGCTGATAAGTGCTTGGTTCTGGTTTGCTGTAGTATTTCAGTCACCGCATGTGGTACCTGAATGATCAGTTCATGATTAAGCACAATGTCTATGCATTTCTGTTTGAGGACTGCTGTTGCTGCAACTGCTCTGATACAGGTGGGTGCTTCTTGGATAATGTTGTCCAGTTTGCTTGAAAGATAAGCCACTGGGCATTGCTTGCTTCCATGCGTCTGTGTAATGACTCCAAGTGCATGGCCTCTTTCCTCATGGCAATAAAGAGTAAATGGCTTGGTGTAGTCTGGCAGACCCAATGCTGGTGGAGATGCTATGGCAGCCTTGAGGTTCTGAACTGCTTCTTCAACTTGTTCTGTGGTGTAGATTGGAGCATCTTTCTTTGTGCTGTCATACAAAACTTGCATGTAGATAGAAGCATGTGGTATCCACTCTCTGCAGTACCCAACAAGACCTAGGAATGATCTGGTCTGTTTAATAGTCTTTGGTACTTTGGTTTGTAGAATAAGCCGTTTCCTTTCTTCAGTAAGGTGTCTGGCTCCTTGTGAGATACAGTGACCAAGGAAGATGACCTTCTTCTGGCATAGTTGAAGCTTTGCTTTGGAAGCTCTGCAGTTTTGTTCTTTCAGAAATTTCAACAGTGATACAGTCTCTTGTTTACATTGGTCTTCTGTGCTTGTGGATAGCAGTAGATCATCTACATACTGTATGAGCTGGGTGTTTTCTGGAAACACTGGTCTCCAAGCTTGTAAGATGAGTGACATTGCTTCAGTGTAGTCTGACGGACTAGTTGCTCCTCCTTGTGGAAGTCTGGTCCAACAGTACTGTCTTCCATCATGGGTGAAGGCTAGCATTGCCTGTGATTCTTTAGTGATCGGAATGGAAAACAAAGCGTTGGCCAGATCGATTACCGTGAACCAGGCCCCTGAAGGTGGGATCTGGTTCAGCAAGGTATGAGAATTTGGCACAATAGGAGAATTGATCACCAGTCTCTTGTTGACTTCTCTTAGATCATGAACAAGTCTATATTGTACTTCTTGTGCTCCATCTTGACCTTGACCTTGACCACCTCTCTTTTTCACAGGAAACAATGGAGTGTTCCATGGGGATCTACACTGGACAATGATCCCATTTTCTTGAAAGGCTTGGATTTGCTTTGTAATAGCTTCAGTTTGTGCTGGGGTGAGAGGATACTGCCTGATTGAGACAGGTATGGTTCCAGGCTTGAGCTGTAGTTCATATAGACAAATATAGTACAAATATAGTACAGACAAGTTTGCTGACTGTCTCTGAAGCTCAATACAGTTCCTTAATCTGTTTCATATAGTGAGGCTTGTAACATGTTCAGCCCTAATTTGGAACTAACTTCTTTATTAAACACAAAATCTCCTACATGTGTATTCATCCATTTGATTATTATAACACAATATAGCAATTAAACATTAATCTAACAACAATGCCTACCATACTGTGTGAAAGGGGACAATGCCTGCCGTACTGTATAAAAAGGGACAATGCCTGCCGTACTGTCTAAAAAGGGACAATGCCTGCCGAACTGTGTAAAAAGGGGACAATGCCTGCCATACTGTGTAAAAAGGGACAATGCCTGCCGTACTGTGTAAAAAGGGGACAATGCCTGCCGTACTGTGTAAAAAGGGGACAATGCCTGCCGAACTGTGTAAAAAGGGGACAATGCCTGCCGTACTGTGTAAAAGGGGACAATGCCTGCCGTACTGTATAAAAAGGGACAATGCCTGCCGTACTGTATAAAAAGGGGACAATGCCTGCCGTATTGTGTAAAAAGGGGACTATGCCTGCCGAACTGTGTAAAAAGGGGACAATGCCTGCCGTACTGTGTAAAAAGGGGACAATGCCTGCCGTACTGTGTAAAAGGGGACAATGCCTGCCGTACTGTGTTTAAAAACGGGACAATGCTTGCCGTACTGTGTAAAAAGGGGACAGTGCCTGCCGTACTGTGTAAAAAGGGGACAATGCCTACCGTACTGTGTAAAAGGGGACAATGCCTACCATACTGTGTAAAAAGGGGACAATGCCTGCCGTACTGTGTAAAAAGGGGACAATGCCTGCCGTACTGTGTAAAAAGGGACAATGCCTGCCGTACTGTGTAAAAAAAGGGGACAATGCCTACCGTACTGTGTAAAAAGGGGACAATGCCTGCCGTACTGTGTAAAAAGTAGTGATGTGCACCGGACATTTTTCGGGTTTTGTGTTTTGGTTTTGGATTCGGTTCCGCGGCCGTGTTTTGGATTCGGACGCGTTTTGGCAAAACCTCTCCGAATTTTTTTTTTGGATTCGGGTGTTTTTTACAAAAAACCCTAAAATACAGCTTAAATCATAGAATTTGGTGGTCATTTTGATCCCATAGTATTATTAACCTCAATAACCATAATTTCCACTCATTTCCAGTCTATTCTGAACACCTCACACCTCACAATATTATTTTTAGTCCTAAAATTTACACCGAGGTCGCTGGATGGCTAAGCTAAGCGACACAGGTGGCCGACACAAACACCTGGCCTATCTAGGAGTGGCACTGCAGTGTCAGGCAGGATGGCACTTCAAAAAAATAGTCCCCAAACAGCACATGATGCAAAGAAAAAAAGAGGCGCACCAAGGTCACTGTGTGACTAAGCTAAGCGACACAAGTGGCCGACACATACACCTGGCCCATCTAGGAGTGGCACTGCAGTGTTAGGCAGGATGGCACTACAAAAAAATTGTCCCCAAACAGCACATGATGCAAAGAAAAATGAAAGAAAAAAGTGGTGCAAGATGGAATTGTCCTTGGGCCCTCCCACCCACCCTTATGTTGTATAAACAGGACATGCATACTTTAACGAACCCATCATTTCAGCGACAGGGTCTGCCACACGACTGTGACTGAAATGACTGTTTGGTTTGGGCCCCCACCAAAAAAAGAAGCAATCAATCTCTCCTTGCACAAACTGGCTCTACAGAGGCAAGATGTCCACCTCATCATCATCCTCCGATTCCTCACCCCTTTCACTGTGTACATCCCCCTCCTCACAGATTATTAATTCGTCCCCACTGGAATCCACCATCTCAGGTCCCTGTGTACTTTGTGGAGGCAATTGCTGCTGGTGAATGTCTCCACGGAGGAATTGATTAGAATTCATTTTGATGAACATCATCTTCTCCACATTTTCTGGAAGTAACCACGTACGCCGATTGCTGACAAGGTGAGCGGCTGCACTAAACACTCTTTCGGAGTACACACTGGAGGGAGGGCAACTTAGGTAGAATAAAGCCAGTTTGTGCAAGGGCCTCCAAATTGCCTCTTTTTCCTGCCAGTATACGTACGGACTGTCTGACATGCCTACTTGGATGCGGTCACTCATATAATCCTCCACCATTCTTTCAATGGTGAGAGAATCATATGAAGTGACAGTAGACGACATGTCAGTAATCGTTGGCAGGTCCTACAGTCCGGACCAGATGTCAGCACTCGCTCCAGACTGCCCTGCATCACCGCCAGCGGGTGGGCTCGGAATTCTTAGCCTTTTCCTCGCACCCCCAGTTGCGGGAGAATGTGAAGGAGAAGATGTTGACGGGTCACGTTCCGCTTGACTTGACAATTTTCTCACCAGCAGGTCTTTGAACCTCTGCAGACTTGTGTCTGCCGGAAAGAGAGATTCAATGTAGGTTTTAAATCTAGGATCGAGCACGGTGGCCAAAATGTAGTGCTCTGATTTCAACAGATTGACCACCCGTGAATCCTGGTTAAGCGAATTAAGGGCTCCATCCACAAGTCCCACATGCCTAGCGGAATCGTTAGCTCCTCCTTCAATGTCTCCAGCTTCTTCTGCAAAAGCCTGATGAGGGGAATGACCTGATTCAGGCTGGCAGTGTCTGAACTGACTTCACGTGTGGCAAGTTCAAAGGGTTGCAGAACCTTGCACAACGTTGAAATCATTCTCCACTGTGCTTGAGTCAGGTGCATTCCCCCTCCTTTGCCTATATCGTGGGCAGATGTATAGGCTTGAATGGCCTTTTGCTGCTCCTCCATCCTCTGAAGCATATAGAGGGTTGAATTCCACCTCGTTACCACCTCTTGCTTCAGATGATGGTAGGGCAGGTTCAGGACTGTTTGGTGGTGCTTCAGTCTTCTGTACACGGTGGCTGAATGCCGAAAGTGGCCCGCAATTCTTCGGGCCACCGACAGCATCTCTTGCACGCCCCTGTCATTTTTTAAATAATTCTGCACCACCAAATTCAATGTATGTGCAAAACATGGGACGTGCTGGAATTTGCCCAGATGTAATGCACGCACAATATTGCTGGCGTTGTCCGATGTCACAAATCCCCAGGAGAGTCCAATTGAGTTAAGCCATTCTGCGATGATCTTCCTCAGTTTCCGTAAGAGGTTGTCAGCTGTGTGCCTCTTCTGGAAAGTGGTGATACAAAGCGTTGTTATGATCCTGATACTCAGGTCAGGGGAGATCTTACAAGGTGGGACCTGAGTACCAGGACCTAATGCTGGGAAAGGGAAATGGAATGGGAATAGCCCCTGGCACCCTATCTCCGTTGTCTCACCCGTGCTGTCAGTACACTCTTGCGAGACTATGGTTTCTTGGGCCCATGGCAGCCGCGTTTGAAGGGTGGATTACGTCTGCCCAACTCCGATGCCCCATCAGGTCTTAATGAGAGACAAAGAGTGAACTGAGACAGGGTGATAACAAGGGGCCCTCTAACTAAACAACAAGGCCATTGGCTACTGGCAAACCTGAAACTAAAAGTATGCGCGGATTACCGCCAGGGAAAAGAACAACCAAAATATTCCACTTGTCCACTCTCCTACACGGCACCGTCGAGTACCGGAGAGGACTATGGAAGCGGAAACCTCCGCAAATGCACCAGTACAATGAAACAATACTAAATTGGCCTAGGCCGCAACATGCGGCAGGCTGCCACTCACGAAACCAAGAGAGAACCTCAATCGACTGCCACATGTAACTTTGGACCAGAAGAACTCCTTAGGACCAGGTGACTAACTCCAAGATTCAGGAACTCAGAGAACTGGAGGGACCGGACACAGCTAACCAGGAACAGACGTTCACCAAACATGAGCAGCATGCAGGAAGCTCTCACAGGCGTCTGTGTGAGGCACTGAGGAGGCATTTAACAGGGAACCCTCCAATCAGAGTACAGAGCCTAATTAAAATAAATGTCTTGCAGCTGCCTTGCTGCACGACCAGAAAAACATGTGTGAACACTTCAATAATCAACCCTGCAACGGGGAACGTGGTCCGCCTGTGGCATCCCCGTTGCTAAGGTCCTGGCGGCTCGGCGTTGCTAGGGACCCGGCGGCTCAGCGCGCACGGTGTCCTAGCGTTGCTAGGGACCCGGCGGCTCAGTGCGTACGGCGTCCCTAGTTGCTAGGCGCCGGGCAAGGAGGAAGCCCCGGACCGTGGCGCCTAACAGTACCCCCCCTTTGAGGAGGGGTCAACGAACCCCTATAGCCAGGTTTCAGAGGAAATTCTTGAAAGAATAATCTCTTGAGTTTAGGGGCATGTAGATCCTTATCCAGGACCCAAGACCTTTCCTCCGGACCATAGCCTTTCCAGTGAACCAAAAAATAAAGCCGGCCCCGGGAAACTTTTGAATCTAACACCTTCTCAACCAAGAACTCCTGTTGTCCCTGCACATCCACCGGAGACCTACCCTGGGGAGACCTCCGAGGAAATCTCCTGGAAGAAAAATACTGTTTCAAAAGGGAACAGGGAAAAGTATTTCCAATTTTGAGAGATCTTGGCAAGCGTAGCCGAAAAGCAACTGGATTGACCTTCTTAATGATAAGGAATGGGTCCCAATCTAGCCGAGGGTTGTCGGAGCTTGATGTTGCGAGTTGACAACCACACCTTATCTCCCACCTTAAAAGTGCAAGGACGTCGGAGCCTATCAGAAAATGTCTTTTCTCGGAAGGCAGCTTTTTTCAGGGCAAGGTGCACTCTTCTCCAAATAGTTCTGAGATGGGAGGTTAAGGTCAAGGAGGAGACTGGAGAATGATGGAAAAAAGAGTTGGCTCTAGGATGAAAACCAAAGACTGAAAAGAATGGGGACTCCTTGGTGGAGGAATGACAGGAGTTATTATAAGCAAATTCGGCTAAAGGAAGAAATTCAGACCAATCATTCTGGAGTTTGGCCGAATACAAGCGTAAATATTGTTTTAATGACTTTTTGACTCGTTCGGTTTGCCCGTTAGACTGTGGATGGTAACCAGATGTTAAAGACAGTTTCATATTCAATGAGGCACAAAAATGTTTCCAGAATCGTGCGATAAATTGCGGACCCCGATCAGAGACAATATCAGTGGGCAAACCATGGAGCCTGAACACATGGCGGAGGAACAAAACTGCCAACCCTTGAGCAGAGGGTAATCGGGGAAGAGCAATGAAATGAGCCATTTTACTAAAACGGTCCACTACAACCGAAATCCATGGATATATGAGACCATGGCCTGAGAGGAACGGCTAAAGGTATGAGTTGCCAGATCGGCAACGAACGAGGGACCTTATGCTGTGCACAAACCTGACAGGAGTGGACAAATTCTTTTACGTCTTTAGAAAGACTAGGCCACCACACCGAGCGAGAGACCAGCTCCAAGGTCTTAGTGACACCTGGATGACCAGAGACCTTGTTGTCATGAAACTCAGCTAAAACAGTGCCTCTCAAAAATTCAGGGACAAAAAGACGACCAGCAGGAGTAAGTCTAGGAGCCTGGTGTTGAAGCTGGTTTAACTGAGTAAATAAATCCTGTGTGAGGCCTGCCCAGATGACTGAAGATGGAACTATGGGGGTAGTAACAGGATTGCTATTGTGAACCGGAAGAAAGCAACGTGACAGGGCATCAGCTTTCGTATTCTTGGAACCAGGCCTGAAGGTGATAATAAACCTGAAATGAGTAAAAAACAATGCCCAACGTGCCTGCCGAGCATTAAGCCGTTTAGCTGACTCAATATATTGCAGATTTTTATGGTCAGTAAATACTGTAATAGTATGCCTAGCTCCCTCCAACCAATGCCTCCAATCCTCGAAAGCCCATTTTACTGCCAGTAATTCTCGATTACCAACGTCATAGTTGATTTTTGCGGAGGAGAATTTCCTGGACATGAAGGCACAAGGATGTAGCTCCTGAGACTCCGGATCTTCCTGAGAAAGGATAGCCCCCACTCCAACCTCTGAGGCATCAACCTCAACAATAAAGGGGAGCTCCGGATTAGGGTGCCTGAGGACAGGAGCCGAGACAAAGGCCTGCTTCAAGGCCCGAAAGGCAGACTCAGCTTTAGGCGACTAACTGGAAGGATCCGCTCCTTTTTTAGTCAAAGTTACTATAGGAGCGACCAGGTCAGAAAAGGTATGAATGAACCACCTATAATAATTTGCAAACCCTAAAAAGCGCTGAATGGCTTTTAAATTAGTGGGTTGCGCCCAATTAAGGATGGCCTGAAGTTTTTTCGGTTCCATAAAAAATCCCTGGGGAGAAATAATATACCCCAAGAAGGACACTTCTGTGATGTGAAAATCACACTTCTCTTAGGGTATAAATGATTCTCTCGTAATTTTTGAAGAACCTGACGCACCTGGGCAACATGTTGTTCCATAGACTCAGAGTATATCAAAATGTTGTCTAAATAAACGACCACGAACTTCCCAAGGAAGTCACGGAGAACATCGTTGATGAGGTCTTGAAATACCGCAGGAGCATTAGACAGGCCAAACGGCATCACCAGGTATTCATAGTGACCCGACTGAGTGCTGAAAGCCGTCTTCCACTCATCCATAGATCTTATTCGGATGAGGTTGTAAGCTCCCCTACGATCGATTTTTGAAAAGATCACGGCGGAGCGTAACTGGTCAAAAAGCACTGAAATCAGTGGTAAAGGATAGGTGTTCTTAACAGAAATTTTATTCAGAGTCCGAAAATCAATACATGGGGGTATATTTACTAAGGTCCCGATTTTGTCCGAGATGCCGTTTTTTCTTCAAAGTGTCATCTCGGTAATTTACTAAGCAGAAATCACGGCAGTGATGAGGCCATTCGTATTTTTTTGCAAGTCCAACAAAAAAAATACGAATGAATACACCATCGGTCAAAACGCGGCTGTTTAAGTATGAATCTCGGTCATTTACTAAGAAGTGCAAAGCAAAAAAAAAAAAAACACTGCCGTGAAAAAATACAACTCGTAAAAATGTGCTAAAAAAAACCAGACCTGCTTTTTTGAGCCGTGATTGGATAGGCATGCACGGATCCATGAGATCCGTGCATGTATATCAGTGGAAAGGGGTGGGAAAGTGTTAATTTGTTGAAAAAAAATTGCGTGGGGTCCCCCCTCCTAAGCATAACCAGCCTCGGGCTCTTTGAGCCGATCCTGGTTGCAGAAATATGGGAAAAAAAATGACAGGGGTTCCCCCATATTTAAGCAACCAGCACCGGGCTCTGCGCCTGGTCCTGGTTCCAAAAATACGGGGGACAAAAAGCGTAGGGGTCCCCCGTATTTTTAAAACCAGCACCGGGCTCCACTAGCTGGACAGATAATGCCACAGCCGGGGGTCACTTTTATACAGTGCCCTGCGGCCGTGGCATCAAATATCCAACTAGTCACCCCTGGCCGGGGTACCCTGGGGGAGTGGGGACCCCTTCAATCAAGGGGTACCCCCCCAGCCACCCAAGGGCCAGGGGTGAAGCCCGAGGCTGTCCCCCCCCATCCAATGGGCTGCGGATGGGGGGCTGATAGCCTTTTTGTAAAAGTGTAAGATATTGTTTTTAGTAGCAGTACTACAAGGCCCAGCAAGCCTCCCCCACATGCTGGTACTTGGAGAACCACAAGTACCAGCATGCGGTGGAAAAACGGGCCCGCTGGTACCTGTAGTACTACTACTAAAAAAATACCCAAAAAAAGACAATACACACACACCTTGAAAGTAAAGTTTTATTACATGCATCCACACAAACATGCATACATACTTACCTTATGTTCACACGCAGGTCGGTCCTCTTCTCCAGTAGAATCTATGGGGTACCTGTTGAATAAATTATACTCACCAGATCCAGGGTACCAGGCTCCTCGGATAATCCTTTTGTAATCCACGTACTTGATTAAAAAAATAAAACGGAGACCCGAGCCACGCACTGAAAGGGGACCCATGTTTTCACATGGGCCCCCTTTCCCCGAAAGCCAGAAACCCACTCTGACTGATGTCTAAGTGGGTTTCTTCAGCCAATCAGGGAGCGCCACGTTGTGGCACCCTCCTGATCGGCTGTGTGCTCCTGTACTGTCTGACAGGCGGCACACGGCAGTGTTACAATGTAGCGCCTATGCGCTCCATTGTAACCAATGGTGGGAACTTTGTGGTCAGCGGTGAGGTCACTTTCGGTCAACCGCTGAGCAGAAAGTTCCCACCATTGGTTACAATGGAGCGCATAGGCGCTACATTGTAACACTGCCGTGTGCCGCCTGTCAGACAGTACAGGAGCACACAGCCGATCAGGAGGGTGCTACAACGTGGCGCTCCCTGATTGGCTGAAGAAACCCACTTAGACATCAGTCAGAGTGGGTTTCTGGCATTCGGGGAAAGGGGACCCATGTGAAAACATGGGTCCCCTTTCAGTGCGTGGCTCGGGTCTCCGTTTTATTTTTTTAATCAAGTACGTGGATTACAAAAGGATTATCCGAGGAGCCTGGTACCCTGGATCTGGTGAGTATAATTTATTCAACAGGTACCCCATGGATTCTACTGGAGAAGAGGACCGACCTGCGTGTGAACATAAGGTAAGTATGTATGTATGTATGTTTGTGTGGATGGATGTAATAAAACTTTACTTTCAAGGTGTGTGTGTGTATTGTCTTTTTTTGGGTATTTTTTTAGTAGTAGTACTACAGGTACCAGCGGGCCCGTTTTTCTGCCGCATGCTGGTACTTGTGGTTCTCCAAGTACCAGCTTGCGGGGGAGGCTTGCTGGGACTTGTAGTACTGCTACTAAAAACAATATTCATAACTATCAACAAAGGCTATCAGCCCCCCATCCGCAGCCCATTGGATGGGGGGGACAGCCTCGGGCTTCACCCCTGGCCCTTGGGTGGCTGGGGGGGGACCCCTTGATTGAAGGGGTCCCCACTCCCCCAGGGTACCCCGGCCAGTGGTGACTAGTTGGATATTTGATGCCACGGCCGCAGGGCACGGTATAAAAGTGACCCCCGGCTGTGGCATTATCTGTCCAGCTAGTGGAGCCCGGTGCTGGTTTTAAAAATACGGGGGACCCCTACGCTTTTTGTCCCCCGTATTTTTGGAACCAGGACCAGGCGCAGAGCCCGATGCTGGTTGCTTAAATATGGGGGAACCCCTGTCCATTTTTTTCCCATATTTCTGTAACCAGGATCGGCTCAAAGAGCCGGAGGCTGGTTTGCCTTAGGAGGGGGGACCCCACGCAATTTTTTTTTAACATTTAAACTTTTTTTTTTTTTAAACAAAGTGCACAATGAAGCCCAGCACGGATCTCTCAGATCCGGCCGAGATTCATTGTATTAAAGTCGGCAGTGTTTTACAAGTCACTCACGTAAAACACTGCCTAATAAAACGAATGACATCGACATCGGAAAACCCGAAAATGCAGAATACGGCAGCTTAGTAAATTAGTCGTAATAAATTCAAAAAGTTGCAGTTTTACACTTTTGATGTCATTCGTGATTATTCTCCCACCAAATCGGGACAATTACGAATGTTAGTAAATATACCACATGGTCTGAGTGACCCATCTTTTTTCTCAACAAAGAAAAAACCTGCACTCAACGGAGATTTTGAAGGCCTAATAAAGCCTTTTTTCAGGCTTTCCTGAATGTAATTATTCATGGCCGTGGTTTCTGGCCCGGACAGGGCATATAATCTCCCCTTGGGCAAAGTGGCACCCGGTACTAACTCTATCGCACAGTCATAGGACCGATGGGGAGGCAGAATGTCCGCATTGCCTTTTGAGAACACATCGGCAAAATCCTGATATTCCACAGGAATAAGTTCTGGGACGACTGCCGCAAACCCGGACTGGATGGGAAATACATTCCTTAACACAAAAAGGACCCCATTGGGAAATCTCCCCAGACCGCCAATCTATGGTGGGATTATGAAAGGCATGCCAGGGGTGACCCAAAACTACAGGAACTGCCGGAAAATGTGTAAGGTAAAATTCTATGTCTTCTGAATGTAAGGCCCCCACTGTCAATAATACTGGAGGTGTGCGGTGAGTAATTATCCCATTGGAAAGCGGACCCCCATCCAAGCCGTGCATGGTAATACGTTTATCCAATGGTATCTGTGGAATGCCTAAAGCCTTAGCCCAAGCTAAGTCCATAAAATTTCCTGCAGCTCCACTGTCGACGAAAGCCGACACCAATGAACTGAGGCTGCCAAAGGAAATCTTAACAGGAACTAAAAGAGAATCATTTGAGGAGATAAGCTGCAGACCCAAGTGAACCCCCTCACAATTCACTTGGTCAGAGTGTTTCCCGACTTATTCGGGCAGTTACGAGCAATATGTCCTTTACCACCACAATACAAACAAGACCAGACGTTAATCTTCTGGTTCTTTCCTCTGGGGACAGCCGGGAGAGACCCATCTGCATGGGCTCCTCGACGTCCTCAGGAAAGGTATAAACACAAGGATTAGGTTTAAAAGTTGTTCCTCTTTCAGCCCTCCGCTCTCGGAGACGACGATCTATTTTTATAGCAAGCTCCATGAGTTTGTCGAGCGTCTCAGGAGCGGGGTACTAAAGGAGACTGTCTTTAATAAGTTCAGACAAACTGAGGCGAAACTGACTGCGCAGGGCCGGGTCATTCCAGCCACAGTCGTTCGACCAACGGCGAAAATCGGTACAATTCACCTCTGCTAGATTTTTGCCTTGTTTAAGGGCACGCAGGTGACTCTCAGCTGAAGCCTCTTTATCTGGGTCATCATATAACAGGCCTAAAGATTTTTAAAAAGGCGTCTACTGACAACAAGGCAGGATCATCTGTTCTTAACCCAAACGCCCAGGTCTGAGGATCACCCTGGAGCAATGACATAACTATCCCAACCCGCTGAGACTCAGTACCAGAGGAACGAGGCCTTAAACGAAAATAAAGCTTACAAGCTTCCTTAAAATTAAAGAGATCTGTTCGGTTACCCAAAAAATGGTCAGGTAAATGCATTTTTGGTTCTAGGACCACACTCGGGGAGGCTCGCAAAAGATCTTCCTGCGATTTCACCCGAAGAGTAAGGTCCTGAACCATCTGAGTTAGTTCTTGAATTTGGTTGACCAAAAGCTGACCGGGATTCGGCCCTAAAACTGCCGGATTCATGAAGCCGAATTTTAGACTAACCAAAACAAAGAATGGAAAAAATTAAACCCCCTTTTTTTTTTGTATGTTTTGGGCCGGTGATAATGTTATGATCCTGATACTCAGGTCAGGGGAGATCTTATACGGTGGGACCTGAGTACCAGGACGTAATGCTGGGAAAGGGAAATGGAATGGGAATAGCCCCTGGCACCCTATCTCCGTTGTCTCACCCGTGCTGTCAGTACACTCTTGCGAGACTATGGTTTCTTGGGCCCATGGCAGCCGCGTTTGAAGGGCGGATTACGTCTGCCCAACTCCGATGCCCCATCAGGTCTTAATGAGAGACAAAGAGGGAACTGAGACTGGGTGATAACAAGGGGCCCTCTAACTAAACAACAAGGCCAGGGGCTACTGGCAAACCTGAAACTAAAAGTATGTGCGGATTACCGCCAGGGAAAAGAACAACCAAAATATTCCACTTGTCCACTCTCCTACACGGCACCGCCGAGTACCGGAGAGGACTATGGAAGCGGAAACCTCCGCAAATGCACCAGTACAATGAAACAATACTAAATTGGCCTAGGCCGCAACATGCGGCAGGCTGCCACTCACGAAACCAAGAGAGAACCTCAATCGACTGCCACATGTAACTTTGGACCAGAAGAACTCCTTAGGACCAGGTGACTAATTCCAAGATTCAGGAACTCAGAGAACTGGAGGGACTGGACACAGCTAACCAGGAACAGACGTTCACCAAACATGAGCAGCATGCAGGAAGCTATCACCGGCGTCTGTGTGAGGCACTGAGGAGGCATTTAACAGGGAACCCTCCAATCAGAGTACAGAGCCTAATTAAAATAAATGCCGTGCAGCTGCCTTGCTGCACGACCAGAGAAACATGTGTGAACACTTCAATAATCAACCCTGCAACGGGGAACGCGGTCCGCCTGTGGCGTCCCCGTTGCTAAGGTCCAGGCGGCTCGGCGCGCCCGGCGTCCTAGCGTTACTAGGGACCCGGCGGATCAGCGCGCACGGCGTCCTAGCGTTGCTTGGGATCCGGCGGCTCAGCGCGTACGGTGTCCCTAGTTGCTAGGCGCCGGGCAAGGAGAAAGCCCCGGACCGCGGCGCCTAACAAGCGTAGCCTGCCTAGGAACGAGTTGGCGTTTGCGAGATGCTGCTACTGGTGCCGCCGCTGCTGTTCTTGCTGCAGGAGGCAATACATCTACCCAGTGGGCTGTCACAGTCATATAGTCCTGAGTCTGCCCTGCTCCACTTGTCCACATGTCCGTGGTTAAGTGGACATTGGGTACAACTGCATTTTTTAGGACACTGGTGAGTCTTTTTCTGAGGTCTGTGTACATTTTCGGTATTGCCTGCCTATAGAAATGGAACCTAGATGGTATTTGGTAGCGGGGACACAGTACCTCAATCAAGTCTCTATTTGACTCTGAATTAACGGTGGATACCGGAACCACGTATCTCACCGCCCAGGCTGCCAAGGCCTGAGTTATCTGCTTTGCAGCAGGATGACTGCTGTGATATTTCATCTTCCTCGCAAAGGACTGTTGGACAGTCAATTGCTTACTGGAAGTAGTACAAGTGGTCTTCCGACTTCCCTCTAGGATGACGATCGACTCCCAGCAGCAACAACAGCAGCGCCAGCAGCAGTAGGCGTTACACTCAAGGATGCATCGGAGGAATCCCAGGCAGGAGAGGACTCGTCAGACTTGCCAGTGACATGGCCTGCAGGACTATTGGCTTTCCTGTGTAAGGAGGAAATTGACACTGAGAGAGTTGGTGGTGTGGTTTGTAGGAGCTTGGTTACAAGAGGAAGGGATTTAGTGGTCAGTGGACTGCTTCCGCTGTCACCCAAAGTTTTTGAACTTGTCACTGACTTATGATGAATGCGCTGCAGGTGACATATAAGGGAGGATGTTCCGAGGTGGTTAACGTCCTTACCACTACTTATTACAGCTTGACAAAGGCAACACACGGCTTGACACCTGTTGTCCGCATTTGTGTTGAAATAATTCCACACCGAAGAGCTGATTTTTTTTGTATTTTGACCAGGCATGTCAATGGCCATATTCATCCCACGGACAACAGGTGTCTCCCCAGGTGCCTGACTTAAACAAACCACCTCACCATCAGAATCCTTCTTGTCAATTTCCTCCCCAGCGCCAGCAACACCCATATCCTCATCCTGGTGTACTTCAACAGTGACATCTTCAATTTGACTATCAGGAACTGGACTGCGCGTGCTCCTTCCAGCACTTGCAGGGGGCGTGCAAATGGTGGAAGGCGCAAGCTCTTCCCGTCCAGTGTTGGGAAGGTCAGGCATCGCAACTGACACAATTGGACTCTCCTTGGGAATTTGTGATTTAGAAGAACGCACAGTTCTTTGCTGTGCTTTTGCCAGCTTAAGTCTTTTCATTTTTCTAGCGAGAGGATGAGTGCTTCCATCCTCAGTCGAAGCTGAACCACTAGCCATGAACATAGGCCAGGGCCTCAGCCGCTCCTAGCCACTCCGTGTCGTAAATGGCATATTGGCAAGTTTACGCTTCTCCTCAGACGCTTCTAATTTTGATTTTTGGGTCATTTTACTGAACTTTTGTTTTTTGGATTTTACATGCTCTCTACTATGACATTGGGCATCGGCCTTGGCAGACGACGTTGATGGCATTTCATCGTCTCGGCCATGACTAGTGGCAGCAGCTTCAGCACGAGGTGGAAGTGGATCTTGATCTTTCCCTATTTTAACCTCCACATTTTTGTTCTCCATTTTTTAATGTGTGGAATTATATGCCAGTAACTATCAATAGCAATGGCCTACTACTATATATACTGCGCACAACTGAAATGCACCACAGGTATGGATGGATAGTACACTTGACGACACAGAGGCAGGTAGAGCAGTGGCCTTCTGTACCGTACTGCTATATATTATATACTGATGGTCAGCAAAATTATGCACTGTACTCCTACTATATACTACAATGCAGCACAGATATGGAGCGTTTTTCAGGCAGAGAACGTACCGTACTGCTATATATACTGGTGGTCACTGTCAGCAAACTGCAAAACTAAAACGCACTACAGGTATAGAATGTAGATGGATAGTATACTTAATGACGACACAGAGGTAGGTACAGCAGTGGCCTTCCATACCGTACTGCGATATATAGTATACTGGTGGTCTCTGTGTCAGCAAACTGCAAAACTAAAATGCACCCCAGGTATAGAATGTAGATGGATAGTATACTTAATGATGACACAGAGGTAGGTACAGCAGTGGCCTTGCGTACCGTACTGCTATATATAGTATACTGGTGGTCACTGTGTCAGCAAACTGCAAAACTAAAATGCACCACAGGTATAGAATGAAGATGGATAGTATACTTAATGACAACACAGAGGTAGGTACAGCAGTGGTCTTCCGTACCGTACTGCTATATATAGTATACTGGTGGTCACTGTGTCAGCAAACTGCAAAACTAAAATGCACCACAGGTATAGAATGTAGATGGATAGTATACTTAATGACGACACAGAGGTAGGTACAGCAGTGGCCTTCCATACCGTACTGCTATATATAGTATACTGGTGGTCTCTGTGTCAGCAAACTGCAAAACTAAAATGCACCACAGGTATAGAATGTAGATGGATAGTATACTTAATGACGACACAGAGGTAGGTACAGCAGTGGCCTTCCGTACCGTACTGCTATATATAGTATACTGGTGGTCACTGTGTCAGCAAACTGCAAAACTAAAATGCACCACAGGTATAGAATGAAGATGGATAGTATACTTAATGACAACACAGAGGTAGGTACAGCAGTGGTCTTCCGTACCGTACTGCTATATATAGTATACTGGTGGTCACTGTGTCAGCAAACTGCAAAACTAAAATGCACCACAGGTATAGAATGTAGATGGATAGTATACTTAATGACGACACAGAGGTAGGTACAGCAGTGGCCTTCCATACCGTAATGCTATATATAGTATACTGGTGGTCACTGTGTCAGCAAACTGCAAAACTAAAATGCACCACAGGTATAGAATGTAGATGGATAGTATACTTAATGACGACACAGAGGTAGGTACAGCAGTGGCCTTCCGTACCGTACTGCTATATATAGTATACTGGTGATCACTGTGTCAGCAAACTGCAAAACTAAAATGCACCACAGGTAAAGAATGTAGATGGATAGTATACTTAATGACGACACAGAGGTAGGTACAGCAGTGGCCTTCCGTACCGTACTGCTATATATACTGGTGGTCACTGTGTCAGCAAACTGCAAAACTAAAATGCACCACAGGTATAGAATGTAGATGGATACTAGTATACTTAGTGACGACACAGAGGTAGGTACAGCAGTGGCCTACTGTACCGTAATGCTATATATTATTTACTGGTGGTCACTGGTCAGCAAAACTCTGCACTGTACTCCTCCTATATAATATTATACTGGTGGTCCCCAGTCCCCACAATTAAGCAGCACACTGAGCACAGATATGGAGTGTTTTTCAGGCAGACAACGTATACTGGTGGTCACTGTCAGCAAAACTCTGCACTGTACTCCTGCTATATAATACAGCTGCTCCCCAGTCCCCACAATTAAGCAGTGTGAGCACAGATATATGCAGCACACTGAGCACAGATATGGAGCGTTTTTTTCAGGCAGAGAACGGATAACTGGTGGTCACTGATCAGCAAAAGTCTTCACTTTACTCCTCCTATAGTATACAGCTGCTCCCCAGCCCTCCCCACTATTAAGCAATAGTGCACAATCAAGTTCAACAATAACGGAGAGGACGCCAGCCACGTCCTCTCCCTAACATTTCCAATGCATGAGTGAAAATGGCGGCGACGCGCGGCTGCTTATATAGAATCCGAATCTCGCGAGAATCCGACAGCGGGATGATGATGTTCGGGCGCGCTCGGGTTACCCGAGCCATACGGGAGAATCCGAGTATGGCTCGGACCCATGTAAAAAAGGTGAAGTTCGGGGTGGTTCGGTTTCCGAGAAACCAAACCCGCTCATCACTAGTAAAAAGGGGACAATGCCTGCCGTACTGTGTAAAAAGGGACAATGCCTGCCGTACTGTGTAAAAAGGGGACAATGCCTACCGTACTGCTTAAAAGGGGACAATACCTGCCGTACTGTATAAAAAGGGGACAATGCCTGCCGTACTGTGTAAAAAGGGACAATGCCTGCCGTACTGTTTAAAAGGGGACAATGCCTGCCGTTCTGTATAAAAAGGGACAATGCCTGCCGTACTGTGTAAAAAGGGACAATACCTGCCGTACTGTGTAAAAAGGGGACAATGCTTGCCGTACTGTGTAAAAGGGGACAATGCCTGCCGTACTGTGTAAAAATGGGACAATGCCTGCCGTGCTGTGTAAAAAGGCGACAATGCCTGCCGTACTGTGTAAAAAGGGACAATACCTGCCGTACTGTGTAAAAGTGAGCTCTACCAGGCGTAATGTGTGACAGGGGTTCTACCTGGTGTAATGTGTGTGAGTGGCGCTACTGTGCGGCGTAATTTGAATAATGGAGTCTATTGTTCAGCTTAATATGCATTGGTATTATTTTGTGGCCACGCCCATATCCCCATGAAGCCATGCCCCTATATTTTTGTTGTGCGCACTGTCCCTATTTTAAATATGAGGAAGGGAGGGGGTGCCAATGCTGTTTCTTATACACAAATACAACATGACGGTCTGTCATATAAGATTTCCTCCAACCTCCCGTCAGCCTCCCCGTTGGCAGAATAGTATTAGATATATCGTATGCAGTTTTTTTTTTTCATACGATGTATCTTTTACTTTCCCATCCATTAACTGTGGGATCCGACATATAACGAGTTCAGCACTCGTGATATGTCGGATGTAGGGGGATCCGATCCAATACACACGGAACGCGCATCACATCGGGGGAAAAGCACACCTAAAATGCCCTATTTCACCCAATATATCGAGCCAAATGCCTGAATTGGGCTGAAATTGGGCATTATCGGTGTATGGGGCCCTTAAGCGCCACACTGCAGTTCTAGGCCCAGAACCAGGTAAGTAAATAGCCCTATAAGTCGTTCACTGCCTATCCCCATTACCCTTTATTTCTCTCTGTTATACTCTAACCCACTGCTATTGCTGTTACCCTTTCCCTGGCATCACTCCCTGTCTCCCGCTGCTGTCACCCTGTTCCTGGCGTCACTCCCTGTCACCCGCTGCTGTTACCTTTTCCCTGGCATCACTCCATGTCACCCGCTGCTGTCACCTTCTCCCTAGCATCACTCTTTGTCACCCGCTGCTGTCACCGTATCCCTGGCATCACACTCTCCCTGTCACCTTCTCGCTGGTGTCACCCTCTACCTGTCAACGACTGCTGTCACCCTCTCTGTCGTCACCATCTCCCTGTCACCCTCTCCCTCTCACCCACTGCTGTCAACTACCTGGCATCACCGTCTCCCTGTTACCCTCTCCCTCTCACCCACTGCTGTCAACTACCTGGCGTCACCATCTCCCTGTCACCCACTGCTGGCTATTTTGTTGTCCGGGACTTCCATTAAATTAATAGCGCCGCATCCACGCATTATTAAGTTACTGTAAGCCCTGGACAACAAAATTGCATTCTTGTCCTCCTCCCACTCCCTCCCCAGTCCTAAACACTAATATTTATTTTATAAAAAATGTACAATATATTAGCCGCCTGCTCATCACAAGTTTTCTGAGCAGGCAGGCTGTGGCATTGGCAGCGACGGTATAGGACTGAGATGCAAATTAGTGGCGGGGGGCCTGGGCTGTTGATGGTGGGTGATTTTGTAAGCCATCGGTGGGGGCAGTGGGCCTAAGTGGTGGGGGTAGCGGGCATCAGGGATGGCGACGGTAGCAGGCATTGGTTCCACGGTGGTAGGTTTAGGTTTTGTTGGCAGGACTCGGCGGACATTATGGCTGCAGTGCCTCACCAGCCACTGACCTCACCGCACGCCACTGGTATATAGTAGTACAGTGCTGCATTGTGGTGACCACCAGCATATAGTAGTACAGTACAGTAGGCCATTGCTGTATCTTGCTGCTCTGTGTCACTTCTAGTATCCTGATCAGTGCTCAAAATCTGTGCTGCATTGTGGTGACCAGTATATAGTAGTACAGTGCTGCATTGTGGTGACCACCAGTATGTAGTAGTACAGTACAGTAGGCCATTGTTGTATCTTGCAGCTCTGTGTCACTACTAGTATCCTGATCAGTGCTCAATATCTGTGCTGCATTGTGGTGACCAGTATATAGTAGTACAGTGTTGTATTGTGGTGACCACCAGTATATAGTAGTACATTAAAGTAGGCCATTGCTGTATCTTGCAGCTCCGTGCCAGACTGAGTTCTAGTATCCTGATCAGTGCTCAATATCTGTGCTGCATTGTGGTGACCAGTATATAGTAGTACAGTGCTGCATTGTGGTGACCACCAGTATATAGTAGTACAGTACAGTAGGCCATTGCTGTATCTTGCAGCTCCATGTCAGACTCAGTTCTAGTATCCTGATCAGTGCTCAATATCTGTGCTGCATTGTGGTGACCAGTATATACAGTAGTAGTACAGTGCTGCATTGTGGTGACCACCAGTATATAGTAGTACAGTACAGTAGGCCATTGCTGTATCTTGCAGCTCCGTGCCAGACTCAGTTCTAGTATCCTGATCAGTGCTTAATATCTGTGCTGCATTCTGGTGACCAGTATATGGTAGTACAGTGCTGCATTGTGGTGACCACCAGTTTATAGTAGTACAGTACAGTAGGCCATTGCTGTATCTTGCAGCTCCATGTCAGACTCAGTTCTAGTGTCCTGATCAGTGCTCAATATCTGTGCTGCATTGTGGTGACCAGTATATAGTAGTACAGTGCTGCATTGTGGTGACCACCAGTATATAGTAGTACAGTACAGTAGGCCATTGCTGTATCTTGCTGCTCTGTGTCACTTCTAGTATCCTGATCAGTGCTCAATATCTGTGCTGCATTGTGGTGACCAGTATATAGTAGTACAGTGCTGCATTGTGGTGACCACCAGTATATAGTAGTACAGTACAGTAGGCCATTGCTGTATCTTGCTGCTCTGTTTCACTTCTAGTATCCTGATCAGTGCTCAATATCTGTGCTGCATTGTGGTGACCAGTATATTGTTGCAAAGTGCTGCATTGTGGTGACCACCAGTATATAATAGTACAGTACAGTAGGCCATCGCTGTATCTTGCAGCTCCATGTCAGACTCAGTTCTAGTATCCTGATCAGTGCTCAATATCTGTGCTGCATTGTGGTGACCAGTATATACAGTAGTAGCATAGTGCTGCATTGTGGTGACCACCAGTATATAGTAGTACAGTACAGTAGGCCATTGCTGTATCTTGCAGCTCCGTGTCAGACTCAGTTCTAGTATCCTGATCAGTGCTTAATATCTGTGCTGCATTGTGGTGGCCAGTATATGGTAGTACAGTGCTGCATTGTGGTGACGACCAGTATATAGTAGTACATTACAGTAGGCCATTGCTGTATCTTGCTGCACCGTGTCACTACTAGTATCCTGAACAGTGCTTAATATCTGTGCTCAGTGTCAGTGCTGCATTGTGGTGACTAAAAGTCCAGTGTCTTGTGCTGCATCTTGCTGCTGTAGGGTGCTGTGGTAGTGTCCTGTCACTGTGCATAGGTCATCATCATTGCAGTTACAGCGGTATCTGGTATCTATATAGTGGTATCTAATTCCAGACATTACTGCCGTCTAATTCCAGATATATTACTGGCAGATAATTCCACACATTAAAAAATGGAGAAAAAAATGTGGAGGGTAAAATAGGGAAAGATCAAGATCCACTTCCACCTAGTGCTGAAGCTGCTGCCACTAGTCATGGCAGAGATGATGAAATGCCATCAACGTCATCTGCCAAGGTGATGCCCAATGTCATAGTAGAGAGCATGTAAAATCCAAAAAACAAAAATTCAGTAAAATGACCCAAAAATCTAAATTAAAAGTGTCTGAGGAGAAGCGTAAACTTGCCAATATGCCATTTACGACACGGAGTGGCAAGGAGTGGCTAAGGCCCTCTCCTATGTTCCTCATGACTAGTGGTTCAGCTTCACATGAGCACTCATCCTCCCACTAGAAAAATGAAAAGAGTAAAGCTGGCAAAAGCACAGCAAAGAACTGTGCGTTCTTCTAAATCACAAATCCCCAAGGAGAGTCCAATTGTGTCGGTTGCGATGCCTGACCTTCCCAACACTGGACGGGAAGAGGTGGTTGCTTCATTTTCTACCACCACTGGAGCTGCCAGGAAAAGGATCAAATTTCCCAAACCACCTGCTGGCGGTGATGCAGGGCAGTCAGAAGCGATAGCTGACATCTGGTCCGGACTGAAGGACCTGCCAACGATTACTGACATGTCGTCTACTGTCACTGCATATGATTCTGTCACCATTGAAAAAATGGTGGAGGATTATATGAGTGACAGCATCCAAGTAGGCATGTCAGGCAGTCCGTACATATACTGGCAGGAAAAAGAGGCAATTTGGAGGCCCTTGCACAAACTGGTTTTATTTTACTTAAGTAGCCCCCCTCCAGTGTGTACTCCGAAATAGTGTTTAGTGTAGCCGCTCACCTTGTTAGCGATCGGTGTACGAGGTTACTTCCACAAAATGTGGAGAAGATGATGTTCATCAAAATGAATTATAATCAATTCCTCTGTGGAGACATTTACCAGCAATTGCTTCCAGAAAGTACACAGGGACCTGTGATGGTGGATTCCAGTGGGGACGAATTAGTACTCTGGGAGGAGGAGGATGTACACAGTGAAAGGGGTGAGGAATCGAATGATGAGGAGGAGGTGCACATCTTGCCTCTGTAGAGCCAGTTTGTGCAAGGAGAGATTGATTGCTTCTGTTTTGGTGAGGGCCCAAACCAACCAGTTATTTCAGCCACTGTCATGTGGCAGACCCTGTTGCTGAAATGATGGGTTTGTTAAAGTGTGCATGTCCTGTTTATACCACATAAGGGTGGGTGAGAGGGCCCAAGGACAATTCCATCTTGCCCCTCTTTTTTTTTATTTATCTTTGCATCATGTGATGTTTGGGGACATTTTTTTAAGTGACATCCTGTCTGACACTGCAGTGCCACTCCTAGATGGGCCAGGTGTTTGTGCCGGCCACTTGGGTCACTTAACTTAGTCATCCAGCGACCTCGGTGCAAATTTTAGGACTAAAAATAATATCTTGAGGTGTGAGGTGTTCAGAATAAACTGGAAATTAGTGGAAATTATGGTTATTGAGGTTAATAATACTATGGGATCAAAATTACCCCCAAATTCTATGACTTAAGCTGTTGATGGGTTTTTGAAAAAAAAAACACCCGAATCCAAAACACACCCGAATCCGACAAAAAATTTTAAGGGAAGTTTTGCCAAAACACATCTGAATCCAAAACACGGGCGTGGAACCGAATCCAAAACCAAAACACAAGACCCGAGAAATGTCCGGTGCACATCACTAGTTTATATGCAGCAGTGGTGGGTGTTGGTGTACTGTGTGTGTATATGCAGCAGTGATGTGTGTAGGTGGATTGTGTGTGTATATATGCAGCAGTGGTGGGTGTGTTGGTGTACTGTATGTGCAGCAGTGGTGGGTGTGTTGGTGTACTGTATGTGTATATGCAGCAGTGATGTGTGTTGGTGATTTGTGTTTATATGCAGTGATGTGTGTTTATATGCAGTGATGTGTGTTTATATGCAGCAGTGGTGTGTGTTGGTGTACATTGTGTATATTCAGCAATGGTGTTTGTTGGTGTACTGTGTGTATATTCAGCAGTGGTGTGTGTTGGTGTACTGGATGTGCATACCTCCCAACTGTCCCGATTTCTGCGGGACAGTCCCATTTTTCACGGTCTGTCCCGCTGTCCCACCCGCGGGTCGCAGTGTCCCGCGGGTGGGGGGGGGGGGGTTAGTTGGGAGAGCCCCCCTGTCACTCGCTGCTCTGAGCAGAGCAGCGGTGAATAGATGATGTGCGCATGCGCACAGCGTCTATTCACGCAAGAGAGGGAGAGGGGGCATGACCAGCAGCTCTCACAGCGTTGTTCATGCCCCCATAATGACGGAAACGGGGCGTGGCTTGCGATTGCGGCACTTGTCGCGATGCCACGCCCCTTTCCATTAGGTCACACCCCCTAAAATCGGGCGCGCGCCTCTGGCGCGCAATGGTGTCCCTCCTTGGGTGAGAGAAAAGTTGGGAGGTATGAATGTGTATATTCAGCAATGGTGGCTGTGTTGGAGTACTGTGTGTGTATTTGCAGTGGTGTTGTGTGTGTACTGTATGTGTATGCAGTGTGTACTGTGTGTGTTGTGTATATATATATATATGTTGAGGTGGTGTGTGTGTGTAGTGTGTAGGCTGTGGAGTGGAAGCGCTACTCCCTAGCACAAACTGCACCGTTCATTACCGTCTGCCACCCGCCAGAGTGACGCCATCAGCCGGAGACTGCTGCTGATGGATGTAGTGGCAGCACCACGAGCAGCAGGAGCCTGACATGCTAGTCAGACCCGGACTGCACACGGGACACACCTATGGATTCTTAGCCACTGTAAAGATCTAAGGTAGGGAAAGTGAGGGGAAACTGACGGACTGTCCCGCTGTCGGATTCTCGCAGGGTTTGTATTCCATATAAGGACCCGTGCATCGCCGCCATTTTCACTCCAGTCTCGGAGAGTGTAGTGAGAGGACGTGTCCTCAGTGTCTGTGTGGGCGGGAAAGTGGGCTGGTGATTCCAGTGCTGTCTTGTGCTGCTCAGTCCAGTGTAGTGTTGTATGCTGCATCAGTCCAGCCAGTCACAGTGGTGGTGTCCTCTGCTGCTATATGTCCCCAGTGCTGCTGTATAAGTCCCTTGCAGTTTTGCTGTGTTGTCTTGCATCAGACCAGGGGTAGTGTCTTGTGCAGCATCAGTCCAGTGACCAGTCACAGTGGTAGTGTCCTCTGCTGCCATATATCCGGTGTAGCTGTTTAAGTCCCTTTTAGTGGTGCTGTGTTGTCCTGCATCAGACCAGGGGTAGTGTCTTGTACAGCATCAGTCCAGTGACCAGTCACAGTGGTGGTGTCCTCTGCTGCCATAAATCCAGTGTTAATGGCATATATTTCCCGTGATATTGGCGTGTAATTCCCGTGATACTGGCATATAATTCCTGTGATACTGGCGTTTAGTTCCAGTGATACTGGCGTATAATTATAGTGATATTGCCGTATAATTCCAGTGATATTGCTGCATAATTCCTGTGATACTGACATATAATTCCAGTGTTACTGGCGTATAATTCCCTTGATACTGGCATATAATTCCAGTGATATTTCTGTATAATTCCTGTGCTATTGCCGTATAATTCCCATGATACTGGCGTATAATTCCAGTGCTATTGCCATATAATTCCTGTGATATTGCCGTATAATTCCTGTGATACTGCCGTATAATTCCAGTGATATTGCGGTATAATTACTGTGATACTGCCATATAATTCCAGTGATATTGCCGTATAATTCCCGTGATACTGGCGTATAATTCCAGTGATATTGCCGTAGAATGCCAGTGATATTGCTGTATAATTTCTGTGATACTGGCATATAATTCCAGTGATATTGCCGTATAATTCCCATGATACTCGTGTATAATTCCAGTAATACTGGCGTATAATTCCTGTTATATTGCCGTATAATTCCTGTTATATTGCCGTATAATTACTGTGATATTGTCGTATAATTCCAGTGATACTGGCGTATAATTCCTGGGATACTGACATATAATTCCAGTGATATTGCTGTATAATTCCTGTGATACTGACGTATAATTCCAGTGATATTGCAGAATAATTCCTGTAGTACTGGCGTATAATTCCAGTGATATTGCCATATAATTACTGTGATATTGGCATATAATTCCAGTGATACTGGCATATAATTCCAGTGATACTGACATATAATTTCAGTGATATTGCTGTATAATTCCTGTGATACTGGCGTATAATTCCTGTGACACTGGCGTATAATTCCAGTGATACTGCCGTATAATTCCAGTGATATTGCCATATAACTCCAGTGATATTGCTGTTTAATTCCTGTGATACTGTCATATAATTCTAGTGATACTGGCGCATAATTCCCGTGATACTGGCGTATAATTCCAGTGATACTGGTGTATAATTCCTGTGATATTGCCGTATAATTCTAGTGATATTGCAGTATAATTCCTGTTAGACTGGCGTATAATTCCCGTGATACCGGTGTATAATTCCAGTGATATTGGCATATAATTCCCGTGGTACTGGCGTATAATTCCAGTGATATTGCCGCATAATTCCTGTGATATTGCCGTATAAATCCAGTGATACTGCCGTATAATTCCTGTGATATTACAGTATAATTCCTGTGATACTGGCGTATAATTCAAGTGATACTGTTGTATAATTCCTGTGATATTGCTATATAATTCAAGTGATATTGCTGTATAAATCCTGTAATACTGGTGTATAATTCCAGTGATACTGGCGTATAATTCCCGTGATACTGGTTTATATTATAGTGATGCGCACCGGACATTTTTCGGGTTTTGTGTTTTGGTTTTGGATTCGGTTCCGCGGCCGTGTTTTGGATTCGGACGCGTTTTGGCAAAACCTCCCTGAAATTTTTTTGTCGGATTCGGGTGTTTTTTTTCAAAACCCCCTCTAAAACAGCTTAAATCATAGAATTTGGGGGTCATTTTGATCCCATGGTATTATTAACCTCAATAACCATAATTTCCACTAATTTCCAGTCTATTCTGAACACCTCACACCTCAAAATATTATTTTTAGTCCTAAAATTTGCTGGATGACTAAGCTAAGCGACCCAAGTGGCTGGCACAAACACCTGGCCCATCTAGGAGTGGCACTGCAGTATGAGACAGGATGGCACTTAAAAAAAATTGGCCCCAAACATCACATGATGCAAAGATAAATGAAAGAAAAAAGAGGTGCACGATGGAATTGTCCTTGGGCCCTCCCACCCACCCTTATGTTGTATAAACAGGACATGCACACTTTAACAAACCCATCATTTCAGCAACAGGGTCTGCCACACGACTGTGACTGAAATGACTGGTTGGTTTGGGCCCCCACCAAAAAAGAAGCAATCAATCTCTCCTTGCACAAACTGGCTCTACAGAGGCAAGATGTCCACCTCCTCCTCATCGTCCGATTCCTCACCCCTTTCACTGTGTACATCCCCCTCCTCACAGATTATTAATTCGTCCCCACTGGAATCCACCATCTCAGGTCCCTGTGTACATTCTGGAGGCAATTGCTTGTGAATGTCTCCACGGAGGAATTGATTATAATTCATTTTGATGAACATCATGAACTCTACACATTTTCTGGAAGTAACCTCGTACGCTGATCGCTGACAAGGGGAGCGGCTGCACTAAACACTCTTTCGGAGTACACACTGGAGGGGGGGGGGCAACTTAGGTAAAATAAAGCCAGTTTGTGCAAGGGCCTCCAAATTGCCTCTTTTTCCTGCTAGTATACGTACAGACTGTCTGACGTGCCTACTTGGATGCGGTCACTCATATAATCCTCCACCATTCTTTCAATGGTGACAGAATCATACGCAGTGACAGTAGACGACATGTCAGTAATCGTTGGCAGGTCCTTCAGTACGTACCAGATGTCAGTACTCGCTCCAGACTGCCCTGCATCACCGCCAGTGGGTGGGCTCTGAATTCTTAGCCTTTTCCTCGCAGCCCCAGTTGCGGGAGAATGTGAAGGAGGAGCTGTTGACGGGTCACGTTCCGCTTGAATTGACAAGTGTCTCACCAGCAGGTCTTTGCACCTCTGCAGACTTGTGTCTGCCGGAAAGAGAGAAACAATGTAGGCTTTAAACCTAGGATCAAGCACGGTGGCCAAAATGTAGTGCTCTGATTTCAACAGATTGACCTCCCGCGAATCCTGGTTAAGCGAATTAAGGGCTCCATCCACAAGTCCCACATGCCTAGCGGAATCGCTCCGTTTTAGCTCCTCCTTCAATCTCTCCAGCTTCTTCTGCAAAAGCCTGATGAGGGGAATGACCTAACTCAGGCTGGCAGTGTCTGAACTGACTTCACGTGTGGCAAGTTCAAAGGGTTGCAGAACCTTGCACAACGTTGAAATCATTCTCCACTGCGCTTGAGTCAGGAGCATTCCCCCTCCTTTGCCTATACCGTAGGCAGATGTATAGGCTTGAATGGCCTTTTGCTGCTCCTCCATCCTCTGAAGCATATAGAGGGTTGAATTCCACCTCGTTACCACCTCTTGCTTCAGATGATGGCGGGGCAGGTTCAGGAGTGTTTGCTGGTGCTCCAGTCTTCGGCACGCGGTGGCTGAATGCCGAAAGTGGCCCACAATTCTTCGGGCCACCAACAGCATCTCTTGCACGCCCCTGTCATTTTTTCAAAAATTCTGCACCACCAAATTCAATGTATGTGCAAAACATGGGACATGCTGGAATTTGCCCACATGTAATGCACGCACAATATTGCTGGCGTTGTCCGTTGTCACAAATCCCCTGGAGAGTCCAATTGGGGTAAGCCATTCTGCAATGATGTTCCTCAGTTTCCGTAAGAGGTTGTCAGCTGTGTGCCTCTTATGGAAAGCGGTGATACAAAGCGTAGCCTGCCTAGGAATGAGTTGGCGTTTGCGAGATGCTGCTACTGGTGCCGCCGCTGCTGTTCTTGCTGCGGGAGGCGATACATCTACCCAGTGGGCTGTCAAAGTCATATAGTCCTGAGTCTGCCCTGCTCCACTTGTCCACATGTCCGTGGTTAAGTGGACGTTGGGTACAACTGCATTTTTTAGGACACTGGTGACTCTTTTTCTGAGGTCTGTGTACATTCTCGGTATCGCCTGCCTAGAGAAAAGGAACCTAGATGGTATTTGGTACCGGGGACACAGTACCTCAATCAATTCTCTAATTCCCTTTGAATTAACGGTGGATACCGGACACACGTTTAACACCACCGCAGCTGCCAAGACCTGAGTTATCCACTTTGCAGCAGGATGACTGCTGTGATATTTCATCTTCCTCGCAAAGGACTGTTGGACAGTCAATTGCTTACTGGAAGTAGTACAAGTGGTCTTCCAACTTCCCCTCTGGGATGGCAATCGACTCCCAGCAGCAACAACAGCAGCGCCAGCAGCAGTAGGCGTTACACTCAAGGATGCATCGGAGGAATCCCAGGCAGGAGAGGACTCTTCAGACTTGCCAGTCACATGGCCTGCAGGACTATTGGCGTTCCTGTCTAAGGAGGAAATTGACACTGAGGGAGTTGGTGGTGTGGTTTGCAGGAGCATGGTTACAAGAGGAAGGGTTTAAGTTGTCAGTGGACTACTTCCGCTGTCACCCAAAGTTTTGGAACTTGTCAATTACTTCTGATGAATGCGCTCCAGGTGACTTATAAGGGAGGATGTTCCTAAGTGGTTAATATCCTTACCCCTACTTATTACAGCTTGACAAAGGCAACACACGGCTTGACACCTGTTGTCCGCATTTCTGTTAAAAAAATTCCACACCGAAGAGGTGATTTTTTTGTAATTTGACCAGGCATGTCAATGGCCATATTTGTACCACGTACAACAGGTGTCTCCCCGGGTGCCTGACTTAAACAAACCACCTAACCATCAGAATCCTCCTTGTCAAATTCCTCCTCAGCGCCATTAAAACCCAAATCCTCATCCTGGTGTACTTCAACAGTGACATCTTCAATTTGACTATCAGGAACTGGACTGCGGGTGCTCCTTCCAGCACTTGCAGGGGGCGTGCAAATGGTGGAAGGCGCCACCTCTTCCTGTCCAGTGTTGGGAAGGTCAGGCATCGCAACTGACACATTTGGACTCTCCTTGGGGATTTGTGATTTAGAAGAACGTACAGTTCTTTGCTGTGCTTTTGCCACCTTAAGTCTTTTCATTTTTCTAGCGGAAGGATGAGTGCTTCCATCCTCATGTGAAGCTGAACCACTAGCCATGAACATAGGCCAGGGCCCCAGCCGTTCCATGCCACTCCGTGTCGCAAACGGCATATTGGCAAGTTTACACTTCTCATCAGCCGCTTTTAATTTAGATTTTTGGGTCATTTTAGTGAACTTTTGTTTTTTGGATTTTACGTGCTCTCTACTATGACATTGGGCATCGGCCTTGGCAGACGACGTTGATGGCATTTCATCATCTCGGCCATGACTAGTGGCAGCAGCTTCAGCACGAGGTGGAAGTGGATCTTGATCTTTCCCTATTTTACCCTCCACATTTTTGTTCTCCATTTTTTAATGTGTGGAATTATATGCCAGTAATATATCAATAGCAATGGCCTACTGTCCCATACTGCTATATATATATATATATATATATATATATATATATATATATACTGGTGGTCAGCAAAATTCTGCACTGTCCTCCTACTATAAACTGCGCACATCTACAATGCAGCACAGATATGGATAGTATACTTGATGACACAGAGGTAGAGCAATGGACTACTGTACCGTACTGCTATATATATACTGGTGGTCAGCAAAATTCTGCACTGTCTTCCTACTATATACTGCGCACAACTACAATGCAGCAAAGATATGGATAGTATACTTGATGACACAGAGGTAGAGCAATGGACTACTGTACCGTACTGCTATATATATATATATACTGGTGGTCAGCAAAATTCTGCACTCTCCTCCTACTGTATACTGCAAACAACAACAATGCAGCACAGATATGGATAGTATACTTGACGACACAGAGGTAGAGCAATGGACTACTGTACCGTACTGCTATATATATACTGGTGGTTAGCAAAATTCTGCACTGTCCTCCTACTATATACTGCGCACAACAACAATGCAGCACAGATATGGATAGTATACTTGACGACACAGAGGTAGAACAATGGACTACTGTACCGTACTGCTATATATATATATACTGGTGGTCAGCAAAATTCTGCACTGTCCTCCTACTATATACTGCGCACAACTACAATGCAGCACAGATATTGATAGTATACTTGACGACACAGAGGTAGAGCAATGGACTACTGTACCATACTGCTATATATATACTGGTGGTCAGCAAAATTCTGCACTGTCCTCCTACTATATACTGCGCACAACTACAATGCAGCACAGATATGGATAGTATACTTGACGACATAGAGGTAGAGCAATGGACTACTGTACCGTACTGCTATATATATACTGGTGGTTAGCAAAATTCTGCACTGTCCTCCTACTATATGCTGCGCACAACTACAATGCAGCACAGATATGGATAGTATACTTGACGACATAGAGGTAGAGCAATGGACTACTGTACCGTACTGCTATATATATACCGGTGGTCAGCAAAATTCTGCACTGTCCTCCTACTATATACTGCGCACAACTACAATGCAGCACATATATGGATAATATACTTGACGACACAGAGGTAGAGCAATGGACTACTGTACCATACTGCTATATATATACTGGTGGTCAGCAAAATTCTGCACTGTCCTCCTACTATATACTGCGCGCAACTACAATGCAGCACAGATATGGATAGTATACTTGACGACATAGAGGTAGAGCAATGGACTACTGTACCGTACTGCTATATATATACTGGTGGTCAGCAAAATTCTGCACTGTCCTCCTACTATATACTGCGCACAACTACAATGCAGCACAGATATGGATAGTATACTTGACGACACAGAGGTAGAGCAATGGACTACTGTACCGTACTGCTATATATATATACTGGTGGTCAGCAACATTCTGCACTGTCCTCCTACTATATACTACGCACAACTACAATGCAGCACAGATATGGATAGTATACTTGACGACACAGAGGTAGAACAATGGACTACTGTACCGTACTTCTATATATATACTGGTGGTCAGCAAAATTCTGCACTGTCCTCCTACTATATATTGCGCACAACTACAATGCAGCACAGATATGGAGCGTTTTCAGGCTGAGAACGTAGATATTTGCAGCACACTGAGCACAGATATTTGCAGCACACTGAGCACAGATATTTGCAGCACACTGAACACATAAACTGAGAGGATGCAGCCACGTCCTGTCGCTATCATCTCCAATGCACGAGTGAAAATGGGATGATGACGTTCGGGCGTGTTCGTGTTAACCGAGCAACATGGGAAGATCCGAGGCTGACTCGGAACCGTGTAAAATAGGTGAAGTTGGGGGGGGGGGGGGGGTTCGGATCTCGAGGAACCGAACCCGCTCATCTCTAGTTTATAATTCCAGTGATATTGCTGTATAATTCCTGTGATACTGCTTTACAATTCCCGTGATACTGCCGTATAATTCCAGTGATATTGCTGTATAATTACTGTGATACTGCCGCATAATTCCAGTGATATTGCCGTATAATTCCCGTGATACTGGCGTATAATTCCAGTGATATTGCCGTAGAATTCCAGTGATATTGCTGTATACTTCCTGTGATACTGGCGTATAATTCCAGTGATATTGCCGTATAATTCCCGTGATACTGGCGTATAATTCCTATGATATTGCCGTATAATTCCAGTGATATTGCTGTATAATTCCCGTGATACTGGCGTATAATTCCATTGATATTGCCGTATAATTACCGTGATATTGGTATATAATTCCAGTGATACTGGTGTATAATTCCTGTGATATTGACGTATAATTCCAGTGATATTGCTGTATAATTACTGTAATACTGGCGTATAATTCCCGTGATACTGGGGTTTAATTTCAGTGATATTGCTGTATAATTCCTGTGATATTGCCGTATAATTCCGGTGATATTGCTGTATAATTCCTGTAATACTGGGGTATAATTCCAGTGATACTGGTGTATAATCCCTGTGATACTGCCATATAATTCCTGTGATATTGCCATATAATTCAAGTGATATTGCTGTATAATTCCTGTGATACTGGCGTATAAATCCCGTGATACTGTCTTATAATGCCAGTGATATTGCTGTATAATTCCTGTGATACTGCACTATAATTCCCGTGATACTGCCGTATAATTCCAGTGATATTGCCGTATAATTTTCGTGATACTGGCGTATAATTCCAGTAATACTGTTGTATAATTCCTGTGAAATTGCCATATAATTCATGTGATATTGCTGTATAATTCCAGTGATACTGTCGTAAAATTCCCGTGATTTTTGCTTATAATGCCAGTGATATTGCAGTATAATTCCTGTGATACTGCCATATAATTTCAGTGATATTGCCGTATAATTCCCGTGATACTGGCGTTTAATTCCAATGATTCAGGCATATAATTCCTGTGATATTGCCATATAATTCCAGTGATATTGCTTTATAATTCCTGTGATACTGGCGTATAATTCCAGTGATAATGGCGTCTAATTCCCATGATACTGGCGTTTAATTCCAGTGATTCTGGCGTATAATTCCATTGATATTGCTGTATAATTCCAGTGATATTGCTGTATAATTCCAGTGATACTGCCGGATAATTCCAGTGATATTGCCGTATAATTCGCGTGATACTGGCGTATAATTCCAGCGATATTGCCATATAATTCCTTTGATATTGCTGTATAATTCCCGTGATACTGGTGTATAATTCCATTGATATTGCCGTATAATTCCCGTGATATTGCTGTATAATTCCTGTGATACTGGAGTATAGTTCTAGTGATATTGCCGTGTAACTCCAGTGATATTGCTGTATAATTCCTGTGATACTGTCATATAATTCTAGTGATACTGGTGCAGAATTCCCGTGATACTGCCTTATAATTCCAGTGATACTGGTGTATAATTCTAGTGATATTGCCGTATAATTCCAGTGATGCTGCCGTATAATTCCAGTGATATTGCCGTATAATTCGCATGATACTGGTGTATAATTCTAGCGATATTGCCATGTAATTCCTGTGATATTGCTGTATAATTCCCGTGATACTGGAGTATAATTCCAGTGATATTGCCGTATAATTCCCGTGATATTGCCGTATAATTCCCGTGATCCTTCCATATAATTCTAGTGATATTGCCTTATAATTCCTGTGATACTGGAGTATAGTTCCAGTGATATTGCCGTATAATTCCTGTGATACTGCCGTATAATTCCTGTGATCCTTCCATATAATTCTAGTGATATTGCCGTATAATTCCTGTGATACTGCCGTATAATTCCCGTGATCCTTCCGTATAATTCCAGTGATATTGCTGTATAATTCCTGTGATACTGCCATATAATTCCACTGATATTGCCGTATAATTCCAGTGGTACTGGCATATGAATCCAGTGATCCTGCCGTATAATTCCATATAAATCCATATAATTTCGTATAAATTCAGTCCAGTGGTGCTGCCATATAAATAAGTTCAGTGGTGCTTTCCTGTGCTGTATATTATTTACTCCAAATAAAGGGGTTATTAATATTTAAAACAAATAATTTTCACAGGGTTTGACTTGTGTGGTGTAGAGGTGCGCTCTCCTGTACCGCATATTGTTATATAACTCGAGAAAAATAATGGAGAACAAAAATTTGGAGGATAAAATAGGGAAAGATCAAGAACCATTTCCTTCTAGTGCTGAAGCTAATGCCACTAGTCATGACATAGATGATGAAATGTCATCAACATGGTCTGCCAAGGCCGATGCCCAATGTGATAGTAGAGGGCATGTAAAATCCAAAAAGCTAAAGTTCAGTAAAAAGACCCCCCAAAAAATTTAAATGGTCTGAGGAGAAACGTAAACTTTAAATACAAATGTGTGGGACACCAGAATAACAGGCGCTTAACAAACTTAAATGTCAAAATATACTCAGGTAACACGTCCCTGGGGTGTACAGGAAAGGTGGAGCTTCAAATCGTCGTGTAGACGGGCGTATTTCTCTTTCCTGAGGCGATTATTTCTCCTCAGCTCGATGTTAACATGAAAGAGATGGTATATATATATACATGTGTAATAATGTTTCAATAATGGATAAGTGTCTTTCAATGTCAGAAATGTGCAACACAGGAAAGGCTATATTCATCCGTCGGTGAGGCGTACCCCAACTCACTTTCCAAACGAAAGAAGAAAGCCTATCAAGGTATCTTTTCCTATCCACCTCGGTGTTTGGAAATCACAGGTTTAAGTAGTGAACCCCTTTTACCAAGGAAATGAGCGTACCTCACTCACACAACAAGAGGGTGGTTGAAACACATAAAGGTATCTTTCATTCCTTTTAGGTTAGATGTATGGCGTACCCTTCTCACGGAAATAAAGATTATGTTCAAGCACATCTGGGTTTCTTTCGATGATCAGACGTGTTAGTGATTAGCACTAGTTTCCCTCATGTGTGGATAATTCCCAAAATCAGAAAAAAAAAAATATGGTTCACGATGTATCCACATGGAAAAGGTTTGTATTTTATTAAAAATACCCCATACATAAGGGGTGAAAACAATAAACAACAATAAAAACGGTATACACAGTCCGATAGATGTTATAGCAGCATGGACAATGTATTCAAAAACATAGCAAAAATGTGTGACAAAAAAAATATATAAAATAATTCAAGTCCAAGACTTAGATAAAAAGATGTATAATAAAAGCAAAATCAGCTCATACCTAAATGGTATAATAGAAGGTCCACACTCTCAGCTGGTCAACATGTTTCGGCCTGTCATAGGCCTTTATCAAGACATACTGAGAGAGTGGAGGGACCAGTGTTTTATATGTGGAGTGACCAATCAGAAGTTTCATTAGTTATGACATCATCATTAAAGGACATTTTTCTCAGGATAGCAGAAGACCATTGTAAAATACCAAACGGAATATATCACCTGGATTTATAATGATTAACAAAGTTGTTAAAAACAAAACAGATTCAAAATGGGTGAATTACATAATTTTCATTGGAGGAATCTCCATGGCAACCACACACATAATGCTTCATTTAGTGTCATGTTACTTAATGGTGGCTCACAGACAGATAAACGCTGAAATGGAGACCCTCTTGGTGCTATGGAGGTGTCTACATATAGGCCTGCACGCCGCGATTGTTAAATACGGAGATGTCCCGGCCGCTATGCAGTGAGATACACGTCGTTGCCATGACGACGCGATCTCCCGGAGCGGAAGTGACGTACTCCCGGAAGTCTGACGCGTCATTGTCATGGCAACGCGGTGTAGGCGGCGGATCTAAAGGAGAGGAGGGTACAGATACCGGCGTGTCATTGTCATGGCAACGCGGAATACTACAGAAAATCAATATACTCTTCAATAAAATAGACATATTATGTCACCAGAAAGATGGATTCTCGTATCTAAAGGTCTAGAGTTGGGTCACAGATCTTTAATCTGTGCCGAAGTTCCAGCGGCCATATTTAAAGTGGGCAGACTATGCCCATAAACAGTTTGATGCCAAAAGTTGATTTCTGAAATGGTTTCAAGGGGAAAAAAAACAATTAACTACCCATATATATGTAAGTGTCATTGCCATGAATTTTCCTTACCATAGCGCATAATATAAAGAAACAACATGTTATTCTTGAAAATCATGTTGAATGCTCATCTTCTTCTCCATTCGGTTTAAAAGGGGAAAAAATCTTGGTCTATAAAGCTGAGCAGAGAATAACAGTCAATTTCATCGAATATATAAACATATTTAAAATGATCACAAAAACCATTTAAGTTCAAAGTCATTACTGAGACCGCCTGGGGCCAATGTGTTACAGTTATAAATCAAGCTCATCTCTGCCTTTGCTAGATGTTTTGCACTGTCATTGTGCCTTATGTTCCCCTTTATCGCTTTTACTCCATGAAAAGACACCAGCCCCGAGGTGGAGCAGTTATGTACCTGTTTAAAATGTGCCGATAGGGCATGTGTTTCTAGCCCTTTTTTTATATTACGCAGGTGCTCACTTATTCGAACCTTTAAAGTCCTTGATGTCCTACCGATATATACCTTATCGCAGGTGCATCTGAGAGCATATATAACATTCTTTATATTGCACGTTATAAATTCTTTGATTTTTATTGTATATCCATTTATAGTTATCTCCTCTGTTTTGTTGCCGTTTACATTTTTTATATTTTTACAGCCGGTACAGGATCCACAACGATAAAACCCAACAGATGTAATGGTGGATATAGCAGGTGTCGGGGGCAATGCACTAGATGCCAACTTTGATTTTAAGTTTGGTGCCCTTCGGTAAATTAACTTTGGTTTATTGGGTAACAGTGGTCCTAATACATTATCCTTCTTTAATAAAGGCCAATGTTTATTGAAGATTTTTTCCACAGCCTTATGTTCTTTGGTGAAATTCGTAACAAAAGATAGATTAAATTCATTATTTTCCTTCAATGATGGTTTCTTAACAAATAGCTCTTTACGTTCTATACTCCTGGTTGCCTCAATCGTGTGATCTATCTTATGTTTATTATAACCACACGCTTTGAATTTAGTTCCCATCTTTTCTGCCTGATCGGAAAACACCATATCGTTTGTACAGATCCTCCTTAGTCTTTTAAATTGCCCATTAGGAATGGAGTTTATCCAATTGTCGTGATGACAACTATCAGTTGATAGATAAGCTCCAGAATCTGTTGGTTTTATATAGATTTTGTAACATATTTTTCCGTTTCTATATAGACCGTCACGTCAAGAAAGTTGATGCTTTGTTCTTGAATGTCGAAGGTTAATACAATATTTTTATCATTGGAATTCAAACCTGAACAAAAAAGGGTGAGACTCTCTCTGTCTCCTCCCCAGATGAAAAATATATCATCTATATATCTCGCATAGGACACCAGGCTCACCCCGAGTCCGCCACCCGCCCATACCGCATCCTCCTCCCATGCGCCCATGAACAGGTTAGCGTAACTCGGGGTGAACCTGGTGCCCATCGCGGTGCCCATTTTCTGTAAATAAAATTCATCTTTAAAAATAAAAAAATTATTCAGAAGGATGAACTCAATACCCTCAAGTAAATTTTTTTGAAGATTGACGGATAAGGGGGATGATTCTAAAGCCCCACGAGTTGCCTCTAGCCCATCCTTGTGATTTTTGACAGTATAAAGGGCACTAACGTCGGCTGTAACCAGGAGATAATTATTCTCCCATTTAATGGTCTCTAATAACTGTAAAAAGCTAGTGGTATCTTTAAGATGTGATCTATTTAATCCAACAAGAGGCTGCAGAAAGTGGTCTATATAGTTGGATAGATTTGCAGTGATCGATTCCACCCCTGATATAATTGGTCTTCCGGGGGGCGTTTCTAAATTTTTGTGCATTTTTGGTAAAATGTATATAACAGGAACCACTGGATCACTGTTGATAATAAATTTTGCCTCCTTATCTGTGATTGTTCCTTTGGTTACAGCCTTTTCTACCATTTGTGTCATTTTCTGTTGTACCTGTTTGGACGGGTCTGCCCGTAATCTTTTATAAGTTTTGGTATCCTCTAATTGCCTAAAGATTTCAACCTCATAATCCTTAATATCCATCAATACAATGCCCCCCCCCCCTTATCAGCTGGTTTAATTATCAGCTCCTTGTTTTCTTTTAGTTCTTTTAGGGCCCTTTTTTCCTTATTAGTCAAATTGGCGTTCCTTTTGTCTATTTTGATATTATTAATATCCTCCAGGACTAGGGAACTAAAGGTTTCAATGAAGGGACCTTTAACGTGTTGAGGAAAAAAGATGGATTTAGGACGAAAAGGGGTAGGTGTCCCAACCTCCATTTCTTCCTGTGTAGGCCTCTTTTGGTTTGCAAAAATTTTTTTTAGGGTTAACTTACGTACAAATGTTTGCACGTCTACATACGTGTCAAAGGGATTGAGATGGTTTGTTGGGGCATATTTAAGACCTTTCTGGAGAAGAGTGGTTTCTTCCATAGAAAGTATATGTTTACTTAAATTAAAAATTTTTACTTTTGGGAGATTCTCATCACTCATTTCTTCAAGTTTGGAATCATTTGCCCTTGATCGTTGTCTCCTTTTGTTTTTACTGTTTCTAGTCTCTTTTGTATGGTTTTTCTTTTTTTGCCCCCCCCCCCTTTACCTCTAGGGCGTATTAGTGTATTTATCCGTATGGGATTCTTTTTCTGTTTCTCCCTAAAAAAGGAGATTGATAGTCCTCATTCCAATCACTATCAAAATATTGGTCATCTCTTAATGGGGCATATCGATTCTGAGTGGAGATTGGTTGATCCCGTTCTTTATTTCGGTGTGATCTCTCACTTCTATTTGTTCTCTTAGGAAAAGGGATTCTCCATTCAGGGATATCTGGTGTATTCCACTGATCTTCTCTATAATGGGTATTCCTTCTATACCTAGTATTTCTAGAGGATAAGTTGGAAGATCTTGGTGGTCTATAAGTTCTACGTTCTCTATTTTCATTATAGATATCACTCCTGATTTTATTTTCTTTAGGATTTATATTGGATTTATGGGACTCTATGTCTAGAGAGTAGTCTTGACTCCTGCCTTGATGTTCATTTTTTGATTTAATTAGGTCGTTTTTGTCTCTTTGGTATTTTTTAACCTTTTTCTGTATGGTCAATTTTTCAGCCTTTTTCAAACGACTTTCTATATTATTTTCTAATTCCCTATAATCTTCCAGATTAGAGTATGGTTGTATCAATGATTTTAATACTTGAATTTCATCGTCCAGACATTTTAACTCTCGTTTACGTTCCTGGACAATTAAATTCATAAGGGATCGTGAACAATTTTTTAGAATTTCATCCCATTGTTCTCTAAAGTTTCCCCCTGAGGTTGAAAAGGTGGATTGTCTATTGATCTGTAGACCTCTAGGTATTAAATCCTGTGAAAGATATTTCTCCATAGTCACCACCTCCCACCATATTTTGCTTTCCTTCGAGAGCATATTTTCTATTTTACTCATGGTACTCTCTAGATCCTCATCCGTCAGTTCTATAGGGTCCTGACCATGATCAAAAACTTTTTCAAGATATTTCATCCTCTGTTCCCTACAGGAGAACATGATGAAATTATATCTGGACTACGCTGCCTTTGCCTGGAATTCACACAGGTGAAGTAGATTGAAACACAGAACAAAAAAATTGTGAATCCCTAGCAAATGGCGCGAAAAAAGAGCAGCCCGTAGGCCGGTTCACCACAACAGAACCTCACCAAAAAGTTCAAATGACACAATTTTAAATACAAATGTGTGGGACACCAGAATAACAGGCGCTTAACAAACTTAAATGTCAAAATATACTCAGGTAACACGTCCCTGGGGTGTACAGGAAAGGTGGAGCTTCAAATCGTCGTGTAGATGGGCGTATTTCTCTTTCCTGAGGCGATTCTTTCTCCTCAGCTCGATGTTAACATGAAAGAGATGATATATATATATACATGTGTAATAATGTTTCAATAATGGATAAGTCTCTTTCAATGTCAGAAATGTGCAACACAGGAAAGGCTATATTCATCCGTCGGTAAGGCGTACCCCAACTCACTTTCCAAATGAAAGAAGAAAGCCTATCAAGGTATCTTTTCCTATCCACCTCGGTGTTTGGAAATCACAGGTTTAAGTAGTGAACCCCTTTTACCAAGGAAATGAGCGTACCTCACTCACACAACAAGAGGGTGGTTGAAACACATAAAGGTATCTTTCATTCCTTGTAGGTTAGATGTAAGGCGTACCCTACTCACGGAAATAAAGATTATGTTCAAGCACATCTGGGTTTCTTTCGATGATCAGACGTGTTAGTGATTAGCACTAGTTTCCCTCATGTGTGGATAATTCCCAAAATCAGAAAAAAATATATATGGTTCACGATGTATCCACATGGAAAAGGTTTGTATTTTATTAAAAATACCCCATACATAAGGGGTGAAAACAATAAACAACAATAAAAACGGTATACACAGTCCGATAGATGTTATAGCAGCATGGACAATGTATTCAAAAACATAGCAAAAATGTGTGACAAAAAAAATATATAAAATAATTCAAGTCCAAGACTTAGATAAAAAGATGTATAATAAAAGCAAAATCAGCTCATACCTAAATGGTATAATAGAAGGTCCACACTCTCAGCTGGTCAACATGTTTCGGCCTGTCATAGGCCTTTATCAAGACATACTGAGAGAGTGGAGGGACCAGTGTTTTATATGTGGAGTGACCAATCAGAAGTTTCATTAGTTATGACATCATCATTAAAGGAAATTTTTCTCAGGATAGCAGAAGACCATTGTAAAATACCAAACGGAATATATCACCTGGATTTATAATGATTAACAAAGTTGTTAAAAACAAAACAGATTCAAAATGGGTGAATTACATGATTTTCATTGGAGGAATCTCCATGGCAACCACACACATAATGCTTCATTTAGTGTCATGTTACTTAATGGTGGCTCACAGACAGATAAACGCTGAAATGGAGACCCTCTTGGTGCTATGGAGGTGTCTACATATAGGCCTGCACGCCGCGATTGTTAAATACGGAGATGTCCCGGCCGCTATGCAGTGAGATACACGTCGTTGCCATGACGACGCGATCTCCCGGAGCGGAAGTGACGTACTCCCGGAAGTGTGACACGTCATTGTCATGGCAACGCGGTGTAGGCGGCGGATCTAAAGGAGAGGAGGGTACAGATACCGGCGTGTCATTGTCATGGCAACGCGGAATACTACAGAAAATCAATATACTCTTCAATAAAATAGACATATGTCACCAGAAACATGGATTCTCGTATCTAAAGGTCTAGAGTTGGGTTACAGATCTTTAATCTGTGCCGAAGCTCCAGCGGCCATATTTAAAGTGGGCAGACTATGCCCATAAACAGTTTGATGCCAAAAGTTGATTTCTGAAATGGTTTCAAGGGAAAAAAAAACAATTAACTACCCATATATATGTAAGTGTCATTGCCATGAATTTTCTTTACCATAGCGCATAATATAAAGAAACAACATGTTATTCTTGAAAATCATGTTGAATGCTCATCTTCTTCTCCATTCGGTTTAAAAGGGGAAAAAATCTTGGTCTATAAAGCTGAACGGAGAATAACAGTCAATTTCATCGAATATATAAACATATTTAAAATGATCACAAAAACCATTTAAGTTCAAAGTCATTATTGAGACCGCCTGGGGCCAATGTGTTACAGTTATAAATCAAGCTCATCTCTGCCTTTACTATTATAGCCAGGCAATTGTTGGACTTGTGCCTCTGTAACAATATTAAACCATGCTGGTATCCATGAATCCCGGGTTAATGGAGTGCATGTATTTCACAGTGGATTTTTGTGATAAATTTGTTTAAAGATGTTAATTGCAGTTCATAAATAAAGTTAATACATGTATGGTGATTTTGCCACTGTATAAATAATATTAAATGAAAGTACCGTACAGATGCCTCTGTTCAAACGCACTGATTAAATTGCTGCTCCTGGCTGGTGTTCCGCAATTGCCTTTAGTTGGAGTTGAACGGCTTTTATCCGCGGTGTGTTCTCTTTTTCCTCCCGGCCGGTAAACACTATCCCCGGCCTTATCCGGAGTCCGAGAACGGGTGATGTTGAAGATTTCTGCTCTCCACAAGGGCTGTGCTCAGTTTTTCCTCCCGGCCGGTAAGCACTCCCCTCGGCCTTATCCGGAGTCCGTGAGCCGATGGTGGTAAAAGTTTCTCCTCTCCACAAGGACTGTGCTCAGCTGGCTGGCTGGTAAACTCGGTCTACAATGCAATGTGACCGGAGATGCTGACATACGCGTTTCTCCGCCTACTTGCAGGTATCGGCGGCTTCCTCAGTGTCATGGCATCCCATGACACTGAGGAAGCCGCCGATACCTGCAAGTAGGCGGAGAAACGCGTATGTCAGCATCTCCGGTCACATTGCATTGTAGACCGAGTTTACCAGCCAGCCAGCTGAGCACAGTCCTTGTGGAGAGGAGAAACTTTTACCACCATCGGCTCACGGACTCCGGATAAGGCCGAGGGGAGTGCTTACCGGCCGGGAGGAAAAACTGAGCACAGCCCTTGTGGAGAGCAGAAATCTTCAACATCACCCGTTCTCGGACTCCGGATAAGGCCGGGGATAGTGTTTACCGGCCGGGAGGAAAAAGAGAACACACCGCGGATAAAAGCCGTTCAACTCCAACTAAAGGCAATTGCGGAACACCAGCCAGGAGCAGCAATTTAATCAGTGCGTTTGAACAGAGGCATCTGTACGGTACTTTCATTTAATATTATTTATACAGTGGCAAAATCACCATACATGTATTAACTTTATTTATGAACTGCAATTAACATCTTTAAACAAATTTATCACAAAAATCCACTGTGAAATACATGCACTCCATTAACCCGGGATTCATGGATACCAGCATGGTTTAATATTGTTACAGAGGCACAAGTCCAACAATTGCCTGGCTATAATAGTAACAACATACTAACATGAGAAGATCCTAAGGTGGATACATTGTATGCATGTGAATCTCTGTCATAATATAGACAGATTGTAAATCAGAGTCATTGTACTTATAATATACAGGTGAAAGGAAATATCAAGATTATTATTACTGAGTTTATTGTAATATTTTTATATTTACTGTTTGTGCATTGCCGGCCGGCATTTAAATTGAATACATACTATGTGCTTTTTAGTGAAAATTGATTTTTAAGGATAAATAAAATCCACATCAAATGTGAATAGCGCTTTCTCATTTTTTTGGTCTGTCTGTTTCTATTTCAGGGGCGAAATACCAATTGCCCCTGAGAGAGCTGCTTACGCATTTGTATAAATCATAGCGCCTGGAATTTTCACTTGTTCATCTCTGCCTTTGCTAGATGTTTTGCACTGTCATTGTGTCTTATGTTCCCCTTTATCGCTTTTACTCCATGAAAAGACACCAGCCCCGAGGTGGAGCAGTTATGTACCTGTTTAAAATGTGCCGAAAGGGCATGTGTTTCTAGCCCTTTTTTTTATATTACGCAGGTGCTCACTTATTCGAACCTTTAAAGGCCTTGATGTCCTACCGATATATACCTTATCGCAGGTGTATCTGAGAGCATATATAACATTCTTTATATTGCACGTTATAAATTCTTTGATTTTTATTGTATATCCATTTATAGTTATCTCCTCTGTTTTGTTGCCGTTTACATTTTTTATATTTTTAGAGCTGGTACAGGATCCACAACGATAAAACCCAACAGATGTAATGGTGGATATAGCAGGTGTTGGGGGCAATGCACTAGATACCAACTTTGATTTTAAGTTTGGTGCCCTTCGGTAAATTAACTTTGGTTTATTGGGTAACAGTGGTCCTAATACATTATCCTTCTTTAATAAAGGCCAATGTTTATTGACGATTTTTTCCACAGCCTTATGTTCTTTGGTGAAATTCGTAACAAAAGATAGATTAAATTCATTATTTTCCTTCAATGATGGTTTCTTAACAAATAGCTCTTTACGTTCTATACTCCTGGTTGCCTCAATCGTGTGATCTATCTTATGTTTATTATAACCACACGCTTTGAATTTAGTTCCCATCTTTTCTGCCTGATCGGAAAACACCATATCGTTTGTACAGATCCTCCTTAGTCTTTTAAATTACCCATTAGGAATGGAGTTTATCCAATTGTCGTGATGACAACTATCAGTTGATAGATAAGCTCCAGAATCTGTTGGTTTTATATAGATTTTGGAACATATTTTTCCGTCTTCTATATAGACCGTCACGTCAAGAAAGTTGATGCTTTGTTCTTGAATGTCGAAGGTTAATACAATATTTTTATCATTGGAATTCAAATCTGAACAAAAAAGGGTGAGACTCTCTCTGTCTCCTCCCCAGATGAAAAATATATCATCTATATATCTCGCATAGGACACCAGGCTCGCCCCGAGTCCGCCACCCGCCCATACCGCATCCTCCTCCCATGCGCCCATGAACAGGTTAGCGTAACTCGGGGCGAACCTGGTGCCCATCGCGGTGCCCATTTTCTGTAAATAAAATTCATCTTTAAAAAGAAAAAAATTATTCAGAAGGATGAACTCAATACCCTCAAGTAAAACCCTCAGGCAACTAGGAGTATAGAACGTAAAGAGATATTTGTTAAGAACCCATCATTGAAGGAAAATAATGAATTGAATCTATCTTTTGTTACGAATTTCACCAAAGAACATAAGGCTGTGGAAAAAAATCTTCAATAAACATTGGCCTTTAATAAAGAAGGATAATGTATTAGGACCACTGTTACCCAATAAACCAAAGTTAATTTACCGAAGGGCACCAAACTTAAAATCAAAGTTGGTATCTAGTGCATTGCCCCCAACACCTGCTATATCCACCATTACATCTGTTGGGTTTTATCGTTGTGGATCCTGTACCGGCTGTAAAAATATAAAAAATGTAAACGGCAACAAAACAGAGGAGATAACTATAAATGGATATACAATAAAAATCAAAGAATTTATAATGTGCAATATAAAGAATGTTATATATGCTCTCAGATGCACCTGCGATAAGGTATATATCGGTAGGACATCAAGGCCTTTAAAGGTTCGAATAAGTGAGCACCTGCATAATATAAAAAAGGGCTAGAAACACATGCCCTTTCGGCACATTTTAAACAGGTACATAACTGCTCCACCTCGGGGCTGGTGTCTTTTCATGGAGTAAAAGCGATAAAGGGGAACATAAGACACAATGACAGTGCAAAACATCTAGCAAAGGCAGAGATGAGCTTGATTTATAACTGTATCACATTGGCCCCAGGCGGTCTCAATAATGACTTTGAACTTAAATGGTTTTTGTGATCATTTTAAATCTGTTTATATATTCGATGAAATTGACTGTTATTCTCCGCTCAGCTTTATAGACCAAGATTTTTTCCCCTTTTAAACCGAATGGAGAAGAAGATGAGCATTCAACATGATTTTCAAGAATAACATGTTGTTTCTTTATATTATGCGCTATGGTAAGGAAAATTCATGGCAATGACACTTACATATATATGGGTAGTTAATTGTTTTTTTTTTTTCCCTTGAAACCATTTCAGAAATCAACTTTTGGCATCAAACTGTTTATGGGCATAGTCTGCCCACTTTAAATATGGCCGCTGGAGCTTCGGCACAGATTAAAGATCTGTGACCCAACTCTAGACCTTTAGATACGAGAATCCATCTTTCTGGTGACATAATATGTCTATTTTATTGAAGAGTATATTGATTTTCTGTAGTATTCCGCATTGCCATGACAATGACACGCCGGTATCTGTACCCTCCTCTCCTTTAGATCCGCCGCCTACACCGCGTTGCCATGACAATGACGCGTCAGACTTCCGGGAGTACGTCACTTCCGCTCCGGGAGCTCGCGTCGTCATGGCAACGACGTGTATCTCACTGCATGTAGGCCGGGACATCTCCGTATTTAACAATCGCGGCGTGCAGGCCTATATGTAGACACCTCCATAGCACCAAGAGGGTCTCCATTTCAGCGTTTATCTGTCTGTGAGCCACCATTAAGTAACATGACACTAAATGAAGCATTATGTGTGTGGTTGCCATGGAGATTCCTCCATTGAAAATCATGTAATTCACCCATTTTGAATCTGTTTTGTTTTTAACAACTTTGTTAATCATTATAAATCCAGGTGATATATTCCGTTTGGTATTTTACAATGGTCTTCTGCTATCCTGAGAAAAATGTCCTTTAATGATAATGTCATAACTAATGAAACTTCTGATTGGTCACTCCACATATAAAACACTGGTCCCTTCACTCTCTCAGTATGTCTTGATAAAGGCCTATGACAGGCCGAAACATGTTGACCAGCTGAGAGTGTGGACCTTCTATTATACCATTTAGGTATGAGCTGATTTTGCTTTTATTATACATCTTTTTATCTAAGTCTTGAATTATTTTATATTTTTTTTTGTCACACATTTTTGCTATGTTTTTGAATACATTGTCCATGCTGCTATAACATCTATCGGACTGTGTATACCGTTTTTATTGTTGTTTATTGTTTTCACCCCTTATGTATGGGGTATTTTTAATAAAATACAAACCTTTTCCATGTGGATACATCGTGAACCATATATATTTTTTTCTGATTTTGGTAATTATCCACACATGAGGGAAACTAGTGCTAATCACTAACACGTCTGATCATCGAAAGAAACCCAGATGTGCTTGAACATAATCTTTATTTCCGTGAGTAGGGTACGCCTTACATCTAACCTACAAGGAATGAAAGATACCTTTATGTGTTTCAACCACCCTCTTGTTGTGTGAGTGAGGTACGCTCATTTCCTTGGTAAAAGGGGTTCACTACTTAAACCTGTGATTTCCAAACACCGAGGTGGATAGGAAAAGATACCTTGATAGGCTTTCTTCTTTCGTTTGGAAAGTGAGTTTGGGTACGCCTCACCGACGGATGAATATAGCCTTTCCTGTGTTGCACATTTCTGACATTGAAAGAGACTTATCCACTATTGAAACATTATTACACATGTATATATATATACCATCTCTTTCATGTTAACATCGAGCTGAGGAGAAAGAATCGCCTCAGGAAAGAGAAATACGCCCGTCTACACGACGATTTGAAGCTCCACCTTTCCTGTACACCCCAGGGACATGTTACCTGAGTATATTTTGACATTTAAGTTTGTTAAGCGCCTGTTATTCTGGTGTCCCACACATTTGTATTTAAAATTGTGTCATTTGAACTTTTTGGTGAGGTTCTGTTATGGTGAACCGGCCTACGGGCTGCTCTTTTTTCGCGCCATTTGCTAGGGATTCACAATTTTTGTGCTCTGTGTTAGAAACGTAAACTTGCCAATATGCCATTTATGACACGGAGTGGCCTATGTTCATGACTAGTGGTTCTACTTCACATGACGATGGAAGCCCTCATAATCCGCTAGAAAAATTATGAGAGTTAAGCTGGAAAAAGCACAGAAAAGAACTGTGCGTTCTAAGATGGTATCACATATCCCCATGGAGAGTCCAAGTGTGTCGGCCGTTTGCGATGCCTGACCTTCCCAAAACTGGATGGGAAGAGGTGGCTCCTTCCACCATTTGCACGCCCCCTGCAAGTGCTGGAAGTAGCACCCACAGTCCAGTTTCTGATATTGAAATTGAAGATGTCACTGTTGAAGTACACCAGGATGAGGATATGGGTGTTTCTGGTGCTGAGGAGGAAGTTGACGATGAGGATTCTGATGGTGATGTGGTTTGTTGAAATGAGGCAACGGGGGAGACACCTGTTGTCCATGGGATGGAAAAGCCCATTGTGATGCCTGGGCAAAATACCAAAAAAGCCACCTCTTCGGTGTGGAATTATTTCTCCACAAATGCAGACAACAGGTGTCAAGCCGTGTGTTGCCTCTGTCAATCTGTAATAAGTAGGGGTAAGGATGTTAACCACATAGGAACATCCTCCCTTATACGTCACCTGCAGTGCATTCATCAGAAGTCAGTGTCAAGTTGTGAAACTTTGGGTAAGAGCGTAAGCAGTCCACTGACACCTAAATCCCTTTTCCTCTTGTACCCAAGTCCCTGCAACCATCACCACCAACTCCCTCAATATCAAATTCCTCCTCAGTCAGGAACGGCATTAGTCCTGCAGGCCATGTCACTGGCAAGACTGAGGAGTCCTCTCCTAACCAGGATTACTCTAAAGGATCCTTTGGTAGGTACGCCTGCTGTTGCTGCCGCTGCTGATGTTTGCAGCTGGGAGTCAACCGTCATCCCAGAGGGGAAGTCGGAAGACTGCTTATACTACAACCAGTAAGCAATTGACTGTCCAACAGTTCTTTATGAGGAAGATGAAATATGACAGCAATCATCCTTTTGCAAAGCGAATAACTGAGGCCTTGACAGCTATGTTAGACGTGCGTCCAGTATCCGCCAGAATTGTTTGAGGTACTGTGTCCCCGGTATCAAATCCCATCTAGTTTCCACTTCTCTAGGCAGGCGATACCGAGAATGTACAGAGATGTCAGAAAAAGTGTTCTCAGTGTCCTACAAAATGCAGTTGTACCCAATTAACGGACATGTGGACAAGTGGAACATGGAAGACTAAGGACTATATGACTGTGACAGCCCACTGGGCCTAAAGTTTAAAGAAGAAATTGGGGAACTTTTGGAATTTTCATTTTTGACCAAAGTTGATGGGTCTGGGGCTTAGTGAAGTTCTCATACACCACAAAACCGATGAAGCTACTGTTCAAAAATAATGCTTCCAAATCAACTTCTGTCACCTCAGTAATTACATTTTGAGATGTTATCTAAAGTTTAAAGCAGAATTTGGGGAACTTTTGGAATTTTCATTTTTGACCAAAATTAATTGGTCCGGGGCTTTTGGAATTTCTCATATGCTACAAAACGGTTGAAGCTCCTGTTCAAAAATCATGTTCCAAACTTTATTTCTGTCACCTCAGTGATACATTTTGGGATGGTACGTAAAGTTTAAAGTAGAAATTGGGGCACTTTTGGAATTTTTATTTTTGACAAAAATCAAAGAGTCCGGGGCTTAGTGAATTTCTCATATGCCACAAAACTGTTGAAGCTCCTGTTCAAAAATCATGCTCCGAAATCAACTTCTGTCACCTTAGTGATACATTTTAGGATGGTGCTTATAGTTTAAAGCAGAAATTGAGGCACTTTTGAAATTTTCATTTTTGACCAAAATCGATGGGTCCAGGGCTTAGGGAATTTGTCATATGCCACAAAACGGTTGAAGCTCCTGTTCAAACATTATGATCCAAAATGTATTTGTCACCTTAGTGATACATTTTGTGGTGGTACCTAAAGTTTAAAGCAGAAATTGGGGCACTTTTGAAATGTTCATTTTTGACCAAAATCGTTGGGTCCAGGGCTTAAGGAATTTCTCATATGCCACAAAATGGTTGAAGCTCCTGTTCAAAAATAATGCTCCAAAATCAACTTCTGTCACCTTAGTGATACATTTGTTGATGGTACCTAAAGTTTAAAGCAGAAATTGGGGCACTTTTTAAATTTTGATTTTTGACCAAAATAAATAAGTCCGGGGCTTAGGGAATTTCTCATATGCCACAAAACAGTGGAAACTCCTGTTCAAAAATCATGTTCCGAAATCAACTTCTGTCACTTTACCTAAAGTTTAAAGCAGAAATTGGGGCACTTTTGAAATTTTTATTTTTGACTAAAACTGATGGGTTCGGAGCTTAGGGGATTTCTCATATGCCACAAAACGGTTGAAACTCCTGTTCAAAAATTATGCTCCGAAATCAACTTCTGTCACCTTAGTGATACATTTTGGGATAGTACCTAAAGTTTAAAGCAGAAATTGGGGAACTTTTGAAATTTCCATTTTTAATGAAAATCAGCAGGTCTGGGGCTTAGGGAATTTCTCATATGCCACAAAACGGTTGAAGCTCCTGTTCACAAATTATGCTCCGAAATCAACTTCTGTCACCTTAGTGATACATTTTGGGATAGTACCTAAAGTTTAAAGCAGAAATTGGGGAACTTTTGAAATTTTCATTTTTGATGAAAATCGACAGGTCCGGTGCTTAGGGAATTTCTCATGTGCCATAAAACGGTTGAAGCTCCTGTTCACAAATTATGCTCCGAAATCAACTTCTGTCACCTTAGTGATACATTTTGGGATAGTACCTAAAGTTTAAAGCAGAAATTGGGGAACTTTTGAAATTTTCATTTTTGATGAAAATCAACAGGTCTGGGGCTTAGGGAATTTCTCATATGCCACAAAATGGTTGAAGCTCCTGTTCACAAATTATGCTCCGAAATCAACTTCTGTCACCTTAGTGATACATTTTGGGATAGTACCTAAAGTTTAAAGCAGAAATTGGGGAACTTTTGAAATTTTCATTTTTGATGAAAATCGACAGGTCCGGTGCTTAGGGAATTTCTCATGTGCCATAAAACGGTTGAAGCTCCTGTTCACAAATTATGCTCCGAAATCAACTTCTGTCACCTTAGTGATACATTTTGGGATAGTACCTAAAGTTTAAAGCAGAAATTGGGGAACTTTTGAAATTTTCATTTTTGATGAAAATCAACAGGTCTGGGGCTTAGGGAATTTCTCATATGCCACAAAATGGTTGAAGCTCCTGTTCACAAATTATGCTCCGAAATCAACTTCTGTCACCTTAGTGATACATTTTGGGATAGTACCTAAAGTTTAAAGCAGAAATTGGGGAACTTTTGAAATTTTCATTTTTGATGAAAATTGACAGGTCCGGTGCTTAGGGAATTTCTCATATGCCACAAAACGGTTGAAGCTCCTGTTCAAAAATGATGCTCTGAAATCAACTTCTGTCACCTTAGTGATACATCTGTTGATGGTACCTAAAGTTTAAAGCAGAAATTGGGGCACTTTTGAAATGTTCATTTTTGACCAAAACTGATGGGTTCGGAGCTTAGGGAATTTCTCATATGCCACAAAATGGTTGAAGCTCCCATTCAAAAATTATGCTCCAAAATCAACTTCTGTTTCTTTAGTGATACATTTTGGGATAGTACCTAAAGTTTAAAGCAGAAATTGGGGAACTTTTGAAATTTTCATTTTTGATGAAAATCGAAGGGTCTGTGGCTTTGGGAATTTCTCATATGCCACAAAACGGTTGAAGCTCCTGTTCAAAAATTATGCTCTGAAATCAACTTCTGTCACCTCAGTGATACATTTTGAGATAGTACCTAAAGTTTAAAGCAGAAATTGGGGAACTTTTGAAATTTTCATTTTTGAAGAAAATTGACAGGTCTGGGGCTTAGGGAATTTCTCATGTGCCATAAAACGGTTGAAGCTCCTGTTCAAAAATTATGCTCCGAAATCAACTTCTGTCACCTTAGTGATACATTTGGGAAAGTACCTAAAGTTTAAAGCAGAAATTGGGGAACTTTTGAAATTTTAATTTTTGACCAAAATCGGTAGGTCCGGGGCTTAGGGAATTTCCATATAACACAAAATGGTTGAAGCTCCTGTTCAAAAATCATGCTCCAAAATCAACTTCTGTCACCTTAGTGATACATTTTGGGATAGTACCTAAAGATTAAAGCAGAAATTGGGGCACTATTGAAATTTTAATTTTTGACCATAATAGACAGGTCTGGGGCTTTGGGAATTTCTCATATGCCACAAAACGGTTGAAGCTCCTGTTCACAAATTATGCTCTGAAATCAACTTCTGTCACCTTAGTGATACATTTTGGGATAGTTCCTAAAGTTTAAAGCAGAAATTGGGGAACTTTTGAAATTTTCATTTTTGATGAAAATCGACAGGTCCAGGACTTAGGGAATTTCTCATGTGCCATAAAACGGTTGAAGCTCCTATTCAAAAATTATGCTCCGAAATCAACTTCTGTCACCTTAGTGATACATTTTGGGATAGTACCTAAAGTTTAAAGCAGACATTGGGGCACTGTAGAAATTTTCATTTTTGATGAAAATCAACAGGTCTGGGGCTTAGGGAATTTCTCATGTGCCATAAAATGGTTGAAGCTCCTGTTCAAAAATTATGCTCCGAAATCAACTTCTGTCACCTTAGTGATACATTTTGGGATAGTACCTAAAGTTTAAAGCAGACAATGGGGCACTTTAGAAATTTTCATTTTTGACCAAAATTGACAGGTCTGGGGCTTTGGGAATTTCTCATATGCCACAAAATGGTTGAAGCTCCCATTCAAAAATTATGCTCCAAAATCAACTTCTGTCACCTTAGTGATACATTTTGGGATAGTACTTAAAGTTTAAAGCAGAAATTGGGGAACTTTTGAAATTTTCATTTTTGACCAAAATTGGCAGGTCCGGGGCTAAGGGAATTTCTCATATGCCACAAAACAGTTGAAGCTTTTGTTCAAAAATTATGCTACGAAATCAACTTCTGTCACCTCAGTGATACATTTTGGGATAGTACCTAAAGTTTAAAGAAGAAATTGGGGCACTTTTGACATTTTCATTTTGAAAATTTCAAAAGTGCTCCGAAAACAACTTCTGTCACTTTAGTGATACATTTTGGGATGGTACCTAAAGTTTAAAGCAGAAATTGGGGCACTTTTGAAATTTTCATTTTTGACCAAAACTGATGGGTTCAGAGTTTAGGGGATTTCTCATATGCCACAAAACGGTTGAAGCTCCTATTCAAAAATTATGCTCCAAAATCAACTTCTGTCTCTTTAGTGATACATTTTGGGATATTACCTAAAGTTTGAAGCAGAAATTGGGGAACTTTTGAAATTTTCATTTTTGATAAAAATCGACAGGTCTGGGGCTCAGGAAATTTCTCATATGCCACAAAATGGTTGAAGCTCCTGTTCAAAAATTATGCTCCGAAATCAACTTCTGTCACCTTAGTGATACATTTTGGGATAGTACCTAAAGTTTAAAGCAGAAATTGAGGCACTTTTGAAATTTTTATTTTTGACCAAAATTGACAGGTCTGGGGCTTTGGGAATTTCTCATATGCCACAAAATGGTTGAAGCTCCCATTCAAAAATTATGCTCCAAAATCAACTTCTGTCACCTCAGTGATACATTTTGGGAAAGTACCTAAAGTTTAAAGCAGAAATTGGGGCACTTTTGAAATTTTCATTTTTGATGAAAATCAATTGGCCCGGGGCTTAGGGAATTTCTCATATGCAACAAAACGGTTGAAGCTCCTGTTCAAAAATTATGCTCCAAAATCAAGTTCTGTCACCTTAGTGATACATTTTGGGATAGTACCTAAAGTTTAAAGCAGAAATTGGGGCACTCTTGAAATTTTCATTTTTGACCAAAATCAACAGGTGTGGGGCTTATGAAATTTCACATATGCCACAAAATGGTTGAAGCTCCTGTTCAAAAATTATGCTCCGAAATCAACTTCTGTCACCTTAGTGATACATTTTGGGATAGTACCTAAAGTTTAAAGCAGAAATTGAGGCACTTTTGAAATTTTCATTTTTTATGAAAATCGACAGGTCCGGCCGGGACTTATGTAATTTCTCATATATCATATAACTGTTGAAGCTCCTATTCAAAAATTATGCTGCAAAATCAACTTCTGTCACCTTAGTGATACATTTTGGGATAGTACCTAAAGTTTAAAGCAGAAATTGGGGAACTTTTGAAATTTTCATTTTTGACCAAAATTGGCAGGTCCGGGGCTTACGAATTTTCTCATATGCCATAAAACGGTTGACGCTTCTGTTCAAAAATTATGCTCCGAAATCAACTTCTGTCAGCTTAGTGATACATTTTGGGATAGTACCTAAAGTTTAAAGCAGAAATTGGGTCACTTTTGAAATTTTCATTTTTATGAAAATCGACAGGTCCGGGGCTTAGGAAATTTCTCATATGACACAAAATGGTTGAAGCTCCTGTTCAAAAATTATGCTCCGAAATCAACTTCTGTCACCTTAGTGATACATTTGGGATAGTACCTAAAGTTTAAAGCAGAAATTGGGGCACTATTGAAATTTTCATTTTTGACCAAAACTGATGGGTTCGGAGCTTAGGAGATTTCTCATATGCCACAAAACGGTTGAAGCTCCTATTCAAAAATAATGCTCCAAAATCAACTTCTGTCTCTTTAGTGATACATTTTGGGATATTACCTAAAGTTTGAAGCAGAAATTGGGGAACTTTTTAAATTTTCATTTTTGATAAAAATCGACAGGTCTGGGGCTCAGGGAATTTCTCATATGCCACAAAATGGTTGAAGCTCCTGTTCAAAAATTATGCTCCGAAATCAACTTCTGTCACCTTAGTGATACATTTTGGGATAGTACCTAAAGTTTAAAGCAGAAATTGAGGCACTTTTGAAATTTTTATTTTTGACCAAAATTGACAGGTCTTGGGCTTTGGGAATTTCTCATATGCCACAAAATGGTTGAAGCTCCCATTCAAAAATTATGCTCCAAAATCAACTTCTGTCACCTCAGTGATACATTTTGGGAAAGTACCTAAAGTTTAAAGCAGAAATTGGGGCACTTTTGAAATTTTCATTTTTGATGAAAATCAATTAGTCCGGGGCTTAGGGAATTTCTCATATGCAACAAAACGGTTGAAGCTCCTGTTCAAAAATTATGCTCCAAAATCAACTTCTGTCACCTTAGTGATACATTTTGGGATAGTACTTAAAGTTTAAAGCAGAAATTGGGGCACTCTTGAAATTTTCATTTTTGACCAAAATCAACAGGTGTGGGGCTTAGGGAATTTCTCATATGCAACAAAACGGTTGAAGCTCCTGTTCAAAAATTATGCTCCGAAATCAACTTCTGTCACCTTTTGGGATAGTACCTAAAGTTTAAAGCAGAAATTGAGGCACTTTTGAAATTTTCATTTTTTATGAAAATCGACAGGTCCGGCCGGGACTTATGTAATTTCTCATATGCCATATAAATGTTGAAACTCCTATTCAAAAATTATGCTCCAAAATCAACTTCTGTCACCTTAGTGATACATTTTGGGATAGTACCTAAAGTTTAAATCAGAAATTGGGGAACTTTTGAAATTTTCATTTTTGACCAAAATTGGCAGGTCCAGGGTTTACGAATTTTCTCATATGCCATAAAACGGTTGACGCTTCTGTTCAAAAATTATGCTCCGAAATCAACTTCTGTCAGCTTAGTGATACATTTTGGGATAGTACCTAAAGATTAAAGCAGAAATTGGGGCACTATTGAAATTTTAATTTTTGACCATAATAGACAGGTCTGGGGCTTTGGGAATTTGTCATATGCCACAAAACGGTTGAAGCTCCTGTTCACAAATTATGCTCTGAAATCAACTTCTGTCACCTTAGTGATACATTTTGGGCTAGTACCTAAAGTTTAAAGCAGACATTGGGGCACTTTAGAAATTTTCATTTTTGACCTAAATGGACAGGTCTGGGGCTTTGGGAATTTCTCATATGCCACAAAATGGTTGAAGCTCCCATTCAAAAATTATGCTCCAAAATCAACTTCTGTCACCTTAGTGATACATTTTGGGATAGTACTTAAAGTTTAAAGCAGAAATTGGGGAACTTTTGAAATTTTAATTTTTGACCAAAATCGGTAGGTTCGGGGCTTAGGGAATTTCTCATATGACACAAAATGGTTGAAGCTCCTGTTCAAAAATCATGCTCCAAAATCAACTTCTGTCACCTTAGTGATACATTTTGGGATAGTACCTAAAGTTTAAAGCAGAAATTGGGGCACTTTTGAAATTTTCATTTTTGACCAAAATTGGCAAGTCCGGGGCTTAGGAAATTTCTCATATGCCATAAAACGGTTGACACTCCTGTTCAAAAATTATACTCCGAAATCAACTTCTGTCACCTTAGTGATACATTTTGGGATAGTACCTTAAGTTTAAAGCAGAAATTGGGGAGCTTTTGAAATTTTAATTTTTGACCAAAATCGGTAGGTTCGGGGCTTAGGGAATTTCTCATATGACACAAAATGGTTGAAGCTCCTGTTCAAAAATCATGCTCCAAAATCAACTTCTGTCACCTTAGTGATACATTTTGGGATAGTACCTAAAGTTTAAAGCAGAAATTGGGGCACTTTTGAAATTTTCATTTTTGACCAAAATTGGCAAGTCCGGGGCTTAGGAAATTTCTCATATGCCATAAAACGGTTGACGCTCCTGTTCAAAAATTATGCTCCGAAATCAACTTCTGTCAGCTTAGTGATACATTTTGGGATAGTACCTAAAGTTTAAAGCAGAAATTGGGGCACTTTTGAAATTTTAATTTTTATGAAAATCGACAGGTCCGATGCTTAGGAAATTTCTCATATGAAACAAAATGGTTGAAGCTCCTGTTCAAAAATGATGCTCCGAAATGAACTTCTGTCACCTTAGTGATACATTTGGGATAGTACCTAAAGTTTAAAGCAGAAATTGGGGCACTATTGAAATTTTCATTTTTGACCAAAACTGATGGGTTCGGAGCTTAGGGGATTTCTCATATGCCACAAAACGGTTGAAGCTCCTATTCAAAAATTATGCTCCAAAATCAACTTCTGTCTCTTTAGTGATACATTTTGGGATATTACCTAAAGTTTGAAGCAGAAATTGGGGAACTTTTGAAATTTTCATTTTTGACCAAAATTGGCAGGTCCGGGGCTTACGAATTTTCTCATATGCCATAAAACGGTTGACGCTTCTGTTCAAAAATGATGCTCCGAAATCAACTTCTGTCAGCTTAGTGATACATTTTGGGATAGTACCTAAAGTTTAAAGCAGAAATTGGGTCACTTTTGAAATTTTCATTTTTATGAAAATCGACAGGTCCGGGGCTTAGGAAATTTCTCATATGACACAAAATGGTTGAAGCTCCTGTTCAAAAATTATGCTCCGAAATCAACTTCTGTCACCTTAGTGATACATTTGGGATAGTACCTAAAGTTTAAAGCAGAAATTGGGGCACTATTGAAATTTTCATTTTTGACCAAAACTGATGGGTTCGGAGCTTAGGGGATTTCTCATATGCCACAAAACGGTTGAAGCTCCTATTCAAAAATTATGCTCCAAAATCAACTTCTGTCTCTTTAGTGATACATTTTGGGATATTACCTAAAGTTTGAAGCAGAAATTGGGGAACTTTTGAAATTTTCATTTTTGATAAAAATCGACAGGTCTGGGGCTCAGGGAATTTCTCATATGCCACAAAAATGGTTGAAGCTCCTGTTCAAAAATTATGCTCCGAAATCAACTTCTGTCACCTTAGTGATACATTTTGGGATAGTACCTAAAGTTTAAAGCAGAAATTGAGGCACTTTTGAAATTTTTATTTTTGACCAAAATTGACAGGTCTTGGGCTTTGGGAATTTCTCATATGCCACAAAATGGTTGAAGCTCCCATTCAAAAATTATGCTCCAAAATCAACTTCTGTCACCTCAGTGATACATTTTGGGAAAGTACCTAAAGTTTAAAGCAGAAATTGGGGCACTTTTGAAATTTTCATTTTTGATGAAAATCAATTGGTCCGGGGCTTAGGGAATTTCTCATATGCAACAAAACGGTTGAAGCTCCTGTTCAAAAATTATGCTCCAAAATCAACTTCTGTCACCTTTTGGGATAGTACCTAAAGTTTAAAGCAGAAATTGAGGCACTTTTGAAATTTTCATTTTTTATGAAAATCGACAGGTCCGGCCGGGACTTATGTAATTTCTCATATGCCATATAAATGTTGAAACTCCTATTAAAAATTATGCTCCAAAATCAACTTCTGTCACTTTAGTGATACATTTTGGGATAGTACCTAAAGTTTAAAGCAGAAATTGGGGAACTTTTGAAATTTTCATTTTTGACCAAAATTGGCAGGTCCGGGGCTTACGAATTTTCTCATATGCCATAAAACGGTTGACGCTTCTGTTCAAAAATTATGCTCCGAAATCAACTTCTGTCAGCTTAGTGATACATTTTGGGATAGTACCTAAAGTTTAAAGCAGAAAATGGGTTACTTTTGAAATTTTCATTTTTATGAAAATCAACAGGTCCGGGGCTTAGGAAATTTCTCATATGACACAAAATGGTTGAAGCTCCTGTTCAAAAATTATGCTCCGAAATCAACTTCTGTCACCTTAGTGATACATTTGGGATAGTACCTAAAGTTTAAAGCAGAAATTGGGGAACTTTTGAAATTTTAATTTTTGACCAAAATCGGTAGGTCCGGGGCTTAGGGAATTTCCATATAACACAAAATGGTTGAAGCTCCTGTTCAAAAATCATGCTTCAAAATCAACTTCTGTCACCTTAGTGATACATTTTGGGATAGTACCTAAAGATTAAAGCAGAAATTGGGGCACTATTGAAATTTTAATTTTTGACCATAATAGACAGGTCTGGGGCTTTGGGAATTTGTCATATGCCACAAAACGGTTGAAGCTCCTGTTCACAAATTATGCTCTGAAATCAACTTCTGTCACCTTAGTGATACATTTTGGGATAGTACCTAAAGTTTAAAGCAGACATTGGGGCACTGTAGAAATTTTCATTTTTGATGAAAATCAACAGGTCTGGGGCTTAGGGAATTTCCCATGTGCCATAAAATGGTTGAAGCTCCTGTTCAAAAATTATGCTCCGAAATCAACTTCTGTCACCTTAGTGATACATTTTGGGCTAGTACCTAAAGTTTAAAGCAGACATTGGGGCACTTTAGAAATTTTCATTTTTGACCAAAATTGACAGGTCTGGGGCTTTGGGAATTTCTCATATGCCACAAAATGGTTGAAGCTCCCATTCAAAAATTATGCTCCAAAATCAACTTCTGTCACCTTAGTGATACATTTTGGGATAGTACTTAAAGTTTAAAGCAGAAATTGGGGAACTTTTGAAATTTTAATTTTTGACCAAAATCGGCAGGTCCGGGGCTTAGGAAATTTCTCATATGCCATAAAACGGTTGACACTCCTGTTCAAAAATTATACTCCGAAATCAACTTCTGTCACCTTAGTGATACATTTTGGGATAGTACCTTAAGTTTAAAGCAGAAATTGGGGAGCTTTTGAAATTTTAATTTTTGACCAAAATCGGTAGGTCCGGGGCTTAGGGAATTTCTCATATGACACAAAATGGTTGAAGCTCCTGTTCAAAAATCATGCTCCAAAATCAACTTCTGTCACCTTAGTGATGCATTTTGGGATAGTACCTAAAGTTTAAAGCAGAAATTGGGGCACTTTTGAAATTTTCATTTTTTATGAAAATTGACAGGTCCGGCCGGGACTTATGTAATTTCTCATATGCCATATAACTGTTGAAGCTCCTATTCAAAAATTATGCTCCAAAATCATCTTCTGTCACCTTAGTAATACATTTTGGGATAGTACCTAAAGTTTAAAGCAGAAATTGGGGCACTTTTGAAATTTTCATTTTTATGAAAATCGACATGTCCGATGCTTAGGAAATTTATCATATGACACAAAATGGTTGAAGCTCCTGTTCAAAAATTATGCTCCGAAATGAACTTCTGTCACCTTAGTGATACATTTTGGGATAGAACATAAAGTTTAAAGCAGAAATTGGGGCACTTTAGAAATTTTCAATTTTGATGAAAATCTATTGGTCCGGGGCTTAGGGAATTTCTCATATGCCACAAAACGGTTGAAGCTCCTGTTCAAAAATTATGCTCCGAAATCAACTTCTGTCACCTCAGTGAAACATTTTGGGATAGTACCTAAAGTTTAAAGCAGAAATTGGGGCACTTTTGAAATTTTCATTTTTGACCAAAATCAACAGGTGTGGGGCTAAGGAAATTTCTCATATGCCACAAAATGGTTGAAGCTCCTGTTCAAAAATTATGCTCCGAAATCAACTTCTGTCACCTTAGTGATACATTTTGGGATAGTACCTAAAGTTTAAAGCAGAAATTGGGGAACTTTTGAAATTTTAATTTTTGACCAAAATTGGCAGGTCCGGGGCTTAGGAAATTTCTCATATGCCATAAAACGGTTGACGCTCCTTTTCAAAAATGATGCTCCGAAATCAACTTCTGTCAGCTTAGTGATACATTTTGGGATAGTACCTAAAGTTTAAAGCAGAAATTGGGTCACTTTTGAAATTTTCATTTTTATGAAAATCGACAGGTCCGGGGCTTAGGAAATTTCTCATATGACACAAAATGGTTGTAGCTCCTGTTCAAAAATTATGCTCCGAAATCAACTTCTGTCACCTTAGTGATACATTTTGGGATAGTACCTAAAGTTTAAAGCAGAAATTGGGGAACTTTTGAAATTTTAATTTTTGACCAAAATTGACAGGTCTGGGGCTTTGGGAATTTCTCATATGCCACAAAATGGTTGAAGCTCCCATTCAAAAATTATGCTCCAAAATCAACTTCTGTCACCTTAGTGATACATTTTGGGATAGTACCTAAAGTTTAAAGCAGAAATTGGGGAACTTTTGAAATTTTAATTTTTGACCAAAATCAACAGGTGTGGGGCTTAGGGAATTTCTCATATGACACAAAATTGTTGAAGCTCCTGTTCAAAAATTATGCTCCGAAATCAACTTCTGTCACCTTAGTGATACATCTGTTGATGGTACCTAAAGTTTAAAGCAGAAATTGGGGCACTTTTAAAATTTTGATTTTTGACCAAAATAAAAAAGTCCGGGGCTTATGGAATTTCTCATATGCCACAAAACGGTGGAAACTCCTTTTCAAAAATTATGCTCCGAAAACAACTTCTGTCACTTTAGTGATACATTTTGGGATGGTACCTAAAGTTTAAAGCAGAAATTGGGGTACTTTTGAAATTTTCATTTTTTACCAAAACTGATGGGTTTGGAGCTTAGGGGATTTCTCATATGCCACAAAACGGTTGAAGCTCCTATTCAAAAATGATGCTCCAAAATCAACTTCTGTCTCTTTAGTGATACATTTTGGGATAGTACCTAAAGTTTAAAGCAAAAATTGGGGAACTTTAGAAATTTTCATTTTTGATAAAAATCGACAGGTCTGGAGCTTTGGGAATTTCTCATATGCCACAAAATGGTTGAAGCTCCCATTCAAAAATTATGCTCCAAAATCAACTTCTGTCACCTTAGTGATACATTTTGGGATAGTACCTAAAGTTTAAAGCAGAAATTGGGGCACTTTAGAATTGTTCAATTTTGATGAAAGTCAATTGGTCCGGGGCTAAGGGAATTTCTCATGTGCCACAAAATGGTTGAAGCTCCTGTTCAAAAATTATGCTACGACATCAACTTCTGTCACCTCAGTGATACATTTTGGGATAGTACCTAAAGTTTAAAGCAGAAATTGGGGCACTTTTGAAATTTTCATTTTTGATGAAAATCAATTGGTCCGGGGCTTAGGGAATTTCTCATATGCAACAAAACGGTTGAAGCTCCTGTTCAAAAATGATGCTCCGAAATCAACTTCTGTCACCTTAGTGATACATTTTGGGATAGTACCTAAAGTTTAAAGCAGAAATTGGGGCACTTTTGAAATTTTAATTTTTGACCAAAATTAACAGGTGTGGGGCTTAGGAAATTTCTCATATGCCACAAAATGGTTGAAGCTCCTGTTCAAAAATTATGCTCCGAAATCAATTTCTGTCACCTTAGTGATACATTTTGGGATAGTACCTAAAGTTTAAAGTAGAAATTGAGGCACTTTTGAAATTTTCATTTTTTATGAAAATCGACATGACCGGCCGGGACTTATGTAATTTCTCATATGCCATATAACTGTTGAAGCTCCTTTTCAAAAATTATGCTCCAAAATCATCTTCTGTCACCTTAGTGATACATTTTGGGATAGTACCTAAAGTTTAAAGCAGAAATTGGGAAACTTTTGAAATTTTCATTTTTGACCAAAATTGGCAGGTCCGGGGCTTAGGAAATTTCTCATATGCCATAAAACGGTTGACGCTCCTGTTCAAAAATTATGCTCCGAAATCAACTTCTGTCAGCTTAGTGATACATTTTGGGATAGTACCTAAAGTTTAAAGCAGAAATTGGGGCACTTTTGAAATTTTAATTTTTATGAAAATCGACAGGTCCGATGCTTAGGAAATTTCTCATATGACACAAAATGGTTGAAGCTCCTGTTCAAAAATTATGCTACGACATCAACTTCTGTCACCTCAGTGATACATTTTGGGATAGTACCTAAAGTTTAAAGCAGAAATTGGGGCACTTTTGAAATTTTAATTTTTGATGAAAATCAATTGGTCCGGGGCTTAGGGAATTTCTCATATGCCACAAAACGGTTGAAGCTCCTGTTCAAAAATGATGCTCCAAAATCAACTTCTGTCTCTTTAGTGATACATTTTGGGATATTACCTAAAGTTTGAAGCAGAAATTGGGGAACTTTTGAAATTTTCATTTTTGATAAAAATCGACAGGTCTGGGGCTCAGGGAATTTCTCATATGCCACAAAAATGGTTGAAGCTCCTGTTCAAAAATTATGCTCCGAAATCAACTTCTGTCACCTTAGTGATACATTTTGGGATAGTACCTAAAGTTTAAAGCAGAAATTGAGGCACTTTTGAAATTTTTATTTTTGACCAAAATTGACAGGTCTTGGGCTTTGGGAATTTCTCATATGCCACAAAATGGTTGAAGCTCCCATTCAAAAATTATGCTCCAAAATCAACTTCTGTCACCTCAGTGATACATTTTGGGAAAGTACCTAAAGTTTAAAGCAGAAATTGGGGCACTTTTGAAATTTTCATTTTTGATGAAAATCTATTGGTCCGGGGCTTAGGGAATTTCTCATATGCAACAAAACGGTTGAAGCTCCTGTTCAAAAATTATGCTCCAAAATCAACTTCTGTCACCTTAGTGATACATTTTGGGATAGTACTTAAAGTTTAAAGCAGAAATTGGGGCACTCTTGAAATTTTCATTTTTGACCAAAATCAACAGGTGTTGGGCTTAGGGAATTTCTCATATGCAACAAAACGGTTGAAGCTCCTGTTCAAAAATTATGCTCCAAAATCAACTTCTGTCACCTTTTGGGATAGTACCTAAAGTTTAAAGCAGAAATTGAGGAGCTTTTGAAATTTTAATTTTTGACCAAAATCGGTAGGTCCGGGGCTTAGGGAATTTCTCATATGACACAAAATGGTTGAAGCTCCTGTTCAAAAATCATGCTCCAAAATCAACTTCTGTCACCTTAGTGATGCATTTTGGGATAGTACCTAAAGTTTAAAGCAGAAATTGGGGCACTTTTGAAATTTTCATTTTTTATGAAAATTGTCAGGTCCGGCCGGGACTTATGTAATTTCTCATATGCCATATAACTGTTGAAGCTCCTATTCAAAAATTATGCTCCAAAATCATCTTCTGTCACCTTAGTAATACATTTTGGGATAGTACCTAAAGTTTAAAGCAGAAATTGGGGCACTTTTGAAATTTTCATTTTTATGAAAATCGACATGTCCGATGCTTAGGAAATTTCTCATATGACACAAAATGGTTGAAGCTCCTGTTCAAAAATTATGCTCCGAAATGAACTTCTGTCACCTTAGTGATACATTTTGGGATAGAACCTAAAGTTTAAAGCAGAAATTGGGGCACTTTAGAAATTTTCAGTTTTGATGAAAATCTATTGGTCCGGGGCTTAGGGAATTTCTCATATGCCACAAAACGGTTGACGCTCCTGTTCAAAAATGATGCTCCGAAATCAACTTCTGTCACCTCAGTGAAACATTTTGGGATAGTACCTAAAGTTTAAAGCAGAAATTGGGGAACTTTTGAAATTTTAATTTTTGACCAAAATTGACAGGTCTGGGGCTTTGGGAATTTCTCATATGCCACAAAATGGTTGAAGCTCCCATTCAAAAATTATGCTCCAAAATCAACTTCTGTCACCTTAGTGATACATTTTGGGATAGTACCTAAAGTTTAAAGCAGAAATTGGGGAACTTTTGAAATTTTAATTTTTGACCAAAATTGACAGGTCTGGGGTTTAGGGAATTTCTCATATGACACAAAATTGTTGAAGCTCCTGTTCAAAAATTATGCTCCAAAATCAACTTCTGTCACCTTAGTGATACATCTATTGATGGTACCTAAAGTTTAAAGCAGAAATTGGGGCACTTTTAAAATTTTGATTTTTGACCAAAATAAAAAAGTCTGGGGCTTATGGAATTTCTCATATGCCACAAAACGGTGGAAACTCCTTTTCAAAAATTATGCTCCGAAAACAACTTCTGTCACTTTAGTGATACATTTTGGGATGGTACCTAAAGTTTAAAGCAGAAATTGGGGCACTTTTGAAATTTTCATTTTTTACCAAAACTGATGGGTTTGGAGCTTAGGGGATTTCTCATATGCCACAAAACGGTTGAAGCTCCTATTCAAAAATTATGCTCCAAAATCAACTTCTGTCTCTTTAGTGATACATTTTGGGATAGTACCTAAAGTTTAAAGCAAAAATTGGGGAACTTTAGAAATTTTCATTTTTGATAAAAATCGACAGGTCTGGAGCTTTGGGAATTTCTCATATGCCACAAAATGGTTGAAGCTCCCATTCAAAAATTATGCTCCAAAATCAACTTCTGTCACCTTAGTGATACATTTTGGGATAGTACCTAAAGTTTAAAGCAGAAATTGGGGCACTTTAGAATTGTTCAATTTTGATGAAAGTCAATTGGTCCGGGGCTAAGGGAATTTCTCTTGTGCCACAAAATGGTTGAAGCTCCTGTTCAAAAATTATGCTACGACATCAACTTCTGTCACCTCAGTGATACATTTTGGGATAGTACCTAAAGTTTAAAGTAGAAATTGAGGCACTTTTGAAATTTTCATTTTTTATGAAAATCGACAGGACCGGCCGGGACTTATGTAATTTCTCATATGCCATATAACTGTTGAAGCTCCTATTCAAAAATTATGCTCCAAAATCATCTTCTGTCACCTTAGTGATACATTTTGGGATAGTACCTAAAGTTTAAAGCAGAAATTGGGAAACTTTTGAAATTTTTATTTTTGACCAAAATTGGCAGGTCCGGGGCTTAGGAAATTTCTCATATGCCATAAAACGGTTGACGCTCCTGTTCAAAAATTATGCTCCGAAATCAACTTCTGTCAGCTTAGTGATACATTTTGGGATAGTACCTAAAGTTTAAAGCAGAAATTGGGGCACTTTTGAAATTTTAATTTTTATGAAAATCGACAGGTCCGATGCTTAGGAAATTTCTCATATGACACAAAATGGTTGAAGCTCCTGTTCAAAAATTATGCTACGACATCAACTTCTGTCACCTCAGTGATACATTTTGGGATAGTACCTAAAGTTTAAAGCAGAAATTGGGGCACTTTTGAAATTTTAATTTTTGATGAAAATCAATTGGTCCGGGGCTTAGGGAATTTCTCATATGCCACAAAACGGTTGAAGCTCCTGTTCAAAAATTATGCTCCAAAATCATCTTCTGTCACCTTAGTGATACATTTTGGGATAGTACCTAAAGTTTAAAGCAGAAATTGGGGCACTTTAGAAATGTTCAATTTTGATGAAAATCAATTGGTCCGGGGCTAAGAGAATTTCTCATGTGCCACAAAATGGTTGAAGCTCCTGTTCAAAAATTATGCTACGACATCAACTTCTGTCACCCCAGTGATACATTTTGGGATAGTACCTAAAGTTTAAAGCAGAAATTGGGGCACTTTTGAAATTTTAATTTTTAATGAAAATCAATTGGCCTGGGGCTTAGGAAATTTCTCATATGCCACAAAATGGTTGAAGCTCCTGTTCAAAAATTATGCTCCGAAATCAATTTCTGTCACCTTAGTGATACATTTTGGGATAGTACCTAAAGTTTAAAGCAGAAATTGAGGCACTTTTGAAATTTTCATTTTTTATGAAAATCGACAGGTCCGGCCGGGACTTATGTAATTTCTCATATGCCATATAACTGTTGAAGCTCCTATTCAAAAATTATGCTCCAAAATCATCATCTGTCACCTTAGTAATACATTTTGGGATAGTACCTAAAGTTTAAAGCAGAAATTGGGGCACTTTTGAAATTTTCATTTTTATGAAAATCGACAGGTCCGATTCTTAGGAAATTTCTCATATGACACAAAATGGTTGAAGCTCCTGTTCAAAAATGATGCTCCGAAATGAACTTCTGTCACCTTAGTGATACATTTTGGGATAGTACCTAAAGTTTAAAGCAGAAATTGGGGCACTTTTGAAATTTTCATTTTTGATGAAAATCAATTGGTCAGGGGCTAAGGAATTTCTCATATGCCACAAAACGGTTGAAGCTCCTGTTCAAAAATGATGCTCCGAAATCAACTTCTGTCACCTTAGTGATACATTTTGGGATAGTACCTAAAGTTTAAAGCAGAAATTGAGGCACTTTTGAAATTTTCATTTTTTAATGAAAATCGACAGGTCCGGCCGGGACTTATGTAATTTCTCATATGCCATATAACTGTTGAAGCTCCTATTCAAAAATTATGCTCCAAAATCAACTTCTGTCAGCTTAGTGATACATTTTGGGATAGTACCTAAAGTTTAAAGCAGAAATTGGGGAACTTTTGAAATTTTAATTTTTGACCAAAATTGGCAGGTCCGGGGCTTACGAATTTTCTCATATGCCATAAAACGGTTGACGCTTCTGTTCAAAAATTATGCTCCGAAATCAACTTCTGTCGGCTTAGTGATACATTTTGGGATAGTACCTAAAGTTTAAAGCAGAAATTGGGTCACTTTTGAAATTTTAATTTTTATGAAAATCGACAGGTCCGGGGCTTAGGAAATTTCTCATATGCCACAAAATGGTTGAAGCTCCTGTTCAAAAATTATGCTCCGAAATCAACTTCTGTCACCTTTTGGGATAGTACCTAAAGTTTAAAGCAGAAATTGAGGCACTTTTGAAATTTTCATTTTTTATGAAAATCGACAGGTCCGGCCGGGACTTATGTAATTTCTCATATGCCATATAAATGTTGAAACTCCTATTCAAAAATTATGCTCCAAAATCAACTTCTGTCACCTTAGTGATACATTTTGGGATAGTACCTAAAGTTTAAAGCAGAAATTGGGGAACTTTTGAAATTTTCATTTTTGACCAAAATTGGCAGGTCCGGGGCTTACGAATTTTCTCATATGCCATAATACGGTTGACGCTTCTGTTCAAAAATTATGCTCCGAAATCAACTTCTGTCAGCTTAGTGATACATTTTGGGATAGTACCTAAAGTTTAAAGCAGAAATTGGGTCACTTTTGAAATTTTCATTTTTATGAAAATCGACAGGTCCGGGGCTTAGGAAATTTCTCATATGACACAAAATGGTTGAAGCTCCTGTTCAAAAATTATGCTCCGAAATCAACTTCTGTCACCTTAGTGATACATTTTGGGATAGTACCTAAAGTTTAAAGCAGAAATTGGGAAACTTTTGAAATTTTCATTTTTGACCAAAATTGGCAGGTCCGGGGCTTAGGAAATTTCTCATATGCCATAAAACGGTTGACGCTCCTGTTCAAAAATTATGCTCCGAAATCAACTTCTGTCAGCTTAGTGATACATTTTGGGATAGTACCTAAAGTTTAAAGCAGAAATTGGGGCACTTTTGAAATTTTAATTTTTATGAAAATCGACAGGTCCGATGCTTAGGAAATTTCTCATATGACACAAAATGGTTGAAGCTCCTGTTCAAAAATTATGCTACGACATCAACTTCTGTCACCTCAGTGATACATTTTGGGATAGTACCTAAAGTTTAAAGCAGAAATTGGGGCACTTTTGAAATTTTAATTTTTGATGAAAATCAATTGGTCCGGGGCTTAGGGAATTTCTCATATGCCACAAAACGGTTGAAGCTCCTGTTCAAAAATTATGCTCCAAAATCATCTTCTGTCACCTTAGTGATACATTTTGGGATAGTACCTAAAGTTTAAAGCAGAAATTGGGGCACTTTAGAAATGTTCAATTTTGATGAAAATCAATTGGTCCGGGGCTAAGAGAATTTCTCATGTGCCACAAAATGGTTGAAGCTCCTGTTCAAAAATTATGCTACGACATCAACTTCTGTCACCCCAGTGATACATTTTGGGATAGTACCTAAAGTTTAAAGCAGAAATTGGGGCACTTTTGAAATTTTAATTTTTAATGAAAATCAATTGGCCTGGGGCTTAGGAAATTTCTCATATGCCACAAAATGGTTGAAGCTCCTGTTCAAAAATTATGCTCCGAAATCAATTTCTGTCACCTTAGTGATACATTTTGGGATAGTACCTAAAGTTTAAAGCAGAAATTGAGGCACTTTTGAAATTTTCATTTTTTATGAAAATCGACAGGTCCGGCCGGGACTTATGTAATTTCTCATATGCCATATAACTGTTGAAGCTCCTATTCAAAAATTATGCTCCAAAATCATCATCTGTCACCTTAGTAATACATTTTGGGATAGTACCTAAAGTTTAAAGCAGAAATTGGGGCACTTTTGAAATTTTCATTTTTATGAAAATCGACAGGTCCGATTCTTAGGAAATTTCTCATATGACACAAAATGGTTGAAGCTCCTGTTCAAAAATGATGCTCCGAAATGAACTTCTGTCACCTTAGTGATACATTTTGGGATAGTACCTAAAGTTTAAAGCAGAAATTGGGGCACTTTTGAAATTTTCATTTTTGATGAAAATCAATTGGTCAGGGGCTAAGGAATTTCTCATATGCCACAAAACGGTTGAAGCTCCTGTTCAAAAATGATGCTCCGAAATCAACTTCTGTCACCTTAGTGATACATTTTGGGATAGTACCTAAAGTTTAAAGCAGAAATTGAGGCACTTTTGAAATTTTCATTTTTTAATGAAAATCGACAGGTCCGGCCGGGACTTATGTAATTTCTCATATGCCATATAACTGTTGAAGCTCCTATTCAAAAATTATGCTCCAAAATCAACTTCTGTCAGCTTAGTGATACATTTTGGGATAGTACCTAAAGTTTAAAGCAGAAATTGGGGAACTTTTGAAATTTTAATTTTTGACCAAAATTGGCAGGTCCGGGGCTTACGAATTTTCTCATATGCCATAAAACGGTTGACGCTTCTGTTCAAAAATTATGCTCCGAAATCAACTTCTGTCGGCTTAGTGATACATTTTGGGATAGTACCTAAAGTTTAAAGCAGAAATTGGGTCACTTTTGAAATTTTAATTTTTATGAAAATCGACAGGTCCGGGGCTTAGGAAATTTCTCATATGCCACAAAATGGTTGAAGCTCCTGTTCAAAAATTATGCTCCGAAATCAACTTCTGTCACCTTTTGGGATAGTACCTAAAGTTTAAAGCAGAAATTGAGGCACTTTTGAAATTTTCATTTTTTATGAAAATCGACAGGTCCGGCCGGGACTTATGTAATTTCTCATATGCCATATAAATGTTGAAACTCCTATTCAAAAATTATGCTCCAAAATCAACTTCTGTCACCTTAGTGATACATTTTGGGATAGTACCTAAAGTTTAAAGCAGAAATTGGGGAACTTTTGAAATTTTCATTTTTGACCAAAATTGGCAGGTCCGGGGCTTACGAATTTTCTCATATGCCATAATACGGTTGACGCTTCTGTTCAAAAATTATGCTCCGAAATCAACTTCTGTCAGCTTAGTGATACATTTTGGGATAGTACCTAAAGTTTAAAGCAGAAATTGGGTCACTTTTGAAATTTTCATTTTTATGAAAATCGACAGGTCCGGGGCTTAGGAAATTTCTCATATGACACAAAATGGTTGAAGCTCCTGTTCAAAAATTATGCTCCGAAATCAACTTCTGTCACCTTAGTGATACATTTTGGGATAGTACCTAAAGTTTAAAGCAGAAATTGGGAAACTTTTGAAATTTTCATTTTTGACCAAAATTGGCAGGTCCGGGGCTTAGGAAATTTCTCATATGCCATAAAACGGTTGACGCTCCTGTTCAAAAATTATGCTCCGAAATCAACTTCTGTCAGCTTAGTGATACATTTTGGGATAGTACCTAAAGTTTAAAGCAGAAATTGGGGCACTTTTGAAATTTTAATTTTTATGAAAATCGACAGGTCCGATGCTTAGGAAATTTCTCATATGACACAAAATGGTTGAAGCTCCTGTTCAAAAATTATGCTACGACATCAACTTCTGTCACCTCAGTGATACATTTTGGGATAGTACCTAAAGTTTAAAGCAGAAATTGGGGCACTTTTGAAATTTTAATTTTTGATGAAAATCAATTGGTCCGGGGCTTAGGGAATTTCTCATATGCCACAAAACGGTTGAAGCTCCTGTTCAAAAATTATGCTCCAAAATCATCTTCTGTCACCTTAGTGATACATTTTGGGATAGTACCTAAAGTTTAAAGCAGAAATTGGGGCACTTTAGAAATGTTCAATTTTGATGAAAATCAATTGGTCCGGGGCTAAGAGAATTTCTCATGTGCCACAAAATGGTTGAAGCTCCTGTTCAAAAATTATGCTACGACATCAACTTCTGTCACCCCAGTGATACATTTTGGGATAGTACCTAAAGTTTAAAGCAGAAATTGGGGCACTTTTGAAATTTTAATTTTTAATGAAAATCAATTGGCCTGGGGCTTAGGAAATTTCTCATATGCCACAAAATGGTTGAAGCTCCTGTTCAAAAATTATGCTCCGAAATCAATTTCTGTCACCTTAGTGATACATTTTGGGATAGTACCTAAAGTTTAAAGCAGAAATTGAGGCACTTTTGAAATTTTCATTTTTTATGAAAATCGACAGGTCCGGCCGGGACTTATGTAATTTCTCATATGCCATATAACTGTTGAAGCTCCTATTCAAAAATTATGCTCCAAAATCATCATCTGTCACCTTAGTAATACATTTTGGGATAGTACCTAAAGTTTAAAGCAGAAATTGGGGCACTTTTGAAATTTTCATTTTTATGAAAATCGACAGGTCCGATTCTTAGGAAATTTCTCATATGACACAAAATGGTTGAAGCTCCTGTTCAAAAATGATGCTCCGAAATGAACTTCTGTCACCTTAGTGATACATTTTGGGATAGTACCTAAAGTTTAAAGCAGAAATTGGGGCACTTTTGAAATTTTCATTTTTGATGAAAATCAATTGGTCAGGGGCTAAGGAATTTCTCATATGCCACAAAACGGTTGAAGCTCCTGTTCAAAAATGATGCTCCGAAATCAACTTCTGTCACCTTAGTGATACATTTTGGGATAGTACCTAAAGTTTAAAGCAGAAATTGAGGCACTTTTGAAATTTTCATTTTTTAATGAAAATCGACAGGTCCGGCCGGGACTTATGTAATTTCTCATATGCCATATAACTGTTGAAGCTCCTATTCAAAAATTATGCTCCAAAATCAACTTCTGTCAGCTTAGTGATACATTTTGGGATAGTACCTAAAGTTTAAAGCAGAAATTGGGGAACTTTTGAAATTTTAATTTTTGACCAAAATTGGCAGGTCCGGGGCTTACGAATTTTCTCATATGCCATAAAACGGTTGACGCTTCTGTTCAAAAATTATGCTCCGAAATCAACTTCTGTCGGCTTAGTGATACATTTTGGGATAGTACCTAAAGTTTAAAGCAGAAATTGGGTCACTTTTGAAATTTTAATTTTTATGAAAATCGACAGGTCCGGGGCTTAGGAAATTTCTCATATGCCACAAAATGGTTGAAGCTCCTGTTCAAAAATTATGCTCCGAAATCAACTTCTGTCACCTTTTGGGATAGTACCTAAAGTTTAAAGCAGAAATTGAGGCACTTTTGAAATTTTCATTTTTTATGAAAATCGACAGGTCCGGCCGGGACTTATGTAATTTCTCATATGCCATATAAATGTTGAAACTCCTATTCAAAAATTATGCTCCAAAATCAACTTCTGTCACCTTAGTGATACATTTTGGGATAGTACCTAAAGTTTAAAGCAGAAATTGGGGAACTTTTGAAATTTTCATTTTTGACCAAAATTGGCAGGTCCGGGGCTTACGAATTTTCTCATATGCCATAATACGGTTGACGCTTCTGTTCAAAAATTATGCTCCGAAATCAACTTCTGTCAGCTTAGTGATACATTTTGGGATAGTACCTAAAGTTTAAAGCAGAAATTGGGTCACTTTTGAAATTTTCATTTTTATGAAAATCGACAGGTCCGGGGCTTAGGAAATTTCTCATATGACACAAAATGGTTGAAGCTCCTGTTCAAAAATTATGCTCCGAAATCAACTTCTGTCACCTTAGTGATACATTTTGGGATAGTACCTAAAGTTTAAAGCAGAAATTGGGAAACTTTTGAAATTTTCATTTTTGACCAAAATTGGCAGGTCCGGGGCTTAGGAAATTTCTCATATGCCATAAAACGGTTGACGCTCCTGTTCAAAAATTATGCTCCGAAATCAACTTCTGTCAGCTTAGTGATACATTTTGGGATAGTACCTAAAGTTTAAAGCAGAAATTGGGGCACTTTTGAAATTTTAATTTTTATGAAAATCGACAGGTCCGATGCTTAGGAAATTTCTCATATGACACAAAACGGTTGAAGCTCCTGTTCAAAAATTATGCTACGACATCAACTTCTGTCACCTCAGTGATACATTTTGGGATAGTACCTAAAGTTTAAAGCAGAAATTGGGGCACTTTTGAAATTTTAATTTTTGATGAAAATCAATTGGTCCGGGGCTTAGGGAATTTCTCATATGCCACAAAACGGTTGAAGCTCCTGTTCAAAAATTATGCTCCAAAATCAACTTCTGTCTCTTTAGTGATACATTTTGGGATATTACCTAAAGTTTGAAGCAGAAATTGGGGAACTTTTGAAATTTTCATTTTTGATAAAAATCGACAGGTCTGGGGCTCAGGGAATTTCTCATATGCCACAAAAATGGTTGAAGCTCCTGTTTAAAAATTAAGCTCCGAAATCAACTTCTGTCACCTTAGTGATACATTTTGGGATAGTACCTAAAGTTTAAAGCAGAAATTGAGGCACTTTTGAAATTTTTATTTTTGACCAAAATTGACAGGTCTTGGGCTTCGGAAATTTCTCATATGCCACAAAATGGTTGAAGCTCCCATTCAAAAATTATGCTCCAAAATCAACTTCTGTCACCTCAGTGATACATTTTGGGAAAGTACCTAAAGTTTAAAGCAGAAATTGGGGCACTTTTGAAATTTTCATTTTTGATGAAAATCAATTGGTCCGGGGCTTAGGGAATTTCTCATATGCAACAAAACGGTTGAAGCTCCTGTTCAAAAATTATGCTCCAAAATCAACTTCTGTCACCTTAGTGATACATTTTGGGATAGTACTTAAAGTTTAAAGCAGAAATTGGGGCACTCTTGAAATTTTCATTTTTGACCAAAATCAACAGGTGTGGGGCTTAGGGAATTTCTCATATGCAACAAAACGGTTGAAGCTCCTGTTCAAAAATTATGCTCCGAAATCAACTTCTGTCACCTTTTGGGATAGTACCTAAAGTTTAAAGCAGAAATTGAGGCACTTTTGAAATTTTCATTTTTTATGAAAATCGACAGGTCCGGCCGGGACTTATGTAATTTCTCATATGCCATATAAATGTTGAAACTCCTATTCAAAAATTATGCTCCAAAATCAACTTCTGTCACTTTAGTGATACATTTTGGGATAGTACCTAAAGTTTAAAGCAGAAATTGGGGAACTTTTGAAATTTTCATTTTTGACCAAAATTGGCAGGTCCGGGGCTTACGAATTTTCTCATATGCCATAAAACGGTTGACGCTTCTGTTCAAAAATTATGCTCCGAAATCAACTTCTGTCAGCTTAGTGATACATTTTGGGATAGTACCTAAAGTTTAAAGCAGAAATTGGGTCACTTTTGAAATTTTCATTTTTATGAAAATCAACAGGTCCGGGGCTTAGGAAATTTCTCATATGACACAAAATGGTTGAAGCTCCTGTTCAAAAATTATGCTCCGAAATCAACTTCTGTCACCTTAGTGATACATTTGGGATAGTACCTAAAGTTTAAAGCAGAAATTGGGGAACTTTTGAAATTTTAATTTTTGACCAAAATCGGTAGGTCCGGGGCTTAGGGAATTTCCATATAACACAAAATGGTTGAAGCTCCTGTTCAAAAATCATGCTTCAAAATCAACTTCTGTCACCTTAGTGATACATTTTGGGATAGTACCTAAAGATTAAAGCAGAAATTGGGGCACTATTGAAATTTTAATTTTTGACCATAATAGACAGGTCTGGGGCTTTGGGAATTTGTCATATGCCACAAAACGGTTGAAGCTCCTGTTCACAAATTATGCTCTGAAATCAACTTCTGTCACCTTAGTGATACATTTTGGGATAGTACCTAAAGTTTAAAGCAGACATTGGGGCACTGTAGAAATTTTCATTTTTGATGAAAATCAACAGGTCTGGGGCTTAGGGAATTTCCCATGTGCCATAAAATGGTTGAAGCTCCTGTTCAAAAATTATGCTCCGAAATCAACTTCTGTCACCTTAGTGATACATTTTGGGCTAGTACCTAAAGTTTAAAGCAGACATTGGGGCACTTTAGAAATTTTCATTTTTGACCAAAATTGACAGGTCTGGGGCTTTGGGAATTTCTCATATGCCACAAAATGGTTGAAGCTCCCATTCAAAAATTATGCTCCAAAATCAACTTCTGTCACCTTAGTGATACATTTTGGGATAGTACTTAAAGTTTAAAGCAGAAATTGGGGAACTTTTGAAATTTTAATTTTTGACCAAAATCGGCAGGTCCGGGGCTTAGGAAATTTCTCATATGCCATAAAACGGTTGACACTCCTGTTCAAAAATTATACTCCGAAATCAACTTCTGTCACCTTAGTGATACATTTTGGGATAGTACCTTAAGTTTAAAGCAGAAATTGGGGAGCTTTTGAAATTTTAATTTTTGACCAAAATCGGTAGGTCCGGGGCTTAGGGAATTTCTCATATGACACAAAATGGTTGAAGCTCCTGTTCAAAAATCATGCTCCAAAATCAACTTCTGTCACCTTAGTGATGCATTTTGGGATAGTACCTAAAGTTTAAAGCAGAAATTGGGGCACTTTTGAAATTTTCATTTTTTATGAAAATTGACAGGTCCGGCCGGGATTTATGTAATTTCTCATATGCCATATAACTGTTGAAGCTCCTATTCAAAAATTATGCTCCAAAATCATCTTCTGTCACCTTAGTGATACATTTTGGGATAGAACCTAAAGTTTAAAGCAGAAATTGGGGCACTTTAGAAATTTTCAATTTTGATGAAAATCTATTGGTCCGGGGCTTAGGGAATTTCTCATATGCCACAAAATGGTTGAAGCTCCTGTTCAAAAATTATGCTCCGAAATGAACTTCTGTCACCTTAGTGATACATTTTGGGATAGAACCTAAAGTTTAAAGCAGAAATTGGGGCACTTTAGAAATTTTCAATTTTGATGAAAATCTATTGGTCCGGGGCTTAGGGAATTTCTCATATGCCACAAAATGGTTGACGCTCCTGTTCAAAAATGATGCTCCGAAATCAACTTCTGTCACCTCAGTGAAACATTTTGGGATAGTACCTAAAGTTTAAAGCAGAAATTGGGGCACTTTTGAAATTTTCATTTTTGACCAAAATCAACAGGTGTGGGGCTTAGGAAATTTCTCATATGCCACAAAATGGTTGAAGCTCCTGTTCAAAAATTATGCTCCGAAATCAACTTCTGTCACCTTAGTGATACATTTTGGATAGTACCTAAAGTTTAAAGCAGAAATTGGGGAACTTTTGAAATTTTAATTTTTGACCAAAATTGGCAGGTCCGGGGCTTAGGAAATTTCTCATATGCCATAAAACGGTTGACGCTCCTGTTCAAAAATGATGCTCCGAAATCAACTTCTGTCAGCTTAGTGATAAATTTTGGGATAGTACCTAAAGTTTAAAGCAGAAATTGGGTCACTTTTGAAATTTTCATTTTTATGAAAATCGACAGGTCCGGGGCTTAGGAAATTTCTCATATGACACAAAATGGTTGTAGCTCCTGTTCAAAAATTATGCTCCGAAATCAACTTCTGTCACCTTAAGGGGGGTACTCACGGAGCGATATTCTAAGCAATCTGACTAGATTGCTTAGAATATCGGCAGGATCGCTCCGTGTGTAGCCCCCTCGGCGATAGCGATGCGCGGCCCCGCACATCGCTATCGCCGCTGCTAGATTGGCCTGCATGCAGGCCAATCTAGCGGGTCGCTCACCTCACCCGCTGGGTGAAGTGAGCGGCCCCCCCCGTCTCCCCCCGCACGCTCAGCACAGATCGCGCTGTGCTGAGCGGCAGGAGAGATGTGTGCTGAGCGGTTCGCTCAGCACGCATCTCTCCTTGATCGGCCCGTGAGTACTGGGCTTTAGTGATACATTTTGGGATAGTACCTAAAGTTTAAAGCAGAAATTGGGGAACTTTTGAAATTTTAATTTTTGACCAAAATTAACAGGTCTGGGGCTTTGGGAATTTCTCATATGCCACAAAATGGTTGAAGCTCCCATTCAAAAATTATGCTCCAAAATCAACTTCTGTCACCTTAGTGATACATTTTGGGATAGTACCTAAAGTTTAAAGCAGAAATTGGGGAACTTTTGAAATTTTAATTTTTGACCAAAATTGACAGGTCTGGGGTTTAGGGAATTTCTCATATGACACAAAATTGTTGAAGCTCCTGTTCAAAAATTATGCTCCGAAATCAACTTCTGTCACCTTAGTGATACATCTGTTGATGGTACCTAAAGTTTAAAGCAGAAATTGGGGCACTTTTAAAATTTTGATTTTTGACCAAAATAAAAAAGTCCGGGGCTTATGGAATTTCTCATATGCCACAAAACGGTGGAAACTCCTTTTCAAAAATTATGCTCCGAAAACAACTTCTGTCACTTTAGTGATACATTTTGGGATGGTACCTAAAGTTTAAAGCAGAAATTGGGGCACTTTTGAAATTTTCATTTTTTACCAAAACTGATGGGTTTGGAGCTTAGGGGATTTCTCATATGCCACAAAACGGTTGAAGCTCCTATTCAAAAATTATGCTCCAAAATCAACTTCTGTCTCTTTAGTGATACATTTTGGGATAGTACCTAAAGTTTAAAGCAAAAATTGGGGAACTTTAGAAATTTTCATTTTTGATAAAAATCGACAGGTCTGGAGCTTTGGGAATTTCTCATATGCCACAAAATGGTTGAAGCTCCCATTCAAAAATTATGCTCCAAAATCAACTTCTGTCACCTTAGTGATACATTTTGGGATAGTACCTAAAGTTTAAAGCAGAAATTGGGGCACTTTAGAATTGTTCAATTTTGATGAAAGTCAATTGGTCCGGGGCTAAGGGAATTTCTCTTGTGCCACAAAATGGTTGAAGCTCCTGTTCAAAAATTATGCTACGACATCAACTTCTGTCACCTCAGTGATACATTTTGGGATAGTACCTAAAGTTTAAAGCAGAAATTGGGGCACTTTTGAAATTTTCATTTTTGATGAAAATCAATTGGTCCGGGGCTTAGGGAATTTCTCATATGCCACAAAATGGTTGAAGCTCCTGTTCAAAAATGATGCTCCGAAATCAACTTCTGTCACCTTAGTGATACATTTTGGGATAGTACCTAAAGTTTAAAGCAGAAATTGGGGCACTTTTGAAATTTTAATTTTTGACCAAAATTAACAGGTGTGGGGCTTAGGAAATTTCTCATATGCCACAAAACGGTTGAAGCTCCTATTCAAAAATTATGCTCCAAAATCAACTTCTGTCTCTTTAGTGATACATTTTGGGATAGTACCTAAAGTTTAAAGCAGAAATTGGGGAACTTTTGAAATTTTCATTTTTGATAAAAATCGACAGGTCTGGGGCTCAGGGAATTTCTCATATGCCACAAAAATGGTTGAAGCTCCTGTTCAAAAATTATGCTCCGAAATCAACTTCTGTCACCTTAGTGATACATTTTGGGATAGTACCTAAAGTTTAAAGCAGAAATTGAGGCACTTTTGAAATTTTTATTTTTGACCAAAATTGACAGGTCTTGGGCTTTGGGAATTTCTCATATGCCACAAAATGGTTGAAGCTCCCATTCAAAAATTATGCTCCAAAATCAACTTCTGTCACCTTAGTGATACATTTTGGGATAGTACTTAAAGTTTAAAGCAGAAATTGGGGCACTTTTGAAATTTTCATTTTTGATGAAAATCAATTGGTCCGGGGCTTAGGGAATTTCTCATATGCAACAAAACGGTTGAAGCTCCTGTTCAAAAATTATGCTCCAAAATCAACTTCTGTCACCTTAGTGATACATTTTGGGATAGTACTTAAAGTTTAAAGCAGAAATTGGGGCACTCTTGAAATTTTCATTTTTGACCAAAATCAACAGGTGTGGGGCTTAGGGAATTTCTCATATGCAACAAAACGGTTGAAGCTCCTGTTCAAAAATTATGCTCCGAAATCAACTTCTGTCACCTTTTGGGATAGTACCTAAAGTTTAAAGCAGAAATTGAGGCACTTTTGAAATTTTCATTTTTTATGAAAATCAACAGGTCCGGCCGGGACTTATGTAATTTCTCATATGCCATATAAATGTTGAAACTCCTATTCAAAAATTATGCTCCAAAATCAACTTCTGTCACTTTAGTGATACATTTTGGGATAGTACCTAAAGTTTAAAGCAGAAATTGGGGAACTTTTGAAATTTTCATTTTTGACCAAAATTGGCAGGTCCTGGGCTTACGAATTTTCTCATATGCCATAAAACGGTTGACGCTTCTGTTCAAAAATTATGCTCCGAAATCAACTTCTGTCAGCTTAGTGATACATTTTGGGATAGTACCTAAAGTTTAAAGCAGAAATTGGGTCACTTTTGAAATTTTCATTTTTATGAAAATCAACAGGTCCGGGGCTTAGGAAATTTCTCATATGACACAAAATGGTTGAAGCTCCTGTTCAAAAATTATGCTCCGAAATCAACTTCTGTCACCTTAGTGATACATTTGGGATAGTACCTAAAGTTTAAAGCAGAAATTGGGGAACTTTTGAAATTTTAATTTTTGACCAAAATCGGTAGGTCCGGGGCTTAGGGAATTTCCATATAACACAAAATGGTTGAAGCTCCTGTTCAAAAATCATGCTTCAAAATCAACTTCTGTCACTTTAGTGATACATTTTGGGATAGTACCTAAAGATTAAAGCAGAAATTGGGGCACTATTGAAATTTTAATTTTTGACCATAATAGACAGGTCTGGGGCTTTGGGAATTTGTCATATGCCACAAAACGTTTGAAGCTCCTGTTCACAAATTATGCTCTGAAATCAACTTCTGTCACCTTAGTGATACATTTTGGGCTAGTACCTAAAGTTTAAAGCAGACATTGGGGCACTTTAGAAATTTTCATTTTTGACCAAAATTGACAGGTCAGGGGCTTTGGGAATTTCTCATATGCCACAAAATGGTTGAAGCTCCCATTCAAAAATTATGCTCCAAAATCAACTTCTGTCACCTTAGTGATACATTTTGGGATAGTACTTAAAGTTTAAAGCAGAAATTGGGGAACTTTTGAAATTTTAATTTTTGACCAAAATCGGCAGGTCCGGGGCTTAGGAAATTTCTCATATGCCATAAAACGGTTGACACTCCTGTTCAAAAATTATACTCCGAAATCAACTTCTGTCACCTTAGTGATACATTTTGGGATAGTACCTTAAGTTTAAAGCAGAAATTGGGGAGCTTTTGAAATTTTAATTTTTGACCAAAATCGGTAGGTCCGGGGCTTAGGGAATTTCTCATATGACACAAAATGGTTGAAGCTCCTGTTCAAAAATCATGCTCCAAAATCAACTTCTGTCACCTTAGTGATGCATTTTGGGATAGTACCTAAAGTTTAAAGCAGAAATTGGGGCACTTTTGAAATTTTCATTTTTTATGAAAATTGACAGGTCCGGCCGGGACTTATGTAATTTCTCATATGCCATATAACTGTTGAAGCTCCTATTCAAAAATTATGCTCCAAAATCATCTTCTGTCACCTTAGTAATACATTTTGGGATAGTACCTAAAGTTTAAAGCAGAAATTGGGGCACTTTTGAAATTTTCATTTTTATGAAAATCGACATGTCCGATGCTTAGGAAATTTCTCATATGACACAAAATGGTTGAAGCTCCTGTTCAAAAATTATGCTCCGAAATGAACTTCTGTCACCTTAGTGATACATTTTGGGAAAGAACCTAAAGTTTAAAGCAGAAATTGGGGCACTTTAGAAATTTTCAATTTTGATGAAAATCTATTGGTCCAGGGCTTAGGGAATTTCTCATATGCCACAAAACGGTTGACGCTCCTGTTCAAAAATGATGCTCCGAAATCAACTTCTGTCACCTCAGTGAAACATTTTGGGATAGTACCTAAAGTTTAAAGCAGAAATTGGGGCACTTTTGAAATTTTCATTTTTGACCAAAATCAACAGGTGTGGGGCTTAGGGAATTTCTCATATGCAACAAAACGGTTGAAGCTCCTGTTCAAAAATTATGCTCCGAAATCAACTTCTGTCACCTTTTGGGATAGTACCTAAAGTTTAAAGCAGAAATTGAGGCACTTTTGAAATTTTCATTTTTTATGAAAATCAACAGGTCCGGCCGGGACTTATGTAATTTCTCATATGCCATATAAATGTTGAAACTCCTATTCAAAAATTATGCTCCAAAATCAACTTCTGTCACTTTAGTGATACATTTTGGGATAGTACCTAAAGTTTAAAGCAGAAATTGGGGAACTTTTGAAATTTTCATTTTTGACCAAAATTGGCAGGTCCTGGGCTTACGAATTTTCTCATATGCCATAAAACGGTTGACGCTTCTGTTCAAAAATTATGCTCCGAAATCAACTTCTGTCAGCTTAGTGATACATTTTGGGATAGTACCTAAAGTTTAAAGCAGAAATTGGGTCACTTTTGAAATTTTCATTTTTATGAAAATCAACAGGTCCGGGGCTTAGGAAATTTCTCATATGACACAAAATGGTTGAAGCTCCTGTTCAAAAATTATGCTCCGAAATCAACTTCTGTCACCTTAGTGATACATTTGGGATAGTACCTAAAGTTTAAAGCAGAAATTGGGGAACTTTGAAATTTTAATTTTTGACCAAAATCGGTAGGTCCGGGGCTTAGGGAATTTCCATATAACACAAAATGGTTGAAGCTCCTGTTCAAAAATCATGCTTCAAAATCAACTTCTGTCACTTTAGTGATACATTTTGGGATAGTACCTAAAGATTAAAGCAGAAATTGGGGCACTATTGAAATTTTAATTTTTGACCATAATAGACAGGTCTGGGGCTTTGGGAATTTGTCATATGCCACAAAACGTTTGAAGCTCCTGTTCACAAATTATGCTCTGAAATCAACTTCTGTCACCTTAGTGATACATTTTGGGCTAGTACCTAAAGTTTAAAGCAGACATTGGGGCACTTTAGAAATTTTCATTTTTGACCAAAATTGACAGGTCAGGGGCTTTGGGAATTTCTCATATGCCACAAAATGGTTGAAGCTCCCATTCAAAAATTATGCTCCAAAATCAACTTCTGTCACCTTAGTGATACATTTTGGGATAGTACTTAAAGTTTAAAGCAGAAATTGGGGAACTTTTGAAATTTTAATTTTTGACCAAAATCGGCAGGTCCGGGGCTTAGGAAATTTCTCATATGCCATAAAACGGTTGACACTCCTGTTCAAAAATTATACTCCGAAATCAACTTCTGTCACCTTAGTGATACATTTTGGGATAGTACCTTAAGTTTAAAGCAGAAATTGGGGAGCTTTTGAAATTTTAATTTTTGACCAAAATCGGTAGGTCCGGGGCTTAGGGAATTTCTCATATGACACAAAATGGTTGAAGCTCCTGTTCAAAAATCATGCTCCAAAATCAACTTCTGTCACCTTAGTGATGCATTTTGGGATAGTACCTAAAGTTTAAAGCAGAAATTGGGGCACTTTTGAAATTTTCATTTTTTATGAAAATTGACAGGTCCGGCCGGGACTTATGTAATTTCTCATATGCCATATAACTGTTGAAGCTCCTATTCAAAAATTATGCTCCAAAATCATCTTCTGTCACCTTAGTAATACATTTTGGGATAGTACCTAAAGTTTAAAGCAGAAATTGGGGCACTTTTGAAATTTTCATTTTTATGAAAATCGACATGTCCGATGCTTAGGAAATTTCTCATATGACACAAAATGGTTGAAGCTCCTGTTCAAAAATTATGCTCCGAAATGAACTTCTGTCACCTTAGTGATACATTTTGGGAAAGAACCTAAAGTTTAAAGCAGAAATTGGGGCACTTTAGAAATTTTCAATTTTGATGAAAATCTATTGGTCCAGGGCTTAAGGAATTTCTCATATGCCACAAAACGGTTGACGCTCCTGTTCAAAAATGATGCTCCGAAATCAACTTCTGTCACCTCAGTGAAACATTTTGGGATAGTACCTAAAGTTTAAAGCAGAAATTGGGGCACTTTTGAAATTTTCATTTTTGACCAAAATCAACAGGTGTGGGGCTTAGGAAATTTCTCATATGCCACAAAATGGTTGAAGCTCCTGTTCAAAAATGATGCTCCGAAATCAACTTCTGTCACCTTAGTGATACATTTTGGGATAGTACCTAAAGTTTAAAGCAGAAATTGGGGAACTTTTGAAATTTTAATTTTTGACCAAAATTGGCAGGTCCGGGGCTTAGGAAATTTCTCATATGCCATAAAACGGTTGACGCTCCTGTTCAAAAATGATGCTCCGAAATCAACTTCTGTCAGCTTAGTGATAAATTTTGGGATAGTACCTAAAGTTTAAAGCAGAAATTGGGTCACTTTTGAAATTTTCATTTTTATGAAAATCGACAGGTCCGGGGCTTAGGAAATTTCTCATATGACACAAAATGGTTGTAGCTCCTGTTCAAAAATTATGCTCCGAAATCAACTTCTGTCACCTTAGTGATACATTTTGGGATAGTACCTAAAGTTTAAAGCAGAAATTGGGGAACTTTTGAAATTTTAATTTTTGACCAAAATTGACAGGTCTGGGGCTTAGGGAATTTCTCATATGACACAAAATTGTTGAAGCTCCTGTTCAAAAATTATGCTCCGAAATCAACTTCTGTCACCTTAGTGATACATCTGTTGATGGTACCTAAAGTTTAAAGCAGAAATTGGGGCACTTTTAAAATTTTGATTTTTGACCAAAATAAATAAGTCCGGGGCTTATGGAATTTCTCATATGCCACAAAACGGTGGAAACTCCTTTTCAAAAATTATGCTCCGAAAACAACTTCTGTCACTTTAGTGATACATTTTGGGATGGTACCTAAAGTTTAAAGCAGAAATTGGGGCACTTTTGAAATTTTCATTTTTTACCAAAACTGATGGGTTTGGAGCTTAGGGGATTTCTCATATGCCACAAAACGGTTGAAGCTCCTATTCAAAAATTATGCTCCAAAATCAACTTGTGTCTCTTTAGTGATACATTTTGGGATAGTACCTAAAGTTTAAAGCAAAAATTGGGGAACTTTAGAAATTTTCATTTTTGATAAAAATCGACAGGTCTGGAGCTTTGGGAATTTCTCATATGCCACAAAATGGTTGAAGCTCCCATTCAAAAATTATGCTCCAAAATCAACTTCTGTCACCTTAGTGATACATTTTGGGATAGTACCTAAAGTTTAAAGCAGAAATTGGGGCACTTTAGAATTGTTCTATTTTGATGAAAGTCAATTGGTCCGGGGCTAAGGGAATTTCTCATGTGCCACAAAATGGTTGAAGCTCCTGTTCAAAAATTATGCTACGACATCAACTTCTGTCACCTCAGTGATACATTTTGGGATAGTACCTAAAGTTTAAAGCAGAAATTGAGGCACTTTTGAAATTTTCATTTTTGATGAAAATCAATTGGTCCGGGGCTTAGGGAATTTCTCATATGCCACAAAACGGTTGAAGCTCCTGTTCAAAAATGATGCTCCGAAATCAACTTCTGTCACCTTAGTGATACATTTTGGGATAGTACCTAAAGTTTAAAGCAGAAATTGGGGCACTTTTGAAATTTTAATTTTTGACCAAAATTAACAGGTGTGGGGCTTAGGAAATTTCTCATATGCCACAAAATGGTTGAAGCTCCTGTTCAAAAATTATGCTCCGAAATCAATTTCTGTCACCTTAGTGATACATTTTGGGATAGTACCTAAAGTTTAAAGTAGAAATTGAGGCACTTTTGAAATTTTCATTTTTTATGAAAATCGACAGGACCGGCCGGGACTTATGTAATTTCTCATATGCCATATAACTGTTGAAGCTCCTATTCAAAAATTATGCTCCAAAATCATCTTCTGTCACCTTAGTGATACATTTTGGGATAGTACCTAAAGTTTAAAGCAGAAATTGGGAAACTTTTGAAATTTTCATTTTTGACCAAAATTGGCAGGTCCGGGGCTTAGGAAATTTCTCATATGCCATAAAACGGTTGACGCTCCTGTTCAAAAATTATGCTCCGAAATCAACTTCTGTCAGCTTAGTGATACATTTTGGGATAGTACCTAAAGTTTAAAGCAGAAATTGGGGCACTTTTGAAATTTTAATTTTTATGAAAATCGACAGGTCCGATGCTTAGGAAATTTCTCATATGACACAAAATGGTTGAAGCTCCTGTTCAAAAATTATGCTACGACATCAACTTCTGTCACCTCAGTGATACATTTTGGGATAGTACCTAAAGTTTAAAGCAGAAATTGGGGCACTTTTGAAATTTTAATTTTTGATGAAAATCAATTGGTCCGGGGCTTAGGGAATTTCTCATATGCCACAAAACGGTTGAAGCTCCTGTTCAAAAATTATGCTCCAAAATCATCTTCTGTCACCTTAGTGATACATTTTGGGATAGTACCTAAAGTTTAAAGCAGAAATTGGGGCACTTTAGAAATGTTCAATTTTGATGAAAATCAATTGGTCCGGGGCTAAGGGAATTTCTCATGTGCCACAAAATGGTTGAAGCTCCTGTTCAAAAATTATGCTACGACATCAACTTCTGTCACCCCAGTGATACATTTTGGGATAGTACCTAAAGTTTAAAGCAGAAATTGGGGCACTTTTGAAATTTTAATTTTTGATGAAAATCAATTGGCCTGGGGCTTAGGAAATTTCTCATATGCCACAAAATGGTTGAAGCTCCTGTTCAAAAATGATGCTCCGAAATCAATTTCTGTCACCTTAGTGATACATTTTGGGATAGTACCTAAAGTTTAAAGCAGAAATTGAGGCACTTTTGAAATTTTCATTTTTTATGAAAATCGACAGGTCCGGCCGGGACTTATGTAATTTCTCATATGCCATATAACTGTTGAAGCTCCTATTCAAAAATTATGCTCCAAAATCATCATCTGTCACCTTAGTAATACATTTTGGGATAGTACCTAAAGTTTAAAGCAGAAATTGGGGCACTTTTGAAATTTTCATTTTTATGAAAATCGACAGGTCCGATTCTTAGGAAATTTCTCATATGACACAAAATGGTTGAAGCTCCTGTTCAAAAATGATGCTCCAAAATCAACTTCTGTCGGCTTAGTGATACATTTTGGGATAGAACCTAAAGTTTAAAGCAGAAATTGGGTCACTTTTGAAATTTTAATTTTTATGAAAATCGACAGGTCCGGGGCTTAGGAAATTTCTCATATGCCACAAAATGGTTGAAGCTCCTGTTCAAAAATTATGCTCCGAAATCAACTTCTGTCACCTTTTGGGATAGTACCTAAAGTTTAAAGCAGAAATTGAGGCACTTTTGAAATTTTCATTTTTTATGAAAATCGACAGGTCCGGCCGGGACTTATGTAATTTCTCATATGCCATATAAATGTTGAAACTCCTATTCAAAAATTATGCTCCAAAATCAACTTCTGTCACCTTAGTGATACATTTTGGGATAGTACCTAAAGTTTAAAGCAGAAATTGGGGAACTTTTGAAATTTTCATTTTTGACCAAAATTGGCAGGTCCGGGGCTTACGAATTTTCTCATATGCCATAATACGGTTGACGCTTCTGTTCAAAAATTATGCTCCGAAATCAACTTCTGTCAGCTTAGTGATACATTTTGGGATAGTACCTAAAGTTTAAAGCAGAAATTGGGTCACTTTTGAAATTTTCATTTTTATGAAAATCGACAGGTCCGGGGCTTAGGAAATTTCTCATATGACACAAAATGGTTGAAGCTCCTGTTCAAAAATTATGCTCCGAAATCAACTTCTGTCACCTTAGTGATACATTTGGGATAGTACCTAAAGTTTAAAGCAGAAATTGGGGCACTATTGAAATTTTCATTTTTGACCAAAACTGATGGGTTCGGAGCTTAGGGGATTTCTCATATGCCACAAAACGGTTGAAGCTCCTATTCAAAAATTATGCTCCAAAATCAACTTTTGTCTCTTTAGTGATACATTTTGGGATATTACCTAAAGTTTGAAGCAGAAATTGGGGAACTTTTGAAATTTTCATTTTTGATAAAAATCGACAGGTCTGGGGCTCAGGGAATTTCTCATATGCCACAAAAATGGTTGAAGCTCCTGTTCAAAAATTATGCTCCGAAATCAACTTCTGTCACCTTAGTGATAAATTTTGGGATAGTACCTAAAGTTTAAAGCAGAAATTGAGGCACTTTTGAAATTTTTATTTTTGACCAAAATTGACAGGTCTTGGGCTTTGGGAATTTCTCATATGCCACAAAATGGTTGAAGCTCCCATTCAAAAATTATGCTCCAAAATCAACTTCTGTCACCTTAGTGATACATTTTGGGATAGTACTTAAAGTTTAAAGCAGAAATTGGGGCACTTTTGAAATTTTCATTTTTGATGAAAATCAATTGGTCCGGGGCTTAGGGAATTTCTCATATGCAACAAAACGGTTGAAGCTCCTGTTCAAAAATTATGCTCCAAAATCAACTTCTGTCACCTTAGTGATACATTTTGGGATAGTACTTAAAGTTTAAAGCAGAAATTGGGGCACTCTTGAAATTTTCATTTTTGACCAAAATCAACAGGTGTGGGGCTTAGGGAATTTCTCATATGCAACAAAACGGTTGAAGCTCCTGTTCAAAAATTATGCTCCGAAATCAACTTCTGTCACCTTTTGGGATAGTACCTAAAGTTTAAAGCAGAAATTGAGGCACTTTTGAAATTTTCATTTTTTATGAAAATCGACAGGTCCGGCCGGGACTTATGTAATTTCTCATATGCCATATAAATGTTGAAACTCCTATTCAAAAATTATGCTCCAAAATCAACTTCTGTCACTTTAGTGATACATTTTGGGATAGTACCTAAAGTTTAAAGCAGAAATTGGGGAACTTTTGAAATTTTCATTTTTGACCAAAATTGGCAGGTCCTGGGCTTACGAATTTTCTCATATGCCATAAAACGGTTGACGCTTCTGTTCAAAAATTATGCTCCGAAATCAACTTCTGTCAGCTTAGTGATACATTTTGGGATAGTACCTAAAGTTTAAAGCAGAAATTGGGTCACTTTTGAAATTTTCATTTTTATGAAAATCAACAGGTCCGGGGCTTAGGAAATTTCTCATATGACACAAAATGGTTGAAGCTCCTGTTCAAAAATTATGCTCCGAAATCAACTTCTGTCACCTTAGTGATACATTTGGGATAGTACCTAAAGTTTAAAGCAGAAATTGGGGAACTTTTGAAATTTTAATTTTTGACCAAAATCGGTAGGTCCGGGGCTTAGGGAATTTCCATATAACACAAAATGGTTGAAGCTCCTGTTCAAAAATCATGCTTCAAAATCAACTTCTGTCACCTTAGTGATACATTTTGGGATAGTACCTAAAGATTAAAGCAGAAATTGGGGCACTATTGAAATTTTAATTTTTGACCATAATAGACAGGTCTGGGGCTTTGGGAATTTGTCATATGCCACAAAACGTTTGAAGCTCCTGTTCACAAATTATGCTCTGAAATCAACTTCTGTCACCTTAGTGATACATTTTGGGCTAGTACCTAAAGTTTAAAGCAGACATTGGGGCACTTTAGAAATTTTCATTTTTGACCAAAATTGACAGGTCTGGGGCTTTGGGAATTTCTCATATGCCACAAAATGGTTGAAGCTCCCATTCAAAAATTATGCTCCAAAATCAACTTCTGTCACCTTAGTGATACATTTTGGGATAGTACTTAAAGTTTAAAGCAGAAATTGGGGAACTTTTGAAATTTTAATTTTTGACCAAAATCGGCAGGTCCGGGGCTTAGGAAATTTCTCATATGCCATAAAACGGTTGACACTCCTGTTCAAAAATTATACTCCGAAATCAACTTCTGTCACCTTAGTGATACATTTTGGGATAGTACCTTAAGTTTAAAGCAGAAATTGGGGAGCTTTTGAAATTTTAATTTTTGACCAAAATCGGTAGGTCCGGGGCTTAGGGAATTTCTCATATGACACAAAATGGTTGAAGCTCCTGTTCAAAAATCATGCTCCAAAATCAACTTCTGTCACCTTAGTGATGCATTTTGGGATAGTACCTAAAGTTTAAAGCAGAAATTGGGGCACTTTTGAAATTTTCATTTTTTATGAAAATTGACAGGTCCGGCCGGGACTTATGTAATTTCTCATATGCCATATAACTGTTGAAGCTCCTATTCAAAAATTATGCTCCAAAATCATCTTCTGTCACCTTAGTAATACATTTTGGGATAGTACCTAAAGTTTAAAGCAGAAATTGGGGCACTTTTGAAATTTTCATTTTTATGAAAATCGACATGTCCGATGCTTAGGAAATTTCTCATATGACACAAAATGGTTGAAGCTCCTGTTCAAAAATTATGCTCCGAAATGAACTTCTGTCACCTTAGTGATACATTTTGGGAAAGAACCTAAAGTTTAAAGCAGAAATTGGGGCACTTTAGAAATTTTCAATTTTGATGAAAATCTATTGGTCCGGGGCTTAGGGAATTTCTCATATGCCACAAAACGGTTGACGCTCCTGTTCAAAAATGATGCTCCGAAATCAACTTCTGTCACCTCAGTGAAACATTTTGGGATAGTACCTAAAGTTTAAAGCAGAAATTGGGGCACTTTTGAAATTTTCATTTTTGACCAAAATCAACAGGTGTGGGGCTTAGGAAATTTCTCATATGCCACAAAATGGTTGAAGCTCCTGTTCAAAAATGATGCTCCGAAATCAACTTCTGTCACCTTAGTGATACATTTTGGGATAGTACCTAAAGTTTAAAGCAGAAATTGGGGAACTTTTGAAATTTTAATTTTTGACCAAAATTGGCAGGTCCGGGGCTTAGGAAATTTCTCATATGCCATAAAACGGTTGACGCTCCTGTTCAAAAATGATGCTCCGAAATCAACTTCTGTCAGCTTAGTGATAAATTTTGGGATAGTACCTAAAGTTTAAAGCAGAAATTGGGTCACTTTTGAAATTTTCATTTTTATGAAAATCGACAGGTCCGGGGCTTAGGAAATTTCTCATATGACACAAAATGGTTGTAGCTCCTGTTCAAAAATTATGCTCCGAAATCAACTTCTGTCACCTTAGTGATACATTTTGGGATAGTACCTAAAGTTTAAAGCAGAAATTGGGGAACTTTTGAAATTTTAATTTTTGACCAAAATTGACAGGTCTGGGGCTTAGGGAATTTCTCATATGACACAAAATTGTTGAAGCTCCTGTTCAAAAATTATGCTCCGAAATCAACTTCTGTCACCTTAGTGATACATCTGTTGATGGTACCTAAAGTTTAAAGCAGAAATTGGGGCACTTTTAAAATTTTGATTTTTGACCAAAATAAATAAGTCCGGGGTTATGGAATTTCTCATATGCCACAAAACGGTGGAAACTCCTTTTCAAAAATTATGCTCCGAAAACAACTTCTGTCACTTTAGTGATACATTTTGGGATGGTACCTAAAGTTTAAAGCAGAAATTGGGGCACTTTTGAAATTTTCATTTTTTACCAAAACTGATGGGTTTGGAGCTTAGGGGATTTCTCATATGCCACAAAACGGTTGAAGCTCCTATTCAAAAATTATGCTCCAAAATCAACTTGTGTCTCTTTAGTGATACATTTTGGGATAGTACCTAAAGTTTAAAGCAAAAATTGGGGAACTTTAGAAATTTTCATTTTTGATAAAAATCGACAGGTCTGGAGCTTTGGGAATTTCTCATATGCCACAAAATGGTTGAAGCTCCCATTCAAAAATTATGCTCCAAAATCAACTTCTGTCACCTTAGTGATACATTTTGGGATAGTACCTAAAGTTTAAAGCAGAAATTGGGGCACTTTAGAATTGTTCTATTTTGATGAAAGTCAATTGGTCCGGGGCTAAGGGAATTTCTCATGTGCCACAAAATGGTTGAAGCTCCTGTTCAAAAATTATGCTACGACATCAACTTCTGTCACCTCAGTGATACATTTTGGGATAGTACCTAAAGTTTAAAGCAGAAATTGGGGCACTTTTGAAATTTTCATTTTTGATGAAAATCAATTGGTCCGGGGCTTAGGGAATTTCTCATATGCCACAAAACGGTTGAAGCTCCTGTTCAAAAATTATGCTCCGAAATCAACTTCTGTCACCTTAGTGATACATTTTGGGATAGTACCTAAAGTTTAAAGCAGAAATTGGGGCACTTTTGAAATTTTAATTTTTGACCAAAATTAACAGGTGTGGGGCTTAGGAAATTTCTCATATGCCACAAAATGGTTGAAGCTCCTGTTCAAAAATTATGCTCCGAAATCAATTTCTGTCACCTTAGTGATACATTTTGGGATAGTACCTAAAGTTTAAAGTAGAAATTGAGGCACTTTTGAAATTTTCATTTTTTATGAAAATCGACAGGACCGGCCGGGACTTATGTAATTTCTCATATGCCATATAACTGTTGAAGCTCCTATTCAAAAATTATGCTCCAAAATCATCTTCTGTCACCTTAGTGATACATTTTGGGATAGTACCTAAAGTTTAAAGCAGAAATTGGGAAACTTTTGAAATTTTCATTTTTGACCAAAATTGGCAGGTCCGGGGCTTAGGAAATTTCTCATATGCCATAAAACGGTTGACGCTCCTGTTCAAAAATTATGCTCCGAAATCAACTTCTGTCAGCTTAGTGATACATTTTGGGATAGTACCTAAAGTTTAAAGCAGAAATTGGGGCACTTTTGAAATTTTAATTTTTATGAAAATCGACAGGTCCGATGCTTAGGAAATTTCTCATATGACACAAAATGGTTGAAGCTCCTGTTCAAAAATTATGCTACGACATCAACTTCTGTCACCTCAGTGATACATTTTGGGATAGTACCTAAAGTTTAAAGCAGAAATTGGGGCACTTTTGAAATTTTAATTTTTGATGAAAATCAATTGGTCCGGGGCTTAGGGAATTTCTCATATGCCACAAAACGGTTGAAGCTCCTGTTCAAAAATTATGCTCCAAAATCAACTTCTGTCACCTTAGTGATACATTTTGGGATAGTACTTAAAGTTTAAAGCAGAAATTGGGGCACTTTTGAAATTTTCATTTTTGACCAAAATCAACAGGTGTGGGGCTTAGGAAATTTCTCATATGCCACAAAATGGTTGAAGCTCCTGTTCAAAAATGATGCTCCGAAATCAACTTCTGTCACCTTAGTGATACATTTTGGGATAGTACCTAAAGTTTAAAGCAGAAATTGGGGAACTTTTGAAATTTTAATTTTTGACCAAAATTGGCAGGTCCGGGGCTTAGGAAATTTCTCATATGCCATAAAACGGTTGACGCTCCTGTTCAAAAATGATGCTCCGAAATCAACTTCTGTCAGCTTAGTGATAAATTTTGGGATAGTACCTAAAGTTTAAAGCAGAAATTGGGTCACTTTTGAAATTTTCATTTTTATGAAAATCGACAGGTCCGGGGCTTAGGAAATTTCTCATATGACACAAAATGGTTGTAGCTCCTGTTCAAAAATTATGCTCCGAAATCAACTTCTGTCACCTTAGTGATACATTTTGGGATAGTACCTAAAGTTTAAAGCAGAAATTGGGGCACTTTTGAAATTTTAATTTTTGACCAAAATCAACAGGTGTGGGGCTTAGGAAATTTCTCATATGCCACAAAATGGTTGAAGCTCCTGTTCAAAAATTATGCTCCGAAATCAATTTTTGTCACCTTAGTGATACATTTTGGGATAGTACCTAAAGTTTAAAGCAGAAATTGAGGCACTTTTGAAATTTTCATTTTTTATGAAAATCGACAGGTCCGGCCGGGACTTACAGTATGTAATTTCTCATATGCCATATAACTGTTGAAGCTCCTATTCAAAAATTATGCTCCAAAATCATCATCTGTCACCTTAGTAATACATTTTGGGATAGTACCTAAAGTTTAAAGCAGAAATTGGGGCACTTTTGAAATTTTCATTTTTATGAAAATCGACAGGTCCGATGCTTAGGAAATTTCTCATATGACACAAAATGGTTGAAGCTCCTGTTCAAAAATGATGCTCCGAAATGAACTTCTGTCACCTTAGTGATACATTTTGGGATAGTACCTAAAGTTTAAAGCAGAAATTGGGGCACTTTTGAAATTTTCATTTTTGATGAAAATCAATTGGTCAGGGGCTAAGGAATTTCTCATATGCCACAAAACGGTTGAAGCTCCTGTTCAAAAATGATGCTCCGAAATCAACTTCTGTCACCTTAGTGATACATTTTGGGATAGTACCTAAAGTTTAAAGCAGAAATTGAGGCACTTTTGAAATTTTCATTTTTTATGAAAATCGACAGGTCCGGCCGGGACTTATGTAATTTCTCATATGCCATATAACTGTTGAAGCTCCTATTCAAAAATTATGCTCCAAAATCAACTTCTGTCAGCTTAGTGATACATTTTGGGATAGTACCTAAAGTTTAAAGCAGAAATTGGGGAACTTTTGAAATTTTAATTTTTGACCAAAATTGGCAGGTCCGGGGCTTACGAATTTTCTCATATGCCATAAAACGGTTGACGCTTCTGTTCAAAAATTATGCTCCGAAATCAACTTCTGTCAGCTTAGTGATACATTTTGGGATAGTACCTAAAGTTTAAAGCAGAAATTGGGTCACTTTTGAAATTTTTATTTTTATGAAAATCGACAGGTCCGGGGCTTAGGAAATTTCTCATATGCCACAAAATGGTTGAAGCTCCTGTTCAAAAATTATGCTCCGAAATCAACTTCTGTCACCTTTTGGGATAGTACCTAAAGTTTAAAGCAGAAATTGAGGCACTTTTGAAATTTTCATTTTTTATGAAAATTGACAGGTCCGGCCGGGACTTATGTAATTTCTCATATGCCATATAAATGTTGAAACTCCTATTCAAAAATTATGCTCCAAAATCAACTTCTGTCACCTTAGTGATACATTTTGGGATAGTACCTAAAGTTTAAAGCAGAAATTGGGGAACTTTTGAAATTTTCATTTTTGACCAAAATTGGCAGGTCCGGGGCTTACGAATTTTCTCATATGCCATAAAACGGTTGACGCTTCTGTTCAAAAATTATGCTCCGAAATCAACTTCTGTCAGCTTAGTGATACATTTTGGGATAGTACCTAAAGTTTAAAGCAGAAATTGGGTCACTTTTGAAATTTTCATTTTTATGAAAATCAACAGGTCCGGGGCTTAGGAAATTTCTCATATGACACAAAATGGTTGAAGCTCCTGTTCAAAAATTATGCTCCGAAATCAACTTCTGTCACCTTAGTGATACATTTGGGATAGTACCTAAAGTTTAAAGCAGAAATTGGGGAACTTTTGAAATTTTAATTTTTGACCATAATAGACAGGTCTGGGGCTTAGGGAATTTGTCATATGCCACAAAACGGTTGAAGCTCCTGTTCACAAATTATGCTCTGAAATCAACTTCTGTCACCTTAGTGATACATTTTGGGATAGTACCTAAAGTTTAAAGCAGACATTGGGGCACTGTAGATATTTTCATTTTTGATGAAAATCAACAGGTCTGGGGCTTAGGGAATTTCTCATGTGCCATAAAATGGTTGAAGCTCCTGTTCAAAATTATGCTCCGAAATCAACTTCTGTCACCTTAGTGATACATTTTGGGATAGTACCTAAAGTTTAAAGCAGACATTGGGGCACTTTAGAAATTTTCATTTTTGACCAAAATTGACAGGTCTGGGGCTTTGGGAATTTCTCATATGCCACAAAATGGTTGTAGCTCCCATTCAAAAATTATGCTCCAAAATAAACTTCTGTCACCTTAGTGATACATTTTGGGATAGTACTTAAAGTTTAAAGCAGAAATTGGGGCACTTTTGAAATTTTCATTTTTGATGAAAATTAATTGGTCAGGGGCTAAGGAATTTCTCATATGCCACAAAACGGTTGAAGCTCCTGTTCAAAAATGATGCTCCGAAATCAACTTCTGTCACCTTAGTGATACATTTTGGGATAGTACCTAAAGTTTAAAGCAGAAATTGAGGCACTTTTGAAATTTTCTTTTTTTATGAAAATCGACAGGTCCGGCCGGGACTTATGTAATTTCTCATATGCCATATAACTGTTGAAGCTCCTATTCAAAAATTATGCTCCGAAATCAACTTCTGTCAGCTTAGTGATACATTTTGGGATAGTACCTAAAGTTTAAAGCAGAAATTGGGGAACTTTTGAAATTTTCATTTTTGACCAAAATTGGCAGGTCCGGGGCTTACAAATTTTCTCATATGCCATAAAATGGTTGACGCTTCTGTTCAAAAATTATGCTCCGAAATCAACTTCTGTCAGCTTAGTGATACATTTTGGGACAGTACCTAAAGTTTAAAGCAGAAATTGGGTCACTTTTGAAATTTTAATTTTTATGAAAATCGACAGGTCCGGGGCTTAGGAAATTTATCATATGACACAAAATGGTTGAAGCTCCTGTTCAAAAATTATGCTCCGAAACCAACTTCTGTCACCTTAGCGATACATTTGGGATAGTACCTAAAGTTTAAAGCAGAAATTGGGGCACTTTTGAAATTTTAATTTTTGACCAAAATTAACAGGTGTGGGGCTTAGGAAATTTCTCATATGCCACAAAATGGTTGAAGCTCCTGTTCAAAAATTATGCTCCGAAATCAATTTCTGTCACCTTAGTGATACATTTTGGGATAGTACCTAAAGTTTAAAGCAGAAATTGGGGCACTTTTGAAATTTTAATTTTTATGAAAATCGACAGGTCCGATGCTTAGGAAATCTCTCATATGACACAAAATGGTTGAAGCTCCTGTTCAAAAATTATGCTACGACATCAACTTCTGTCACCTCGGTGATACATTTTGGGATAGTACCTAAAGTTTAAAGCAGAAATTGGGGCACTTTTGAAATTTTAATTTTTGATGAAAATCAATTGGACCGGGGCTTAGGGAATTTCTCATATGCCACAAAACGGTTGAAGCTCCTGTTCAAAAATTATGCTCCAAAATCATCTTCTGTCACCTTAGTGATACATTTTGGGATAGTACCTAAAGTTTAAAGCAGAAATTGGGGCACTTTAGAAATGTTCAATTTTGATGAAAATCAATTGGTCCGGGGCTAAGGGAATTTCTCATGTGCCACAAAATGGTTGAAGCTCCTGTTCAAAAATTATGCTCCGAAATCAATTTCTGTCACCTTAGTGATACATTTTGGGATAGTACCTAAAGTTTAAAGCAGAAATTGGGGCACTTTAGAAATGTTCAATTTTGATGAAAATCAATTGGTCCGGGGCTAAGGGAATTTCTCATATGCCACAAAATGGTTGAAGCTCCTGTTCAAAAATTATGCTACGACATCAACTTCTGTCACCTTAGTGATACATTTTGGGATAGTACCTAAAGTTTAAAGCAGACATTGGGGCACTTTAGAAATTTTCATTTTTGACCAAAATTGACAGGTCTGGGGCTTTGGGAATTTCTCATATGCCACAAAATGGTTGAAGCTCCCATTCAAAAATTATGCTCCAAAATCAACTTCTGTCACCTTAGTGATACATTTTGGGATAGTACTTAAAGTTTAAAGCAGAAATTGGGGCACTTTTGAAATTTTCATTTTTGATGAAAATCAATTGGTCAGGGGCTAAGGAATTTCTCATATGCCACAAAACGGTTGAAGCTCCTGTACAAAAATGATGCTCCGAAATCAACTTCTGTCACCTTAGTGATACATTTTGGGATAGTACCTAAAGTTTAAAGCAGAAATTGAGGCACTTTTGAAATTTTCATTTTTTATGAAAATCGACAGGTCCGGCAGGAACTTATGTAATTTCTCATATGCCATATAACTGTTGAAGCTCCTATTCAAAAATTATGCTCCAAAATCAACTTCTGTCACCTTAGTGATACATTTTGGGATAGTACCTAAAGTTTAAAGCAGAAATTGGGGAACTTTTGAAATTTTAATTTTTGACCAAAATTGGCAGGTTCGGGGCTTACGAATTTTCTCATATGCCATAAAACGGTTGACGCTTCTGTTCAAAAATTATGCTCCGAAATCAACTTCTGTCAGCTTAGTGATACATTTTGGGATAGTACCTAAAGTATAAAGCAGAAATTGGGTCACTTTTGAAATTTTAATTTTTATGAAAATCGACAGGTCCGGGGCTTAGGAAATTTCTCATATGACACAAAATGGTTGAAGCTCCTGTTCAAAAATTATGCTCCGAAACCAACTTCTGTCACCTTAGTGATACATTTGGGATAGTACCTAAAGTTTAAAGCAGAAATTGGGGCACTATTGAAATTTTCATTTTTGACCAAAACTGATGGGTTCGGAGCTTAGGGTATTTCTCATATGCCACAAAACGGTTGAAGCTCCTATTCAAAAATTATGCTTTAAAATCAACTTCTGTCTCTTTAGTGATACATTTTGGGATATTACCTAAAGTTTGAAGCAGAAATTGGGGAACTTTTGAAATTTTCATTTTTGATAAAAATCGACAGGTCTGGGGCTCAGGGAATTTCTCATATGCCACAAAATGGTTGAAGCTCCTGTTCAAAAATTATGCTCCGAAATCAACTTCTGTCACCTCAGTGATACATTTTGGGAAAGTACCTAAAGTTTAAAGCAGAAATTGGGGCACTTTTGAAATTTTCATTTTTGATGAAAATCAATTGGTCCGGGGCTTAGGGAATTTCTCATATGCAACAAAACGGTTGAAGCTCCTGTTCAAAAATTATGCTCCAAAATCAACTTCTGTCACCTTAGTGATACATTTTGGGATAGTACTTAAAGTTTAAAGCAGAAATTGGGGCACTCTTGAAATTTTCATTTTTGACCAAAATCAACAGGTGTGGGGCTTATGAAATTTCTCATATGCCACAAAATGGTTGAAGCTCCTGTTCAAAAATTATGCTCCGAAATCAACTTCTGTCACCTTTTGGGATAGTACCTAAAGTTTAAAGCAGAAATTGAGGCACTTTTGAAATTTTCATTTTTTATGAAAATCGACAGGTCCGGCCGGGACTTATGTAATTTCTCATATGCCATATAAATGTTGAAACTCCTATTCAAAAATTATGCTCCAAAATCAACTTCTGTCACCTAAGTGATACATTTTGGGATAGTACCTAAAGTTTAAAGCAGAAATTGGGGAACTTTTGAAATTTTCATTTTTGACCAAAATTGGCAGGTCCGGGGCTTACGAATTTTCTCATATGCCATAAAACGGTTGACGCTTCTGTTCAAAAATTATGCTCCGAAATCAATTTCTGTCAGCTTAGTGATACATTTTGGGATAGTACCTAAAGTTTAAAGCAGAAATTGGGGAACTTTTGAAATTTCCATTTTTGACCAAAATTGGCAGTTCCGGGGCTTACGAATTTTCTCATATGCCATAAAACGGTTGACGCTTCTGTTCAAAAATTATGCTCCGAAATCAATTTCTGTCAGCTTAGTGATACATTTTGGGATAGTACCTAAAGTTTAAAGCAGAAATTGGGTCACTTTTGAAATTTTCATTTTTATGAAAATCAACAGGTCCGGGGCTTAGGAAATTTCTCATATGACACAAAATGGTTGAAGCTCCTGTTCAAAAATTATGCTCCGAAATCAACTTCTGTCACCTTAGTGATACATTTGGGATAGTACCTAAAGTTTAAAGCAGAAATTGGGGAACTTTCGAAATTTTAATTTTTGACCAAAATCGGTAGGTCCGGGGCTTAGGGAATTTCCATATAACACAAAATGGTTGAAGCTCCTGTTAAAAAATCATGCTTCAAAATCAACTTCTGTCACCTTAGTGATACATTTTGGGATAGTACCTAAAGATTAAAGCAGAAATTGGGGCACTATTGAAATTTTAATTTTTGACCATAATAGACAGGTCTGGGGCTTTGGGAATTTGTCATATGCCACAAAACGGTTGAAGCTCCTTTTCACAAATTATGCTCTGAAATCAACTTCTGTCACCTTAGTGATACATTTTGGGACAGTACCTAAAGTTTAAAGCAGACATTGGGGCACTGTAGAAATTTTCATTTTTGATGAAAATCAACAGGTCTGGGGCTTAGGGAATTTCTCATGTGCCATAAAATGGTTGAAGCTCCTGTTCAAAAATTATGCTCCGAAATCAACTTCTGTCACCTTAGTGATACATTTTGGGATAGTACCTAAAGTTTAAAGCAGACATTGGGGCACTTTAGAAATTTTCATTTTTGACCAAAATTGACAGGTCTGGGGCTTTGGGAATTTCTCATATGCCACAAAATGGTTGAAGCTCCCATTCAAAAATTATGCTCCAAAATCAACTTCTGTCACCTTAGTGATACATTTTGGGATAGTACTTAAAGTTTAAAGCAGAAATTGGGGAACTTTTGAAATTTAAATTTTTGACCAAAATCGGCAGGTCCGGGGCTTAGGAAATTTCTCATATGCCATAAAACGGTTGACACTCCTGTTCAAAAATTATACTCCGAAATCAACTTCTGTCACCTTAGTGATACATTTTGGGATAGTACCTTAAGTTTAAAGCAGAAATTGGGGAGCTTTTGAAATTTTAATTTTTGACCAAAATCGGTAGGTCCGGGGCTGAGGGAATTTCTCATATGACACAAAATGGTTGAAGCTCCTGTTCAAAAATCATGCTCCAAAATCAACTTCTGTCACCTTAGTGATACATTTTGGGATAGTACCTAAAGTTTAAAGCAGAAATTGGGGCACTTTTGAAATTTTCATTTTTGACCAAAATTGGCAAGTCCGGGGCTTAGGAAATTTCTCATATGCCATAAAACGGTTGACGCTCCTGTTCAAAAATTATGCTCCGAAATCAACTTCTGTCAGCTTAGTGATACATTTTGGGATAGTACCTAAAGTTTAAAGCAGAAATTGGGGCACTTTTGAAATTTCAATTTTTATGAAAATCGACAGGTCCGATGCTTAGGAAATTTCTCATATGACACAAAATGGTTGAAGCTCCTGTTCAAAAATGATGCTCCGAAATGAACTTCTGTCACCTTAGTGATACATTTTGGGATAGTACCTAAAGTTTAAAGCAGAAATTGAGGCACTTTTGAAATTTTCATTTTTTATGAAAATTGACAGGTCCGGCCGGGACTTATGTAATTTCTCATATGCCATATAACTGTTGAAGCTCCTATTCAAAAATTATGCTCCAAAATCATCTTCTGTCACCTTAGTAATACATTTTGGGATAGTACCTAAAGTTTAAAGCAGAAATTGGGGCACTTTTGAAATTTTCATTTTTATGAAAATCGACATGTCCGATGCTTAGGAAATTTCTCATATGACACAAAATGGTTGAAGCTCCTGTTCAAAAATGATGCTCCGAAATGAACTTCTGTCACCTTAGTGATACATTTTGGGATAGTACCTAAAGTTTAAAGCAGAAATTGGGGAACATTTGAAATTTTAATTTTTGACCAAAATTGGCAGGTCCGGGGCTTAGGAAATTTCTCATATGCCATAAAACGGTTGACGCTCCTGTTCAAAAATGATGCTCCGAAATCAACTTCTGTCAGCTTAGTGATAAATTTTGGGATAGTACCTAAAGTTTAAAGCAGAAATTGGGTCACTTTTGAAATTTTCATTTTTATGAAAATCGACAGGTCCGGGGCTTAGGAAATTTCTCATATGACACAAAATGGTTGTAGCTCCTGTTCAAAAATTATGCTCCGAAATCAACTTCTGTCACCTTAGTGATACATTTTGGGATAGTACCTAAAGTTTAAAGCAGAAATTGGGGAACTTTTGAAATTTTAATTTTTGACCAAAATTGACAGGTCTGGGGCTTTGGGAATTTCTCATATGCCACAAAATGGTTGAAGCTCCCATTCAAAAATTATGCTCCAAAATCAACTTCTGTCACCTTAGTGATACATTTTGGGATAGTACCTAAAGTTTAAAGCAGAAATTGGGGAACTTTTGAAATTTTAATTTTTGACCAAAATTGACAGGTCTGGGGCTTAGGGAATTTCTCATATGACACAAAATTGTTGAAGCTCCTGTTCAAAAATTATGCTCCGAAATCAACTTCTGTCACCTTAGTGATACATCTGTTGATGGTACCTAAAGTTTAAAGCAGAAATTGGGGCACTTTTAAAATTTTGATTTTTGACCAAAATAAAAAAGTCCGGGGCTTATGGAATTTCTCATATGCCACAAAACGGTGGAAACTCCTTTTCAAAAATTATGCTCCGAAAACAACTTCTGTCACTTTAGTTATACATTTTGGGATGGTACCTAAAGTTTAAAGCAGAAATTGGGGCACTTTTGAAATTTTCATTTTTGACCAAAACTGATGGGTTTGGAGCTTAGGGGATTTCTCATATGCCACAAAACGGTTGAAGCTCCTATTCAAAAATTATGCTCCAAAATTAACTTCTGTCTCTTTAGTGATACATTTTGGGATAGTACCTAAAGTTTAAAGCAAAAATTGGGGAACTTTAGAAATTTTCATTTTTGATAAAAATCGACAGGTCTGGAGCTTTGGGAATTTCTCATATGCCACAAAATGGTTGAAGCTCCCATTCAAAAATTATGCTCCAAAATCAACTTCTGTCACCTTAATGATACATTTTGGGATAGTACCTAAAGTTTAAAGCAGAAATTGGGGCACTTTTGAAATTTTCATTTTTGATGAAAATCAATTGGTCCGGGGCTTAGGGAATTTCTCATATGCCACAAAACGGTTGAAGCTCCTGTTCAAAAATTATGCTCCGAAATCAACTTCTGTCACCTTAGTGATACATTTTGGGATAGTACCTAAAGTTTAAAGCAGAAATTGGGGCACTTTGAAATTTTAATTTTTGACCAAAATGAACAGGTGTGGGGCTTAGGAAATTTCTCATATGCCACAAAATGGTTGAAGCTCCTGTTCAAAAATTATGCTCCGAAATCAATTTCTGTCACCTTAGTGATACATTTTGGGATAGTACCTAAAGTTTAAAGTAGAAATTGAGGCACTTTTGAAATTTTAATTTTTTATGAAAATCGACAGGACCGGCCGGGACTTATGTAATTTCTCATATGCCATATAACTGTTGAAGCTCCTATTCAAAAATTATGCTCCAAAATCATCTTCTGTCACCTTAGTGATACATTTTGGGATAGTACCTAATGTTTAAAGCAGAAATTGGGAAACTTTTGAAATTTTCATTTTTGACCAAAATTGGCAGGTCCGGGGCTTAGGAAATTTCTCATATGCCATAAAACTGTTGAAGCTCCTGTTCAAAAATTATGCTCCGAAATCAACTTCTGTCAGCTTAGTGATACATTTTGGGATAGTACCTAAAGTTTAAAGCAGAAATTGGGGCACTTTTGAAATTTTAATTTTTATGAAAATCGACAGGTCCGATGCTTAGGAAATCTCTCATATGACACAAAATGGTTGAAGCTCCTGTTCAAAAATTATGCTACGACATCAACTTCTGTCACCTCGGTGATACATTTTGGGATAGTACCTAAAGTTTAAAGCAGAAATTGGGGCACTTTTGAAATTTTAATTTTTGATGAAAATCAATTGGTCCGGGGCTTAGGGAATTTCTCATATGCCACAAAACGGTTGAAGCTCCTGTTCAAAAATTATGCTCCAAAATCATCTTCTGTCACCTTAGTGATACATTTTGGGATAGTACCTAAAGTTTAAAGCAGAAATTGGGGCACTTTAGAAATGTTCAATTTTGATGAAAATCAATTGGTCCGGGGCTAAGGGAATTTCTCATGTGCCACAAAATGGTTGAAGCTCCTGTTCAAAAATTATGCTCCGAAATCAATTTCTGTCACCTTAGTGATACATTTTGGGATAGTACCTAAAGTTTAAAGCAGAAATTGGGGCACTTTAGAAATGTTCAATTTTGATGAAAATCAATTGGTCCGGGGCTAAGGGAATTTCTCATATGCCACAAAATGGTTGAAGCTCCTGTTCAAAAATTATGCTACGACATCAACTTCTGTCACCTTAGTGATACATTTTGGGATAGTACCTAAAGTTTAAAGCAGACATTGGGGCACTGTAGAAATTTTCATTTTTGATGAAAATCAACAGGTCTGGGGCTTAGGGAATTTCTCATGTGCCATAAAATGGTTGAAGCTCCTGTTCAAAAATTATGCTCCGAAATCAACTTCTGTCACCTTAGTGATACATTTTGGGATAGTACCTAAAGTTTAAAGCAGACATTGGGGCACTTTAGAAATTTTCATTTTTGACCAAAATTGACAGGTCTGGGGCTTTGGGAATTTCTCATATGCCACAAAATGGTTGAAGCTCCCATTCAAAAATTATGCTCCAAAATCAACTTCTGTCACCTTAGTGATACATTTTGGGATAGTACTTAAAGTTTAAAGCAGAAATTGGGGCACTTTTGAAATTTTCATTTTTGATGAAAATCAATTGGTCAGGGGCTAAGGAATTTCTCATATGCCACAAAACGGTTGAAGCTCCTGTTCAAAAATGATGCTCCGAAATCAACTTCTGTCACCTTAGTGATACATTTTGGGATAGTACCTAAAGTTTAAAGCAGAAATTGAGGCACTTTTGAAATTTTCATTTTTTATGAAAATCGACAGGTCCGGCCGGAACTTATGTAATTTCTCATATGCCATATAACTGTTGAAGCTCCTATTCAAAAATTATGCTCCAAAATCAACTTCTGTCACCTTAGTGATACATTTTGGGATAGTACCTAAAGTTTAAAGCAGAAATTGGGGAACTTTTGAAATTTAAATTTTTGACCAAAATTGGCAGGTTCGGGGCTTACGAATTTTCTCATATGCCATAAAACGGTTGACGCTTCTGTTCAAAAATTATGCTCCGAAATCAACTTCTGTCAGCTTAGTGATACATTTTGGGATAGTACCTAAAGTATAAAGCAGAAATTGGGTCACTTTTGAAATTTTAATTTTTATGAAAATCGACAGGTCCGGGGCTTAGGAAATTTCTCATATGACACAAAATGGTTGAAGCTCCTGTTCAAAAATTATGCTCCGAAACCAACTTCTGTCACCTTAGTGATACATTTGGGATAGTACCTAAAGTTTAAAGCAGAAATTGGGGCACTATTGAAATTTTCATTTTTGACCAAAACTGATGGGTTCGGAGCTTAGGGGATTTCTCATATGCCACAAAACGGTTGAAGCTCCTATTCAAAAATTATGCTTTAAAATCAACTTCTGTCTCTTTAGTGATACATTTTGGGATATTACCTAAAGTTTGAAGCAGAAATTGGGGAACTTTTGAAATTTTCATTTTTGATAAAAATCGACAGGTCTGGGGCTCAGGGAATTTCTCATATGCCACAAAATGGTTGAAGCTCCTGTTCAAAAATTATGCTCCGAAATCAACTTCTGTCACCTCAGTGATACATTTTGGGAAAGTACCTAAAGTTTAAAGCAGAAATTGGGGCACTTTTGAAATTTTCATTTTTGATGAAAATCAATTGGTCCGGGGCTTAGGGAATTTCTCATATGCAACAAAACGGTTGAAGCTCCTGTTCAAAAATTATGCTCCAAAATCAACTTCTGTCACCTTAGTGATACATTTTGGGATAGTACTTAAAGTTTAAAGCAGAAATTGGGGCACTCTTGAAATTTTCATTTTTGACCAAAATCAACAGGTGTGGGGCTTATAAAATTTCTCATATGCCACAAAATGGTTGAAGCTCCTGTTCAAAAATTATGCTCCGAAATCAACTTCTGTCACCTTTTGGGATAGTACCTAAAGTTTAAAGCAGAAATTGAGGCACTTTTGAAATTTTCATTTTTTATGAAAATCGACAGGTCCGGCCGGGACTTATGTAATTTCTCATATGCCATATAAATGTTGAAACTCCTATTCAAAAATTATGCTCCAAAATCAACTTCTGTCACCTAAGTGATACATTTTGGGATAGTACCTAAAGTTTAAAGCAGAAATTGGGGAACTTTTGAAATTTTCATTTTTGACCAAAATTGGCAGGTCCGGGGCTTACAAATTTTCTCATATGCCATAAAACGGTTGACGCTTCTGTTCAAAAATTATGCTCCGAAATCAATTTCTGTCAGCTTAGTGATACATTTTGGGATAGTACCTAAAGTTTAAAGCAGAAATTGGGGAACTTTTGAAATTTCCATTTTTGACCAAAATTGGCAGTTCCGGGGCTTATGAATTTTCTCATATGCCATAAAACGGTTGACGCTTCTGTTCAAATATTATGCTCCGAATTCAATTTCTGTCAGCTTAGTGATACATTTTGGGATAGTACCTAAAGTTTAAAGCAGAAATTGGGTCACTTTTGAAATTTTCATTTTTATGAAAATCAACAGGTCCGGGGCTTAGGAAATTTCTCATATGACACAAAATGGTTGAAGCTCCTGTTCAAAAATTATGCTCCGAAATCAACTTCTGTCACCTTAGTGATACATTTGGGATAGTACCTAAAGTTTAAAGCAGAAATTGGGGAACTTTTGAAATTTTAATTTTTGACCAAAATCGGTAGGTCCGGGGCTTAGGGAATTTCCATATAACACAAAATGGTTGAAGCTCCTGTTAAAAAATCATGCTTCAAAATCAACTTCTGTCACCTTAGTGATACATTTTGGGATAGTACCTAAAGATTAAAGCAGAAATTGGGGCACTATTGAAATTTTAATTTTTGACCATAATAGACAGGTCTGGGGCTTTGGGAATTTGTCATATGCCACAAAACGGTTGAAGCTCCTTTTCACAAATTATGCTCTGAAATCAACTTCTGTCACCTTAGTGATACATTTTGGGATAGTACCTAAAGTTTAAAGCAGACATTGGGGCACTGTAGAAATTTTCATTTTTGATGAAAATCAACAGGTCTGGGGCTTAGGGAATTTCTCATGTGCCATAAAATGGTTGAAGCTCCTGTTCAAAAATTATGCTCCGAAATCAACTTCTGTCACCTTAGTGATACATTTTGGGATAGTACCTAAAGTTTAAAGCAGACATTGGGGCACTATTGAAATTTTCATTTTTGACCAAAACTGATGGGTTCGGAGCTTAGGGGATTTCTCATATGCCACAAAACGGTTGAAGCTCCTATTCAAAAATTATGCTTTAAAATCAACTTCTGTCTCTTTAGTGATACATTTTGGGATATTACCTAAAGTTTGAAGCAGAAATTGGGGAACTTTTGAAATTTTCATTTTTGATAAAAATCGACAGGTCTGGGGCTCAGGGAATTTCTCATATGCCACAAAATGGTTGAAGCTCCTGTTCAAAAATTATGCTCCGAAATCAACTTCTGTCACCTCAGTGATACATTTTGGGAAAGTACCTAAAGTTTAAAGCAGAAATTGGGGCACTTTTGAAATTTTCATTTTTGATGAAAATCAATTGGTCCGGGGCTTAGGGAATTTCTCATATGCAACAAAACGGTTGAAGCTCCTGTTCAAAAATTATGCTCCAAAATCAACTTCTGTCACCTTAGTGATACATTTTGGGATAGTACTTAAAGTTTAAAGCAGAAATTGGGGCACTCTTGAAATTTTCATTTTTGACCAAAATCAACAGGTGTGGGGCTTATAAAATTTCTCATATGCCACAAAATGGTTGAAGCTCCTGTTCAAAAATTATGCTCCGAAATCAACTTCTGTCACCTTTTGGGATAGTACCTAAAGTTTAAAGCAGAAATTGAGGCACTTTTGAAATTTTCATTTTTTATGAAAATCGACAGGTCCGGCCGGGACTTATGTAATTTCTCATATGCCATATAAATGTTGAAACTCCTATTCAAAAATTATGCTCCAAAATCAACTTCTGTCACCTAAGTGATACATTTTGGGATAGTACCTAAAGTTTAAAGCAGAAATTGGGGAACTTTTGAAATTTTCATTTTTGACCAAAATTGGCAGGTCCGGGGCTTACAAATTTTCTCATATGCCATAAAACGGTTGACGCTTCTGTTCAAAAATTATGCTCCGAAATCAATTTCTGTCAGCTTAGTGATACATTTTGGGATAGTACCTAAAGTTTAAAGCAGAAATTGGGGAACTTTTGAAATTTCCATTTTTGACCAAAATTGGCAGTTCCGGGGCTTACGAATTTTCTCATATGCCATAAAACGGTTGACGCTTCTGTTCAAATATTATGCTCCGAATTCAATTTCTGTCAGCTTAGTGATACATTTTGGGATAGTACCTAAAGTTTAAAGCAGAAATTGGGTCACTTTTGAAATTTTCATTTTTATGAAAATCAACAGGTCCGGGGCTTAGGAAATTTCTCATATGACACAAAATGGTTGAAGCTCCTGTTCAAAAATTATGCTCCGAAATCAACTTCTGTCACCTTAGTGATACATTTGGGATAGTACCTAAAGTTTAAAGCAGAAATTGGGGAACTTTTGAAATTTTAATTTTTGACCAAAATCGGTAGGTCCGGGGCTTAGGGAATTTCCATATAACACAAAATGGTTGAAGCTCCTGTTAAAAAATCATGCTTCAAAATCAACTTCTGTCACCTTAGTGATACATTTTGGGATAGTACCTAAAGATTAAAGCAGAAATTGGGGCACTATTGAAATTTTAATTTTTGACCATAATAGACAGGTCTGGGGCTTTGGGAATTTGTCATATGCCACAAAACGGTTGAAGCTCCTTTTCACAAATTATGCTCTGAAATCAACTTCTGTCACCTTAGTGATACATTTTGGGATAGTACCTAAAGTTTAAAGCAGACATTGGGGCACTGTAGAAATTTTCATTTTTGATGAAAATCAACAGGTCTGGGGCTTAGGGAATTTCTCATGTGCCATAAAATGGTTGAAGCTCCTGTTCAAAAATTATGCTCCGAAATCAACTTCTGTCACCTTAGTGATACATTTTGGGATAGTACCTAAAGTTTAAAGCAGACATTGGGGCACTTTAGAAATTTTCATTTTTGACCAAAATTGACAGGTCTGGGGCTTTGGGAATTTCTCATATGCCACAAAATGGTTGAAGCTCCCATTCAAAAATTATGCTCCAAAATCAACTTCTGTCACCTTAGTGATACATTTTGGGATAGTACTTAAAGTTTAAAGCAGAAATTGGGGAACTTTTGAAATTTAAATTTTTGACCAAAATCGGCAGGTCCGGGGCTTAGGAAATTTCTCATATGCCATAAAACGGTTGACACTCCTGTTCAAAAATTATACTCCGAAATCAACTTCTGTCACCTTAGTGATACATTTTGGGATAGTACCTTAAGTTTAAAGCAGAAATTGGGGAGCTTTTGAAATTTTAATTTTTGACCAAAATCGGTAGGTCCGGGGCTTAGGGAATTTCTCATATGACACAAAATGGTTGAAGCTCCTGTTCAAAAATCATGCTCCAAAATCAACTTCTGTCACCTTAGTGATACATTTTGGGATAGTACCTAAAGTTTAAAGCAGAAATTGGGGCACTTTTGAAATTTTCATTTTTGACCAAAATTGGCAAGTCCGGGGCTTAGGAAATTTCTCATATGCCATAAAACGGTTGACGCTCCTGTTCAAAAATTATGCTCCGAAATCAACTTCTGTCAGCTTAGTGATACATTTTGGGATAGTACCTAAAGTTTAAAGCAGAAATTGGGTCACTTTTGAAATTTTAATTTTTATGAAAATCGACAGGTCCGATGCTTAGGAAATTTCTCATATGACACAAAATGGTTGAAGCTCCTGTTCAAAAATGATGCTCCGAAATGAACTTCTGTCACCTTAGTGATACATTTTGGGATAGTACCTAAAGTTTAAAGCAGAAATAGAGGCACTTTTGAAATTTTCATTTTTTATGAAAATTGACAGGTCCGGCCGGGATTTATGTAATTTCTCATATGCCATATAACTGTTGAAGCTCCTATTCAAAAATTATGCTCCAAAATCATCTTCTGTCACCTTAGTAATACATTTTGGGATAGTACCTAAAGTTTAAAGCAGAAATTGGGGCACTTTTGAAATTTTCATTTTTATGAAAATCGACATGTCCGATGCTTAGGAAATTTCTCATATGACACAAAATGGTTGAAGCTCCTGTTCAAAAATGATGCTCCGAAATGAACTTCTGTCACCTTAGTGATACATTTTGGGATAGTACCTAAAGTTTAAAGCAGAAATTGGGGAACATTTGAAATTTTAATTTTTGACCAAAATTGGCAGGTCCGGGGCTTAGGAAATTTCTCATATGCCATAAAACGGTTGACGCTCCTGTTCAAAAATGATGCTCCAAAATCAACTTCTGTCAGCTTAGTGATAAATTTTGGGATAGTACCTAAAGTTTAAAGCAGAAATTGGGTCACTTTTGAAATTTTCATTTTTATGAAAATCGACAGGTCCGGGGCTTAGGAAATTTCTCATATGACACAAAATGGTTGTAGCTCCTGTTCAAAAATTATGCTCCGAAATCAACTTCTGTCACCTTAGTGATACATTTTGGGATAGTACCTAAAGTTTAAAGCAGAAATTGGGGAACTTTTGAAATTTTAATTTTTGACCAAAATTGACAGGTCTGGGGCTTTGGGAATTTCTCATATGCCACAAAATGGTTGAAGCTCCCATTCAAAAATTATGCTCCAAAATCAACTTCTGTCACCTTAGTGATACATTTTGGGATAGTACCTAAAGTTTAAAGCAGAAATTGGGGAACTTTTGAAATTTTAATTTTTGACCAAAATTGACAGGTCTGGGGCTTAGGGAATTTCTCATATGACACAAAATTGTTGAAGCTCCTGTTCAAAAATTATGCTCCGAAATCAACTTCTGTCACCTTAGTGATACATCTGTTGATGGTACCTAAAGTTTAAAGCAGAAATTGGGGCACTTTTAAAATTTTGATTTTTGACCAAAATAAAAAAGTCCGGGGCTTATGGAATTTCTCATATGCCACAAAACGGTGGAAACTCCTTTTCAAAAATTATGCTCCGAAAACAACTTCTGTCACTTTAGTTATACATTTTGGGATGGTACCTAAAGTTTAAAGCTGAAATTGGGGCACTTTTGAAATTTTCATTTTTGACCAAAACTGATGGGTTTGGAGCTTAGGGGATTTCTCATATGCCACAAAACGGTTGAAGCTCCTATTCAAAAATTATGCTCCAAAATTAACTTCTGTCTCTGTAGTGATACATTTTGGGATAGTACCTAAAGTTTAAAGCAAAAATTGGGGAACTTTAGAAATTTTCATTTTTGATAAAAATCGACAGGTCTGGAGCTTTGGGAATTTCTCATATGCCACAAAATGGTTGAAGCTCCCATTCAAAAATTATGCTCCAAAATCAACTTCTGTCACCTTAGTGATACATTTTGGGATAGTACCTAAAGTTTAAAGCAGAAATTGGGGCACTTTTGAAATTTTCATTTTTGATGAAAATCAATTGGTCCGGGGCTTAGGGAATTTCTCATATGCCACAAAACGGTTGAAGCTCCTGTTCAAAAATTATGCTCCGAAATCAACTTCTGTCACCTTAGTGATACATTTTGGGATAGTACCTAAAGTTTAAAGCAGAAATTGGGGCACTTTTGAAATTTTAATTTTTGACCAAAATTAACAGGTGTGGGGCTTAGGAAATTTCTCATATGCCACAAAATGGTTGAAGCTCCTGTTCAAAAATTATGCTCCGAAATCAATTTCTGTCACCTTAGTGATACATTTTGTGATAGTACCTAAAGTTTAAAGTAGAAATTGAGGCACTTTTGAAATTTTAATTTTTTATGAAAATCGACAGGACCGGCCGGGACTTATGTAATTTCTCATATGCCATATAACTGTTGAAGCTCCTATTCAAAAATTATGCTCCAAAATCATCTTCTGTCACCTTAGTGATACATTTTGGGATAGTACCTAATGTTTAAAGCAGAAATTGGGAAACTTTTGAAATTTTCATTTTTGACCAAAATTGGCAGGTCCGGGGCTTAGGAAATTTCTCATATGCCATAAAACGGTTGACGCTCCTGTTCAAAAATTATGCTCCGAAATCAACTTCTGTCAGCTTAGTGATACATTTTGGGATAGTACCTAAAGTTTAAAGCAGAAATTGGGGCGCTTTTGAAATTTTAATTTTTATGAAAATCGACAGGTCCGATGCTTAGGAAATCTCTCATATGACACAAAATGGTTGAAGCTCCTGTTCAAAAATTATGCTACGACATCAACTTCTGTCACCTCGGTGATACATTTTGGGATAGTACCTAAAGTTTAAAGCAGAAATTGGGGCACTTTAGAAATGTTCAATTTTGATGAAAATCAACAGGTCTGGGGCTTAGGGAATTTGTCATGTGCCATAAAATGGTTGAAGCTCCTGTTCAAAAATTATGCTCCGAAATCAACTTCTGTCACCTTAGTGATACATTTTGGGATAGTACCTAAAGTTTAAAGCAGACATTGGGGCACTTTAGAAATTTTCATTTTTGACCAAAATTGACAGGTCTGGGGCTTTGGGAATTTCTCATATGCCACAAAATGGTTGAAGCTCCCATTCAAAAATTATGCTCCAAAATCAACTTCTGTCACCTTAGTGATACATTTTGGGATAGTACTTAAAGTTTAAAGCAGAAATTGGGGCACTTTTGAAATTTTCATTTTTGATGAAAATCAATTGGTCAGGGGCTAAGGAATTTCTCATATGCCACAAAACGGTTGAAGCTCCTGTTCAACAATGATGCTCCGAAATCAACTTCTGTCACCTTAGTGATACATTTTGGGATAGTACCTAAAGTTTAAAGCAGAAATTGAGGCACTTTTGAAATTTTCATTTTTTATGAAAATCGACAGGTCCGGCCGGAACTTATGTAATTTCTCATATGCCATATAACTGTTGAAGCTCCTATTCAAAAATTATGCTCCAAAATCAACTTCTGTCACCTTAGTGATACATTTTGGGATAGTACCTAAAGTTTAAAGCAGAAATTGGGGAACTTTTGAAATTTTAATTTTTGACCAAAATTGGCAGGTTCGGGGCTTACGAATTTTCTCATATGCCATAAAACGGTTGACGCTTCTGTTCAAAAATTATGCTCCGAAATCAACTTCTGTCAGCTTAGTGATACATTTTGGGATAGTACCTAAAGTATAAAGCAGAAATTGGGTCACTTTTGAAATTTTAATTTTTATGAAAATCGACAGGTCCGGGGCTTAGGAAATTTCTCATATGACACAAAATGGTTGAAGCTCCTGTTCAAAAATTATGCTCCGAAACCAACTTCTGTCACCTTAGTGATACATTTGGGATAGTACCTAAAGTTTAAAGCAGAAATTGGGGCACTATTGAAATTTTCATTTTTGACCAAAACTGATGGGTTCGGAGCTTAGGGGATTTCTCATATGCCACAAAACGGTTGAAGCTCCTATTCAAAAATTATGCTTTAAAATCAACTTCTGTCTCTTTAGTGATACATTTTGGGATATTACCTAAAGTTTGAAGCAGAAATTGGGGAACTTTTGAAATTTTCATTTTTGATAAAAATCGACAGGTCTGGGGCTCAGGGAATTTCTCATATGCCACAAAATGGTTGAAGCTCCTGTTCAAAAATTATGCTCCGAAATCAACTTCTGTCACCTCAGTGATACATTTTGGGAAAGTACCTAAAGTTTAAAGCAGAAATGGGGGCACTTTTGAAATTTTCATTTTTGATGAAAATCAATTGGTCCGGGGCTTAGGGAATTTCTCATATGCAACAAAACGGTTGAAGCTCCTGTTCAAAAATTATGCTCCAAAATCATCTTCTGTCACCTTAGTGATACATTTTGGGATAGTAGCTAAAGTTTAAAGCAGAAATTGGGGCACTTTAGAAATGTTCAATTTTGATGAAAATCAATTGGTCCGGGGCTAAGGGAATTTCTCATGTGCCACAAAATGGTTGAAGCTCCTGTTCAAAAATTATGCTCCGAAATCAATTTCTGTCACCTTAGTGATACATTTTGGGATAGTACCTAAAGTTTAAAGCAGAAATTGGGGCACTTTAGAAATGTTCAATTTTGATGAAAATCAATTGGTCCGGGGCTAAGGGAATTTCTCATATGCCACAAAATGGTTGAAGCTCCTTTTCAAAAATTATGCTACGACATCAACTTCTGTCACCTTAGTGATACATTTTGGGATAGTACCTAAAGTTTAAAGCAGACATTGGGGCACTTTAGAAATTTTCATTTTTGACCAAAATTGACAGGTCTGGGGCTTTGGGAATTTCTCATATGCCACAAAATGGTTGAAGCTCCCATTCAAAAATTATGCTCCAAAATCAACTTCTGTCACCTTAGTGATACATTTTGGGATAGTACTTAAAGTTTAAAGCAGAAATTGGGGCACTTTTGAAATTTTCATTTTTGATGAAAATCAATTGGTCAGGGGCTAAGGAATTTCTCATATGCCACAAAACGGTTGAAGCTCCTGTTCAAAAATGATGCTCCGAAATCAACTTCTGTCACCTTAGTGATACATTTTGGGATAGTACCTAAAGTTTAAAGCAGAAATTGAGGCACTTTTGAAATTTTCATTTTTGACCAAAATCGACAGGTCCGGGGCTTAGGGAATTTCTCATATGCCACAAAACGGTAGAAGCTCCTGTTCAAAAATGATGCTCCGAAATCAACTTCTGTCACCTCAGTGATACATTTTGGGATAGTACCTAAAGTTTAAAGCAGAAATTGGGGCACTTTTGAAATTTTCATTTTTGACCAAAATCGACAGGTCCGGGGCTTAGGGAATTTCTCATATGCCACAAAACGGTTGAAGCTCCTGTTCAAAAATGATGCTCCGAAATCACCTTCTGTCACCTCAGTGATACATTTTGGGATAGTACCTAAAGTTTAAAGCAGAAATTGGGGCACTTTTGAAATTTTCATTTTTGACCAAAATCGACAGGTCCGGGGCTTAGGGAATTTCTCATATGCCACAAAACGGTTGAAGCTCCTGTTCAAAAATGATGCTCCGAAATCAACTTCTGTCACCTCAGTGATACATTTTGGGATAGTACCTAAAGTTTAAAGCAGAAATTGGGGCACTTTTGAAATTTTCATTTTTGACCAAAATCGGCAGGTCCGGGGCTTAGGGAATTTCTCATATGCCACAAAACGGTAGAAGCTCCTGTTCAAAAATGATGCTCCGAAATCAACTTCTGTCACCTCAGTGATACATTTTGGGATAGTACCTAAAGTTTAAAGCAGAAATTGGGGCACTTTTGAAATTTTCATTTTTGACCAAAATCGACAGGTCCGGGGCTTAGGGAATTTCTCATATGCCACAAAATGGTTGAAGCTCCTGTTCAAAAATGATGCTCCAAAATCAACTTCTGTCACCTCAGTGATACATTTTGGGATAGTACCTAAAGTTTAAAGCAGAAATTGGGGCACTTTTGAAATTTTCATTTTTGACCAAAATCGACAGGTCCGGGGCTTAGGGAATTTCTCATATGCCACAAAACGGTAGAAGCTCCTGTTCAAAAATGATGCTCCGAAATCAACTTCTGTCACCTCAGTGATACATTTTGGGATAGTTCCTAAAGTTTAAAGCAGAAATTGGGGCACTTTTGAAATTTTCATTTTTGACCAAAATCGACAGGTCCGGGGCTTAGGGAATTTCTCATATGCCACAAAACGGTTGAAGCTCCTGTTCAAAAATGATGCTCCGAAATCAACTTCTGTCACCTCAGTGATACATTTTGGGATAGTACCTAAAGTTTAAAGCAGAAATTGGGGCACTTTTGAAATTTTCATTTTTGACCAAAATCGACAGGTCCGGGGCTTAGGGAATTTCTCATATGCCACAAAACGGTAGAAGCTCCTTTTCAAAAATGATGCTCCAAAATCAACTTCTGTCACCTCAGTGATACATTTTGGGATAGTACCTAAAGTTTAAAGCAGAAATTGGGGCACTTTTGAAATTTTCATTTTTGACCAAAATCGACAGGTCCGGGGCTTAGGGAATTTCTCATATGCCACAAAACGGTTGAAGCTCCTGTTCAAAAATGATGCTCCGAAATCAACTTCTGTCACCTCAGTGATACATTTTGGGATAGTACCTAAAGTTTAAAGCAGAAATTGGGGCACTTTTGAAATTTTCATTTTTGACCAAAATCGACAGGTCCGGGGCTTAGGGAATTTCTCATATGCCACAAAACGGTAGAAGCTCCTGTTCAAAAATGATGCTCCGAAATCAACTTCTGTCACCTCAGTGATACATTTTGGGATAGTACCTAAAGTTTAAAGCAGAAATTGGGGCACTTTTGAAATTTTCATTTTTGACCAAAATCGACAGGTCCGGGGCTTAGGGAATTTCTCATATGCCACAAAACGGTTGAAGCTCCTGTTCAAAAATGATGCTCCGAAATCACCTTCTGTCACCTCAGTGATACATTTTGGGATAGTACCTAAAGTTTAAAGCAGAAATTGGGGCACTTTTGAAATTTTCATTTTTGACCAAAATCGACAGGTCCGGGGCTTAGGGAATTTCTCATATGCCACAAAACGGTTGAAGCTCCTGTTCAAAAATGATGCTCCGAAATCAACTTCTGTCACCTCAGTGATACATTTTGGGATAGTACCTAAAGTTTAAAGCAGAAATTGGGGCACTTTTGAAATTTTCATTTTTGACCAAAATCGGCAGGTCCGGGGCTTAGGGAATTTCTCATATGCCACAAAACGGTAGAAGCTCCTGTTCAAAAATGATGCTCCGAAATCAACTTCTGTCACCTCAGTGATACATTTTGGGATAGTACCTAAAGTTTAAAGCAGAAATTGGGGCACTTTTGAAATTTTCATTTTTGACCAAAATCGACAGGTCCGGGGCTTAGGGAATTTCTCATATGCCACAAAACGGTAGAAGCTCCTGTTCAAAAATGATGCTCCGAAATCAACTTCTGTCACCTCAGTGATACATTTTGGGATAGTTCCTAAAGTTTAAAGCAGAAATTGGGGCACTTTTGAAATTTTCATTTTTGACCAAAATCGACAGGTCCGGGGCTTAGGAAATTTCTCATATGCCACAAAACGGTTGAAGCTCCTGTTCAAAAATGATGCTCCGAAATCAACTTCTGTCACCTCAGTGATACATTTTGGGATAGTACCTAAAGTTTAAAGCAGAAATTGGGGCACTTTTGAAATTTTCATTTTTGACCAAAATCGACAGGTCCGGGGCTTAGGGAATTTCTCATATGCCACAAAACGGTTGAAGCTCCTGTTCAAAAATGATGCTCCGAAATCAACAACTGTCACCTCAGTGATACATTTTGGGATAGTACCTAAAGTTTAAAGCAGAAATTGGGGCACTTTTGAAATTTTCATTTTTGACCAAAATCGACAGGTCCGGGGCTTAGGGAATTTCTCATATGCCACAAAACGGTTGAAGCTCCTGTTCAAAAATGATGCTCCGAAATCAACTTCTGTCACCTCAGTGATACATTTTGGGATAGTACCTAAAGTTTAAAGCAGAAATTGGGGCACTTTTGAAATTTTCATTTTTGACCAAAATCGACAGGTCCGGGGCTTAGGAAATTTCTCATATGCCACAAAACGGTTGAAGCTCCAGTTCAAAAATGATGCTCCGAAATCAACTTCTGTCACCTCAGTGATACATTTTGGGATAGTACCTAAAGTTTAAAGCAGAAATTGGGGCACTTTTGAAATTTTCATTTTTGACCAAAATCGACAGGTCCGGGGCTTAGGGAATTTCTCATATGCCACAAAACGGTTGAAGCTCCTGTTCAAAAATGATGCTCCGAAATCAACAACTGTCACCTCAGTGATACATTTTGGGATAGTACCTAAAGTTTAAAGCAGAAATTGGGGCACTTTTGAAATTTTCATTTTTGACCAAAATCGACAGGTCCGGTGCTTAGGGAATTTCTCATATGCCACAAAACGGTAGAAGCTCCTGTTCAAAAATGATGCTCCGAAATCAACTTCTGTCACCTCAGTGATACATTTTGGGATAGTACCTAAAGTTTAAAGCAGAAATTGGGGCACTTTTGAAATTTTCATTTTTGACCAAAATCGACAGGTCCGGGGCTTAGGGAATTTCTCATATGCCACAAAACGGTTGAAGCTCCTGTTCAAAAATGATGCTCCGAAATCAACTTCTGTCACCTCAGTGATACATTTTGGGATAGTACCTAAAGTTTAAAGCAGAAATTGGGGCACTTTTGAAATTTTCATTTTTGACCAAAATCGACAGGTCCGGGGCTTAGGGAATTTCTCATATGCCACAAAACGGTAGAAGCTCCTTTTCAAAAATGATGCTCCAAAATCAACTTCTGTCACCTCAGTGATACATTTTGGGATAGTACCTAAAGTTTAAAGCAGAAATTGGGGCACTTTTGAAATTTTCATTTTTGACCAAAATCGACAGGTCCGGGGCTTAGGGAATTTCTCATATGCCACAAAACGGTTGAAGCTCCTGTTCAAAAATGATGCTCCGAAATCAACTTCTGTCACCTCAGTGATACATTTTGGGATAGTACCTAAAGTTTAAAGCAGAAATTGGGGCACTTTTGAAATTTTCATTTTTGACCAAAATCGACAGGTCCGGGGCTTAGGGAATTTCTCATATGCCACAAAACGGTAGAAGCTCCTGTTCAAAAATGATGCTCCGAAATCAACTTCTGTCACCTCAGTGATACATTTTGGGATAGTACCTAAAGTTTAAAGCAGAAATTGGGGCACTTTTGAAATTTTCATTTTTGACCAAAATCGACAGGTCCGGGGCTTAGGGAATTTCTCATATGCCACAAAACGGTTGAAGCTCCTGTTCAAAAATGATGCTCCGAAATCAACTTCTGTCACCTCAGTGATACATTTTGGGATAGTACCTAAAGTTTAAAGCAGAAATTGGGGCACTTTTGAAATTTTCATTTTTGACCAAAATCGACAGGTCCGGGGCTTAGGGAATTTCTCATATGCCACAAAACGGTAGAAGCTCCTGTTCAAAAATGATGCTCCGAAATCAACTTCTGTCACCTCAGTGATACATTTTGGGATAGTACCTAAAGTTTAAAGCAGAAATTGGGGCACTTTTGAAATTTTCATTTTTGACCAAAATCGACAGGTCCGGGGCTTAGGGAATTTCTCATATGCCACAAAACGGTTGAAGCTCCTGTTCAAAAATGATGCTCCGAAATCAACTTCTGTCACCTCAGTGATACATTTTGGGATAGTACCTAAAGTTTAAAGCAGAAATTGGGGCACTTTTGAAATTTTCATTTTTGACCAAAATCGACAGGTCCGGTGCTTAGGGAATTTCTCATATGCCACAAAACGGTAGAAGCTCCTGTTCAAAAATGATGCTCCGAAATCAACTTCTGTCACCTCAGTGATACATTTTGGGATAGTACCTAAAGTTTAAAGCAGAAATTGGGGCACTTTTGAAATTTTCATTTTTGACCAAAATCGACAGGTCCGGGGCTTAGGGAATTTCTCATATGCCACAAAACGGTAGAAGCTCCTGTTCAAAAATGATGCTCCGAAATCAACTTCTGTCACCTCAGTGATACATTTTGGGATAGTACCTAAAGTTTAAAGCAGAAATTGGGGCACTTTTGAAATTTTCATTTTTGACCAAAATCGACAGGTCCGGGGCTTAGGGAATTTCTCATATGCCACAAAACGGTAGAAGCTCCTTTTCAAAAATGATGCTCCAAAATCAACTTCTGTCACCTCAGTGATACATTTTGGGATAGTACCTAAAGTTTAAAGCAGAAATTGGGGCACTTTTGAAATTTTCATTTTTGACCAAAATCGACAGGTCCGGGGCTTAGGGAATTTCTCATATGCCACAAAACGGTTGAAGCTCCTGTTCAAAAATGATGCTCCGAAATCAACTTCTGTCACCTCAGTGATACATTTTGGGATAGTACCTAAAGTTTAAAGCAGAAATTGGGGCACTTTTGAAATTTTCATTTTTGACCAAAATCGACAGGTCCGGGGCTTAGGGAATTTCTCATATGCCACAAAACGGTAGAAGCTCCTGTTCAAAAATGATGCTCCGAAATCAACTTCTGTCACCTCAGTGATACATTTTGGGATAGTACCTAAAGTTTAAAGCAGAAATTGGGGCACTTTTGAAATTTTCATTTTCGACCAAAATCGACAGGTCCGGGGCTTAGGGAATTTCTCATATGCCACAAAACGGTTGAAGCTCCTGTTCAAAAATGATGCTCCGAAATCAACTTCTGTCACCTCAGTGATACATTTTGGGATAGTACCTAAAGTTTAAAGCAGAAATTGGGGCACTTTTGAAATTTTCATTTTTGACCAAAATCGACAGGTCCGGGGCTTAGGGAATTTCTCATATGCCACAAAACGGTTGAAGCTCCTGTTCAAAAATGATGCTCCGAAATCAACTTCTGTCACCTCAGTGATACATTTTGGGATAGTACCTAAAGTTTAAAGCAGAAATTGGGGCACTTTTGAAATTTTCATTTTTGACTAAAATCGGCAGGTCCGGGGCTTAGGGAATTTCTCATATGCCACAAAACGGTAGAAGCTCCTGTTCAAAAATGATGCTCCGAAATCAACTTCTGTCACCTCAGTGATACATTTTGGGATAGTACCTAAAGTTTAAAGCAGAAATTGGGGCACTTTTGAAATTTTCATTTTTGACCAAAATCGACAGGTCCGGGGCTTAGGGAATTTCTCATATGCCACAAAATGGTTGAAGCTCCTGTTCAAAAATGATGCTCCGAAATCAACTTCTGTCACCTCAGTGATACATTTTGGGATAGTACCTAAAGTTTAAAGCAGAAATTGGGGCACTTTTGAAATTTTCATTTTTGACCAAAATCGACAGGTCCGGGGCTTAGGGAATTTCTCATATGCCACAAAACGGTAGAAGCTCCTGTTCAAAAATGATGCTCCGAAATCAACTTCTGTCACCTCAGTGATACATTTTGGGATAGTACCTAAAGTTTAAAGCAGAAATTGGGGCACTTTTGAAATTTTCATTTTTGACCAAAATCGACAGGTCCGGGGCTTAGGGAATTTCTCATATGCCACAAAACGGTAGAAGCTCCTGTTCAAAAATGATGCTCCGAAATCAACTTCTGTCACCTCAGTGATACATTTTGGGATAGTACCTAAAGTTTAAAGCAGAAATTGGGGCACTTTTGAAATTTTCATTTTTGACCAAAATCGACAGGTCCGGGGCTTAGGGAATTTCTCATATGCCACAAAACGGTTGAAGCTCCTGTTCAAAAATGATGCTCCGAAATCAACTTCTGTCACCTCAGTGATACATTTTGGGATAGTACCTAAAGTTTAAAGCAGAAATTGGGGCACTTTTGAAATTTTCATTTTTGACCAAAATTGACAGGTCCGGGGCTTAGGGAATTTCTCATATGCCACAAAACGGTAGAAGCTCCTGTTAAAAAATGATGCTCCGAAATCAACAACTGTCACCTCAGTGATACATTTTGGGATAGTACCTAAAGTTTAAAGCAGAAATTGGGGCACTTTTGACATTTTCATTTTTGACCAAAATCGACAGGTCCGGGGCTTAGGGAATTTCTCATATGCCACAAAACGGTAGAAGCTCCTGTTCAAAAATGATGCTCCGAAATCAACTTCTGTCACCTCAGTGATACATTTTGGGATAGTACCTAAAGTTTAAAGCAGAAATTGGGGCACTTTTGAAATTTTCATTTTTGACCAAAATCGACAGGTCCGGGGCTTAGGGAATTTCTCAAATGCCACAAAACGGTAGAAGCTCCTGTTCAAAATTGATGCTCCGAAATCAACTTCTGTCACCTCAGTGATACATTTTGGGATAGTACCTAAAGTTTAAAGCAGAAATTGGGGCACTTTTGAAATTTTCATTTTTGACCAAAATCGACAGGTCCGGGGCTTAGGGAATTTCTCATATGCCACAAAACGGTTGAAGCTCCTGTTCAAAAATGATGCTCCGAAATCAACTTCTGTCACCTCAGTGATACATTTTGGGATAGTACCTAAAGTTTAAAGCAGAAATTGGGGCACTTTTGAAATTTTCATTTTTGACCAAAATCGACAGGTCCGGTGCTTAGGGAATTTCTCATATGCCACAAAACGGTAGAAACTCCTGTTCAAAAATGATGCTCCGAAATCAACTTCTGTCACCTCAGTGATACATTTTGGGATAGTACCTGAAGTTTAAAGCAGAAATTGGGGCACTTTTGAAATTTTCATTTTTGACCAAAATCGACAGGTCCGGGGCTTAGGGAATTTCTCATATGCCACAAAACGGTTGAAGCTCCTGTTCAAAAATGATGCTCCGAAATCAACTTCTGTCACCTCAGTGATACATTTTGGGATAGTACCTAAAGTTTAAAGCAGAAATTGGGGCACTTTTGAAATTTTCATTTTTGACCAAAATCGACAGGTCCGGTGCTTAGGGAATTTCTCATATGCCACAAAACGGTAGAAGCTCCTGTTCAAAAATGATGCTCCGAAATCAACTTCTGTCACCTCAGTGATACATTTTGGGATAGTACCTAAAGTTTAAAGCAGAAATTGGGGCACTTTTGAAATTTTCATTTTTGACCAAAATCGACAGGTCCGGGGCTTAGGGAATTTCTCATATGCCACAAAACGGTTGAAGCTCCTGTTCAAAAATGATGCTCCGAAATCAACTTCTGTCACCTCAGTGATACATTTTGGGATAGTACCTAAAGTTTAAAGCAGAAATTGGGGCACTTTTGAAATTTTCATTTTTGACCAAAATCGACAGGTCCGGGGCTTAGGAAATTTCTTATATGCCACAAAACGGTTGAAGCTCCTGTTCAAAAATGATGCTCCGAAATCAACTTCTGTCACCTCAGTGATACATTTTGGGATAGTACCTAAAGTTTAAAGCAGAAATTGGGGCACTTTTGAAATTTTCATTTTTGACCAAAATCGACAGGTCCGGGGCTTAGGGAATTTCTCATATGCCACAAAACGGTAGAAGCTCCTGTTCAAAAATGATGCTCCGAAATCAACTTTTGTCACCTCAGTGATACATTTTGGGATAGTACCTAAAGTTTAAAGCAGAAATTGGGGCACTTTTGAAATTTTCATTTTTGACCAAAATCGACAGGTCCGGGGCTTAGGGAATTTCTTATATGCCACAAAACGGTTGAAGCTCCTGTTCAAAAATGATGCTCCGAAATCAACTTCTGTCACCTCAGTGATACATTTTGGGATAGTACCTAAAGTTTAAAGCAGAAATTGGGGCACTTTTGAAATTTTCATTTTTGACCAAAATCGACAGGTCCGGGGCTTAGGGAATTTCTCATATGCCACAAAACGGTAGAAGCTCCTGTTCAAAAATGATGCTCCGAAATCAACAACTGTCACCTCAGTGATACATTTTGGGATAGTACCTAAAGTTTAAAGCAGAAATTGGGGCACTTTTGAAATTTTCATTTTTGACCAAAATCGACAGGTCCGGGGCTTAGGGAATTTCTCAAATGCCACAAAACGGTAGAAGCTCCTGTTCAAAATTGATGCTCCGAAATCAACTTCTGTCACCTCAGTGATACATTTTGGGATAGTACCTAAAGTTTAAAGCAGAAATTGGGGCACTTTTGAAATTTTCATTTTTGACCAAAATCGACAGGTCCGGGGCTTAGGGAATTTCTCATATGCCACAAAACGGTTGAAGCTCCTGTTCAAAAATGATGCTCCGAAATCAACTTCTGTCACCTCAGTGATACATTTTGGGATAGTACCTAAAGTTTAAAGCAGAAATTGGGGCACTTTTGAAATTTTCATTTTTGACCAAAATCGACAGGTCCGGTGCTTAGGGAATTTCTCATATGCCACAAAACGGTAGAAACTCCTGTTCAAAAATGATGCTCCGAAATCAACTTCTGTCACCTCAGTGATACATTTTGGGATAGTACCTGAAGTTTAAAGCAGAAATTGGGGCACTTTTGAAATTTTCATTTTTGACCAAAATCGACAGGTCCGGGGCTTAGGGAATTTCTCATATGCCACAAAACGGTTGAAGCTCCTGTTCAAAAATGATGCTCCGAAATCAACTTCTGTCACCTCAGTGATACATTTTGGGATAGTACCTAAAGTTTAAAGCAGAAATTGGGGCACTTTTGAAATTTTCATTTTTGACCAAAATCGACAGGTCCGGTGCTTAGGGAATTTCTCATATGCCACAAAACGGTAGAAGCTCCTGTTCAAAAATGATGCTCCGAAATCAACTTCTGTCACCTCAGTGATACATTTTGGGATAGTACCTAAAGTTTAAAGCAGAAATTGGGGCACTTTTGAAATTTTCATTTTTGACCAAAATCGACAGGTCCGGGGCTTAGGGAATTTCTCATATGCCACAAAACGGTAGAAGCTCCTGTTCAAAAATGATGCTCCGAAATCAACTTCTGTCACCTCAGTGATACATTTTGGGATAGTACCTAAAGTTTAAAGCAGAAATTGGGGCACTTTTGAAATTTTCATTTTTGACCAAAATCGACAGGTCCGGGGCTTAGGAAATTTCTTATATGCCACAAAACGGTTGAAGCTCCTGTTCAAAAATGATGCTCCGAAATCAACTTCTGTCACCTCAGTGATACATTTTGGGATAGTACCTAAAGTTTAAAGCAGAAATTGGGGCACTTTTGAAATTTTCATTTTTGACCAAAATCGACAGGTCCGGGGCTTAGGGAATTTCTCATATGCCACAAAACGGTAGAAGCTCCTGTTCAAAAATGATGCTCCGAAATCAACTTTTGTCACCTCAGTGATACATTTTGGGATAGTACCTAAAGTTTAAAGCAGAAATTGGGGCACTTTTGAAATTTTCATTTTTGACCAAAATCGACAGGTCCGGGGCTTAGGGAATTTCTTATATGCCACAAAACGGTTGAAGCTCCTGTTCAAAAATGATGCTCCGAAATCAACTTCTGTCACCTCAGTGATACATTTTGGGATAGTACCTAAAGTTTAAAGCAGAAATTGGGGCACTTTTGAAATTTTCATTTTTGACCAAAATCGACAGGTCCGGGGCTTAGGGAATTTCTCATATGCCACAAAACGGTAGAAGCTCCTGTTCAAAAATGATGCTCCGAAATCAACAACTGTCACCTCAGTGATACATTTTGGGATAGTACCTAAAGTTTAAAGCAGAAATTGGGGCACTTTTGAAATTTTCATTTTTGACCAAAATCGACAGGTCCGGGGCTTAGGGAATTTCTCATATGCCACAAAACGGTAGAAGCTCCTGTTCAAAAATGATGCTCCGAAATCAACTTCTGTCACCTCAGTGATACATTTTGGGATAGTACCTAAAGTTTAAAGCAGAAATTGGGGCACTTTTGAAATTTTCATTTTTGACCAAAATCGACAGGTCCGGTGCTTAGGGAATTTCTCATATGCCACAAAACGGTAGAAGCTCCTGTTCAAAAATGATGCTCCGAAATCAACTTCTGTCACCTCAGTGATACATTTTGGGATAGTACCTGAAGTTTAAAGCAGAAATTGGGGCACTTTTGAAATTTTCATTTTTGACCAAAATCGACAGGTCCGGGGCTTAGGGAATTTCTCATATGCCACAAAACGGTTGAAGCTCCTGTTCAAAAATGATGCTCCGAAATCAACTTCTGTCACCTCAGTGATACATTTTGGGATAGTACCTAAAGTTTAAAGCAGAAATTGGGGCACTTTTGAAATTTTCATTTTTGACCAAAATCGACAGGTCCGGTGCTTAGGGAATTTCTCATATGCCACAAAACGGTAGAAGCTCCTGTTCAAAAATGATGCTCCGAAATCAACTTTTGTCACCTCAGTGATACATTTTGGGATAGTACCTAAAGTTTAAAGCAGAAATTGGGGCACTTTTGAAATTTTCATTTTTGACCAAAATCGACAGGTCCGGGGCTTAGGGAATTTCTTATATGCCACAAAACGGTTGAAGCTCCTGTTCAAAAATGATGCTCCGAAATCAACTTCTGTCACCTCAGTGATACATTTTGGGATAGTACCTAAAGTTTAAAGCAGAAATTGGGGCACTTTTGAAATTTTCATTTTTGACCAAAATCGACAGGTCCGGGGCTTAGGGAATTTCTCATATGCCACAAAACGGTAGAAGCTCCTGTTCAAAAATGATGCTCCGAAATCAACAACTGTCACCTCAGTGATACATTTTGGGATAGTACCTAAAGTTTAAAGCAGAAATTGGGGCACTTTTGAAATTTTCATTTTTGACCAAAATCGACAGGTCCGGGGCTTAGGGAATTTCTCATATGCCACAAAACGGTAGAAGCTCCTGTTCAAAAATGATGCTCCGAAATCAACTTCTGTCACCTCAGTGATACATTTTGGGATAGTACCTAAAGTTTAAAGCAGAAATTGGGGCACTTTTGAAATTTTCATTTTTGACCAAAATCGACAGGTCCGGTGCTTAGGGAATTTCTCATATGCCACAAAACGGTAGAAGCTCCTGTTCAAAAATGATGCTCCGAAATCAACTTCTGTCACCTCAGTGATACATTTTGGGATAGTACCTGAAGTTTAAAGCAGAAATTGGGGCACTTTTGAAATTTTCATTTTTGACCAAAATCGACAGGTCCGGGGCTTAGGGAATTTCTCATATGCCACAAAACGGTTGAAGCTCCTGTTCAAAAATGATGCTCCGAAATCAACTTCTGTCACCTCAGTGATACATTTTGGGATAGTACCTAAAGTTTAAAGCAGAAATTGGGGCACTTTTGAAATTTTCATTTTTGACCAAAATCGACAGGTCCGGTGCTTAGGGAATTTCTCATATGCCACAAAACGGTAGAAGCTCCTGTTCAAAAATGATGCTCCGAAATCAACTTCTGTCACCTCAGTGATACATTTTGGGATAGTACCTAAAGTTTAAAGCAGAAATTGGGGGCACTTTTGAAATTTTCATTTTTGACCAAAATCGACAGGTCCGGGGCTTAGGGAATTTCTCATATGCCACAAAACGGTTGAAGCTCCTGTTCAAAAATGATGCTCCGAAATCAACTTCTGTCACCTCAGTGATACATTTTGGGATAGTACCTAAAGTTTAAAGCAGAAATTGGGGCACTTTTGAAATTTTCATTTTTGACCAAAATCGACAGGTCCGGGGCTTAGGGAATTTCTCATATGCCACAAAACGGTAGAAGCTCCTGTTCAAAAATGATGCTCCGAAATCAACTTCTGTCACCTCAGTGATACATTTTGGGATAGTACCTAAAGTTTAAAGCAGAAATTGGGGCACTTTTGAAATTTTCATTTTTGACCAAAATCGACAGGTCCGGGGCTTAGGGAATTTCTCATATGCCACAAAATGGTTGAAGCTCCTGTTAAAAAATGATGCTCCGAAATCAACTTCTGTCACCTCAGTGATACATTTTGGGATAGTACCTAAAGTTTAAAGCAGAAATTGGGGCACTTTTGAAATTTTCATTTTTGACCAAAATCGACAGGTCCGGGGCTTAGGGAATTTCTCATATGCCACAAAACGGTAGAAGCTCCTGTTCAAAAATGATGCTCCGAAATCAACTTCTGTCACCTCAGTGATACATTTTGGGATAGTACCTAAAGTTTAAAGCAGAAATTGGGGCACTTTTGAAATTTTCATTTTTGACCAAAATCGACAGGTCCGGGGCTTAGGAAATTTCTTATATGCCACAAAACGGTTGAAGCTCCTGTTCAAAAATGATGCTCCGAAATCAACTTCTGTCACCTCAGTGATACATTTTGGGATAGTACCTAAAGTTTAAAGCAGAAATTGGGGCACTTTTGAAATTTTCATTTTTGACCAAAATCGACAGGTCCGGGGCTTAGGGAATTTCTTATATGCCACAAAACGGTTGAAGCTCCTGTTCAAAAATGATGCTCCGAAATCAACTTCTGTCACCTCAGTGATACATTTTGGGATAGTACCTAAAGTTTAAAGCAGAAATTGGGGCACTTTTGAAATTTTCATTTTTGACCAAAATCGACAGGTCCGGGGCTTAGGGAATTTCTCATATGCCACAAAACGGTAGAAGCTCCTGTTCAAAAATGATGCTCCGAAATCAACAACTGTCACCTCAGTGATACATTTTGGGATAGTACCTAAAGTTTAAAGCAGAAATTGGGGCACTTTTGAAATTTTCATTTTTGACCAAAATCGACAGGTCCGGGGCTTAGGGAATTTCTCATATGCCACAAAACGGTAGAAGCTCCTGTTCAAAAATGATGCTCCGAAATCAACTTCTGTCACCTCAGTGATACATTTTGGGATAGTACCTAAAGTTTAAAGCAGAAATTGGGGCACTTTTGAAATTTTCATTTTTGACCAAAATCGACAGGTCCGGGGCTTAGGGAATTTCTCATATGCCACAAAACGGTTGAAGCTCCTGTTCAAAAATGATGCTCCGAAATCAACTTCTGTCACCTCAGTGATACATTTTGGGATAGTACCTAAAGTTTAAAGCAGAAATTGGGGCACTTTTGAAATTTTCATTTTTGACCAAAATCGACAGGTCCGGGGCTTAGGGAATTTCTCATATGCCACAAAACGGTTGAAGCTCCTGTTCAAAAATGATGCTCCGAAATCAACTTCTGTCACCTCAGTGATACATTTTGGGATAGTACCTAAAGTTTAAAGCAGAAATTGGGGCACTTTTGAAATTTTCATTTTTGACCAAAATCGACAGGTCCGGGGCTTAGGGAATTTCTCATATGCCACAAAATGGTTGAAGCTCCTGTTCAAAAATGATGCTCCGAAATCAACTTCTGTCACCTCAGTGATACATTTTGGGATAGTACCTAAAGTTTAAAGCAGAAATAGGGGCACTTTTGAAATTTTCATTTTTGACCAAAATCGACAGGTCCGGGGCTTAGGGAATTTCTCATATGCCACAAAACGGTAGAAGCTCCTGTTCAAAAATGATGCTCCGAAATCAACTTCTGTCACCTCAGTGATACATTTTGGGATAGTACCTAAAGTTTAAAGCAGAAATTGGGGCACGTTTGAAATTTTCATTTTTGACCAAAATCGACAGGTCCGGGGCTTAGGGAATTTCTCATATGCCACAAAACGGTTGAAGCTCCTGTTCAAAAATGATGCTCCGAAATCAACTTCTGTCACCTCAGTGATACATTTTGGGATAGTACCTAAAGTTTAAAGCAGAAATTGGGGCACTTTTGAAATTTTCATTTTTGACCAAAATCGACAGGTCCGGGGCTTAGGGAATTTCTCATATGCCACAAAATGGTTGAAGCTCCTGTTCAAAAATGATGCTCCGAAATCAACTTCTGTCACCTCAGTGATACATTTTGGGATAGTACCTAAAGTTTAAAGCAGAAATTGGGGCACTTTTGAAATTTTCATTTTTGACCAAAATCGACAGGTCCGGGGCTTAGGGAATTTCTTATATGCCACAAAACGGTTGAAGCTCCTGTTCAAAAATGATGCTCCGAAATCAACTTCTGTCACCTCAGTGATACATTTTGGGATAGTACCTAAAGTTTAAAGCAGAAATTGGGGCACTTTTGAAATTTTCATTTTTGACCAAAATCGACAGGTCCGGGGCTTAGGGAATTTCTCATATGCCACAAAACGGTAGAAGCACCTGTTCAAAAATGATGCTCCGAAATCAACTTCTGTCACCTCAGTGATACATTTTGGGATAGTACCTAAAGTTTAAAGCAGAAATTGGGGCACTTTTGAAATTTTCATTTTTGACCAAAATCGACAGGTCCGGGGCTTAGGGAATTTCTCATATGCCACAAAACGGTTGAAGCTCCTGTTCAAAAATGATGCTCCGAAATCAACTTCTGTCACCTCAGTGATACATTTTGGGATAGTACCTAAAGTTTAAAGCAGAAATTGGGGCACTTTTGAAATTTTCATTTTTGACCAAAATCGACAGGTCCGGTGCTTAGGGAATTTCTCATATGCCACAAAACGGTAGAAGCTCCTGTTCAAAAATGATGCTCCGAAATCAACTTCTGTCACCTCAGTGATACATTTTGGGATAGTACCTAAAGTTTAAAGCAGAAATTGGGGCACTTTTGAAATTTTCATTTTTGACCAAAATCGACAGGTCCGGGGCTTAGGAAATTTCTTATATGCCACAAAACGGTTGAAGCTCCTGTTCAAAAATGATGCTCCGAAATCAACTTCTGTCACCTCAGTGATACATTTTGGGATAGTACCTAAAGTTTAAAGCAGAAATTGGGGCACTTTTGAAATTTTCATTTTTGACCAAAATCGACAGGTCCGGGGCTTAGGGAATTTCTCATATGCCACAAAACGGTTGAAGCTCCTGTTCAAAAATGATGCTCCGAAATCAACTTCTGTCACCTCAGTGATACATTTTGGGATAGTACCTAAAGTATAAAGCAGAAATTGGGGCACTTTTGAAATTTTCATTTTTGACCAAAATCGACAGGTCCGGGGCTTAGGGAATTTCTCATATGCCACAAAACGGTAGAAGCTCCTTTTCAAAAATGATGCTCCAAAATCAACTTCTGTCACCTCAGTGATACATTTTGGGATAGTACCTAAAGTTTAAAGCAGAAATTGGGGCACTTTTGAAATTTTCATTTTTGACCAAAATCGACAGGTCCGGGGCTTAGGGAATTTCTCATATGCCACAAAACGGTTGAAGCTCCTGTTCAAAAATGATGCTCCGAAATCAACTTCTGTCACCTCAGTGATACATTTTGGGATAGTACCTAAAGTTTAAAGCAGAAATTGGGGCACTTTTGAAATTTTCATTTTTGACCAAAATCGACAGGTCCGGGGCTTAGGGAATTTCTCATATGCCACAAAACGGTTGAAGCTCCTGTTCAAAAATGATGCTCCGAAATCAACTTCTGTCACCTCAGTGATACATTTTGGGATAGTACCTAAAGTTTAAAGCAGAAATTGGGGCACGTTTGAAATTTTCATTTTTGACCAAAATCGACAGGTCCGGGGCTTAGGGAATTTCTCATATGCCACAAAACGGTAGAAGCTCCTGTTCAAAAATGATGCTCCGAAATCAACTTCTGTCACCTCAGTGATACATTTTGGGATAGTACCTAAAGTTTAAAGCAGAAATTGGGGCACTTTTGAAATTTTCATTTTTGACCAAAATCGACAGGTCCGGGGCTTAGGGAATTTCTCATATGCCACAAAACGGTTGAAGCTCCTGTTCAAAAATGATGCTCCGAAATCAACTTCTGTCACCTCAGTGATACATTTTGGGATAGTACCTAAAGTTTAAAGCAGAAATTGGGGCACTTTTGAAATTTTCATTTTTGACCAAAATCGACAGGTCCGGTGCTTAGGGAATTTCTCATATGCCACAAAACGGTAGAAGCTCCTGTTCAAAAATGATGCTCCGAAATCAACTTCTGTCACCTCAGTGATACATTTTGGGATAGTACCTAAAGTTTAAAGCAGAAATTGGGGCACTTTTGAAATTTTCATTTTTGACCAAAATCGACAGGTCCGGGGCTTAGGGAATTTCTCATATGCCACAAAACGGTTGAAGCTCCTGTTCAAAAATGATGCTCCGAAATCAACTTCTGTCACCTCAGTGATACATTTTGGGATAGTACCTAAAGTTTAAAGCAGAAATTGGGGCACTTTTGAAATTTTCATTTTTGACCAAAATCGACAGGTCCGGGGCTTAGGGAATTTCTCATATGCCACAAAACGGTAGAAGCTCCTTTTCAAAAATGATGCTCCAAAATCAACTTCTGTCACCTCAGTGATACATTTTGGGATAGTACCTAAAGTTTAAAGCAGAAATTGGGGCACTTTTGAAATTTTCATTTTTGACCAAAATCGACAGGTCCGGGGCTTAGGGAATTTCTCATATGCCACAAAACGGTTGAAGCTCCTGTTCAAAAATGATGCTCCGAAATCAACTTCTGTCACCTCAGTGATACATTTTGGGATAGTACCTAAAGTTTAAAGCAGAAATTGGGGCACTTTTGAAATTTTCATTTTTGACCAAAATCGACAGGTCCGGGGCTTAGGGAATTTCTCATATGCCACAAAACGGTAGAAGCTCCTGTTCAAAAATGATGCTCCGAAATCAACTTCTGTCACCTCAGTGATACATTTTGGGATAGTACCTAAAGTTTAAAGCAGAAATTGGGGCACTTTTGAAATTTTCATTTTCGACCAAAATCGACAGGTCCGGGGCTTAGGGAATTTCTCATATGCCACAAAACGGTTGAAGCTCCTGTTCAAAAATGATGCTCCGAAATCAACTTCTGTCACCTCAGTGATACATTTTGGGATAGTACCTAAAGTTTAAAGCAGAAATTGGGGCACTTTTGAAATTTTCATTTTTGACCAAAATCGACAGGTCCGGGGCTTAGGGAATTTCTCATATGCCACAAAACGGTTGAAGCTCCTGTTCAAAAATGATGCTCCGAAATCAACTTCTGTCACCTCAGTGATACATTTTGGGATAGTACCTAAAGTTTAAAGCAGAAATTGGGGCACTTTTGAAATTTTCATTTTTGACCAAAATCGGCAGGTCCGGGGCTTAGGGAATTTCTCATATGCCACAAAACGGTAGAAGCTCCTGTTCAAAAATGATGCTCCGAAATCAACTTCTGTCACCTCAGTGATACATTTTGGGATAGTACCTAAAGTTTAAAGCAGAAATTGGGGCACTTTTGAAATTTTCATTTTTGACCAAAATCGACAGGTCCGGGGCTTAGGGAATTTCTCATATGCCACAAAATGGTTGAAGCTCCTGTTCAAAAATGATGCTCCGAAATCAACTTCTGTCACCTCAGTGATACATTTTGGGATAGTACCTAAAGTTTAAAGCAGAAATTGGGGCACTTTTGAAATTTTCATTTTTGACCAAAATCGACAGGTCCGGGGCTTAGGGAATTTCTCATATGCCACAAAACGGTAGAAGCTCCTGTTCAAAAATGATGCTCCGAAATCAACTTCTGTCACCTCAGTGATACATTTTGGGATAGTACCTAAAGTTTAAAGCAGAAATTGGGGCACTTTTGAAATTTTCATTTTTGACCAAAATCGACAGGTCCGGGGCTTAGGGAATTTCTCATATGCCACAAAATGGTTGAAGCTCCTGTTCAAAAATGATGCTCCGAAATCAACTTCTGTCACCTCAGTGATACATTTTGGGATAGTACCTAAAGTTTAAAGCAGAAATTGGGGCACTTTTGAAATTTTCATTTTTGACCAAAATCGACAGGTCCGGGGCTTAGGGAATTTCTCATATGCCACAAAATGGTTGAAGCTCCTGTTCAAAAATGATGCTCCGAAATCAACTTCTGTCACCTCAGTGATACATTTTGGGATAGTACCTAAAGTTTAAAGCAGAAATTGGGGCACTTTTGAAATTTTCATTTTTGACCAAAATCGACAGGTCCGGGGCTTAGGGAATTTCTCATATGCCACAAAACGGTTGAAGCTCCTGTTCAAAAATGATGCTCCGAAATCAACTTCTGTCACCTCAGTGATACATTTTGGGATAGTACCTAAAGTTTAAAGCAGAAATTGGGGCACTTTTGAAATTTTCATTTTTGACCAAAATCGACAGGTCCGGGGCTTAGGGAATTTCTCATATGCCACAAAACGGTTGAAGCTCCTGTTCAAAAATGATGCTCCGAAATCAACTTCTGTCACCTCAGTGATACATTTTGGGATAGTACCTAAAGTTTAAAGCAGAAATTGGGGCACTTTTGAAATTTTCATTTTTGACCAAAATCGACAGGTCCGGGGCTTAGGGAATTTCTTATATGCCACAAAACGGTTGAAGCTCCTGTTCAAAAATGATGCTCCGAAATCAACTTCTGTCACCTCAGTGATACATTTTGGGATAGTACCTAAAGTTTAAAGCAGAAATTGGGGCACTTTTGAAATTTTCATTTTTGACCAAAATTGACAGGTCCGGGGCTTAGGGAATTTCTCATATGCCACAAAACGGTAGAAGCTCCTGTTAAAAAATGATGCTCCGAAATCAACAACTGTCACCTCAGTGATACATTTTGGGATAGTACCTAAAGTTTAAAGCAGAAATTGGGGCACTTTTGACATTTTCATTTTTGACCAAAATCGACAGGTCCGGGGCTTAGGGAATTTCTCATATGCCACAAAACGGTAGAAGCTCCTGTTCAAAAATGATGCTCCGAAATCAACTTCTGTCACCTCAGTGATACATTTTGGGATAGTACCTAAAGTTTAAAGCAGAAATTGGGGCACTTTTGAAATTTTCATTTTTGACCAAAATCGACAGGTCCGGTGCTTAGGGAATTTCTCATATGCCACAAAACGGTAGAAGCTCCTGTTCAAAAATGATGCTCCGAAATCAACTTCTGTCACCTCAGTGATACATTTTGGGATAGTACCTAAAGTTTAAAGCAGAAATTGGGGCACTTTTGAAATTTTCATTTTTGACCAAAATCGACAGGTCCGGGGCTTAGGGAATTTCTCATATGCCACAAAACGGTTGAAGCTCCTGTTCAAAAATGATGCTCCGAAATCAACTTCTGTCACCTCAGTGATACATTTTGGGATAGTACCTAAAGTTTAAAGCAGAAATTGGGGCACTTTTGAAATTTTCATTTTTGACCAAAATCGACAGGTCCGGTGCTTAGGGAATTTCTCATATGCCACAAAACGGTAGAAGCTCCTGTTCAAAAATGATGCTCCGAAATCAACTTCTGTCACCTCAGTGATACATTTTGGGATAGTACCTAAAGTTTAAAGCAGAAATTGGGGCACTTTTGAAATTTTCATTTTTGACCAAAATCGACAGGTCCGGGGCTTAGGGAATTTCTCATATGCCACAAAACGGTAGAAGCTCCTTTTCAAAAATGATGCTCCAAAATCAACTTCTGTCACCTCAGTGATACATTTTGGGATAGTACCTAAAGTTTAAAGCAGAAATTGGGGCACTTTTGAAATTTTCATTTTTGACCAAAATCGACAGGTCCGGGGCTTAGGGAATTTCTCATATGCCACAAAACGGTTGAAGCTCCTGTTCAAAAATGATGCTCCGAAATCAACTTCTGTCACCTCAGTGATACATTTTGGGATAGTACCTAAAGTTTAAAGCAGAAATTGGGGCACTTTTGAAATTTTCATTTTTGACCAAAATCGACAGGTCCGGGGCTTAGGGAATTTCTCATATGCCACAAAACGGTAGAAGCTCCTGTTCAAAAATGATGCTCCGAAATCAACTTCTGTCACCTCAGTGATACATTTTGGGATAGTACCTAAAGTTTAAAGCAGAAATTGGGGCACTTTTGAAATTTTCATTTTCGACCAAAATCGACAGGTCCGGGGCTTAGGGAATTTCTCATATGCCACAAAACGGTTGAAGCTCCTGTTCAAAAATGATGCTCCGAAATCAACTTCTGTCACCTCAGTGATACATTTTGGGATAGTACCTAAAGTTTAAAGCAGAAATTGGGGCACTTTTGAAATTTTCATTTTTGACCAAAATCGGCAGGTCCGGGGCTTAGGGAATTTCTCATATGCCACAAAACGGTAGAAGCTCCTGTTCAAAAATGATGCTCCGAAATCAACTTCTGTCACCTCAGTGATACATTTTGGGATAGTACCTAAAGTTTAAAGCAGAAATTGGGGCACTTTTGAAATTTTCATTTTTGACCAAAATCGACAGGTCCGGGGCTTAGGGAATTTCTCATATGCCACAAAATGGTTGAAGCTCCTGTTCAAAAATGATGCTCCGAAATCAACTTCTGTCACCTCAGTGATACATTTTGGGATAGTACCTAAAGTTTAAAGCAGAAATTGGGGCACTTTTGAAATTTTCATTTTTGACCAAAATCGACAGGTCCGGGGCTTAGGGAATTTCTCATATGCCACAAAACGGTAGAAGCTCCTGTTCAAAAATGATGCTCCGAAATCAACTTCTGTCACCTCAGTGATACATTTTGGGATAGTACCTAAAGTTTAAAGCAGAAATTGGGGCACTTTTGAAATTTTCATTTTTGACCAAAATCGACAGGTCCGGGGCTTAGGGAATTTCTCAAATGCCACAAAATGGTTGAAGCTCCTGTTCAAAAATGATGCTCCGAAATCAACTTCTGTCACCTCAGTGATACATTTTGGGATAGTACCTAAAGTTTAAAGCAGAAATTGGGGCACTTTTGAAATTTTCATTTTTGACCAAAATCGACAGGTCCGGGGCTTAGGGAATTTCTCATATGCCACAAAATGGTTGAAGCTCCTGTTCAAAAATGATGCTCCGAAATCAACTTCTGTCACCTCAGTGATACATTTTGGGATAGTACCTAAAGTTTAAAGCAGAAATTGGGGCACTTTTGAAATTTTCATTTTTGACCAAAATCGACAGGTCCGGGGCTTAGGGAATTTCTCATATGCCACAAAACGGTTGAAGCTCCTGTTCAAAAATGATGCTCCGAAATCAACTTCTGTCACCTCAGTGATACATTTTGGGATAGTACCTAAAGTTTAAAGCAGAAATTGGGGCACTTTTGAAATTTTCATTTTTGACCAAAATCGACAGGTCCGGTGCTTAGGGAATTTCTCATATGCCACAAAACGGTAGAAGCTCCTGTTCAAAAATGATGCTCCGAAATCAACTTCTGTCACCTCAGTGATACATTTTGGGATAGTACCTGAAGTTTAAAGCAGAAATTGGGGCACTTTTGAAATTTTCATTTTTGACCAAAATCGACAGGTCCGGGGCTTAGGGAATTTCTCATATGCCACAAAACGGTTGAAGCTCCTGTTCAAAAATGATGCTCCGAAATCAACTTCTGTCACCTCAGTGATACATTTTGGGATAGTACCTAAAGTTTAAAGCAGAAATTGGGGCACTTTTGAAATTTTCATTTTTGACCAAAATCGACAGGTCCGGTGCTTAGGGAATTTCTCATATGCCACAAAACGGTAGAAGCTCCTGTTCAAAAATGATGCTCCGAAATCAACTTCTGTCACCTCAGTGATACATTTTGGGATAGTACCTAAAGTTTAAAGCAGAAATTGGGGCACTTTTGAAATTTTCATTTTTGACCAAAATCGACAGGTCCGGGGCTTAGGGAATTTCTCATATGCCACAAAACGGTAGAAGCTCCTTTTCAAAAATGATGCTCCAAAATCAACTTCTGTCACCTCAGTGATACATTTTGGGATAGTACCTAAAGTTTAAAGCAGAAATTGGGGCACTTTTGAAATTTTCATTTTTGACCAAAATCGACAGGTCCGGGGCTTAGGGAATTTCTCATATGCCACAAAACGGTTGAAGCTCCTGTTCAAAAATGATGCTCCGAAATCAACTTCTGTCACCTCAGTGATACATTTTGGGATAGTACCTAAAGTTTAAAGCAGAAATTGGGGCACTTTTGAAATTTTCATTTTTGACCAAAATCGACAGGTCCGGGGCTTAGGGAATTTCTCATATGCCACAAAACGGTAGAAGCTCCTGTTCAAAAATGATGCTCCGAAATCAACTTCTGTCACCTCAGTGATACATTTTGGGATAGTACCTAAAGTTTAAAGCAGAAATTGGGGCACTTTTGAAATTTTCATTTTCGACCAAAATCGACAGGTCCGGGGCTTAGGGAATTTCTCATATGCCACAAAACGGTTGAAGCTCCTGTTCAAAAATGATGCTCCGAAATCAACTTCTGTCACCTCAGTGATACATTTTGGGATAGTACCTAAAGTTTAAAGCAGAAATTGGGGCACTTTTGAAATTTTCATTTTTGACCAAAATCGGCAGGTCCGGGGCTTAGGGAATTTCTCATATGCCACAAAACGGTAGAAGCTCCTGTTCAAAAATGATGCTCCGAAATCAACTTCTGTCACCTCAGTGATACATTTTGGGATAGTACCTAAAGTTTAAAGCAGAAATTGGGGCACTTTTGAAATTTTCATTTTTGACCAAAATCGACAGGTCCGGGGCTTAGGGAATTTCTCATATGCCACAAAATGGTTGAAGCTCCTGTTCAAAAATGATGCTCCGAAATCAACTTCTGTCACCTCAGTGATACATTTTGGGATAGTACCTAAAGTTTAAAGCAGAAATTGGGGCACTTTTGAAATTTTCATTTTTGACCAAAATCGACAGGTCCGGGGCTTAGGGAATTTCTCATATGCCACAAAACGGTAGAAGCTCCTGTTCAAAAATGATGCTCCGAAATCAACTTCTGTCACCTCAGTGATACATTTTGGGATAGTACCTAAAGTTTAAAGCAGAAATTGGGGCACTTTTGAAATTTTCATTTTTGACCAAAATCGACAGGTCCGGGGCTTAGGGATTTTCTCATATGCCACAAAATGGTTGAAGCTCCTGTTCAAAAATGATGCTCCGAAATCAACTTCTGTCACCTCAGTGATACATTTTGGGATAGTACCTAAAGTTTAAAGCAGAAATTGGGGCACTTTTGAAATTTTCATTTTTGACCAAAATCGACAGGTCCGGGGCTTAGGGAATTTCTCATATGCCACAAAATGGTTGAAGCTCCTGTTCAAAAATGATGCTCCGAAATCAACTTCTGTCACCTCAGTGATACATTTTGGGATAGTACCTAAAGTTTAAAGCAGAAATTGGGGCACTTTTGAAATTTTCATTTTTGACCAAAATCGACAGGTCCGGGGCTTAGGGAATTTCTCATATGCCACAAAACGGTTGAAGCTCCTGTTCAAAAATGATGCTCCGAAATCAACTTCTGTCACCTCAGTGATACATTTTGGGATAGTACCTAAAGTTTAAAGCAGAAATTGGGGCACTTTTGAAATTTTCATTTTTGACCAAAATCGACAGGTCCGGGGCTTAGGGAATTTCTTATATGCCACAAAACGGTTGAAGCTCCTGTTCAAAAATGATGCTCCGAAATCAACTTCTGTCACCTCAGTGATACATTTTGGGATAGTACCTAAAGTTTAAAGCAGAAATTGGGGCACTTTTGAAATTTTCATTTTTGACCAAAATTGACAGGTCCGGGGCTTAGGGAATTTCTCATATGCCACAAAACGGTAGAAGCTCCTGTTAAAAAATGATGCTCCGAAATCAACAACTGTCACCTCAGTGATACATTTTGGGATAGTACCTAAAGTTTAAAGCAGAAATTGGGGCACTTTTGACATTTTCATTTTTGACCAAAATCGACAGGTCCGGGGCTTAGGGAATTTCTCATATGCCACAAAACGGTAGAAGCTCCTGTTCAAAAATGATGCTCCGAAATCAACTTCTGTCACCTCAGTGATACATTTTGGGATAGTACCTAAAGTTTAAAGCAGAAATTGGGGCACTTTTGAAATTTTCATTTTTGACCAAAATCGACAGGTCCGGGGCTTAGGGAATTTCTCAAATGCCACAAAACGGTAGAAGCTCCTGTTCAAAAATGATGCTCCGAAATCAACTTCTGTCACCTCAGTGATACATTTTGGGATAGTACCTAAAGTTTAAAGCAGAAATTGGGGCACTTTTGAAATTTTCATTTTTGACCAAAATCGACAGGTCCGGGGCTTAGGGAATTTCTTATATGCCACAAAACGGTTGAAGCTCCTGTTCAAAAATGATGCTCCGAAATCAACTTCTGTCACCTCAGTGATACATTTTGGGATAGTACCTAAAGTTTAAAGCAGAAATTGGGGCACTTTTGAAATTTTCATTTTTGACCAAAATTGACAGGTCCGGGGCTTAGGGAATTTCTCATATGCCACAAAACGGTAGAAGCTCCTGTTAAAAAATGATGCTCCGAAATCAACAACTGTCACCTCAGTGATACATTTTGGGATAGTACCTAAAGTTTAAAGCAGAAATTGGGGCACTTTTGACATTTTCATTTTTGACCAAAATCGACAGGTCCGGGGCTTAGGGAATTTCTCATATGCCACAAAACGGTAGAAGCTCCTGTTCAAAAATGATGCTCCGAAATCAACTTCTGTCACCTCAGTGATACATTTTGGGATAGTACCTAAAGTTTAAAGCAGAAATTGGGGCACTTTTGAAATTTTCATTTTTGACCAAAATCGACAGGTCCGGGGCTTAGGGAATTTCTCAAATGCCACAAAACGGTAGAAGCTCCTGTTCAAAAATGATGCTCCGAAATCAACTTCTGTCACCTCAGTGATACATTTTGGGATAGTACCTAAAGTTTAAAGCAGAAATTGGGGCACTTTTGAAATTTTCATTTTTGACCAAAATCGACAGGTCCGGGGCTTAGGGAATTTCTCATATGCCACAAAACGGTTGAAGCTCCTGTTCAAAAATGATGCTCCGAAATCAACTTCTGTCACCTCAGTGATACATTTTGGGATAGTACCTAAAGTTTAAAGCAGAAATTGGGGCACTTTTGAAATTTTCATTTTTGACCAAAATCGACAGGTCCGGTGCTTAGGGAATTTCTCATATGCCACAAAACGGTAGAAGCTCCTGTTCAAAAATGATGCTCCGAAATCAACTTCTGTCACCTCAGTGATACATTTTGGGATAGTACCTGAAGTTTAAAGCAGAAATTGGGGCACTTTTGAAATTTTCATTTTTGACCAAAATCGACAGGTCCGGGGCTTAGGGAATTTCTCATATGCCACAAAACGGTTGAAGCTCCTGTTCAAAAATGATGCTCCGAAATCAACTTCTGTCACCTCAGTGATACATTTTGGGATAGTACCTAAAGTTTAAAGCAGAAATTGGGGCACTTTTGACATTTTCATTTTTGACCAAAATCGACAGGTCCGGGGCTTAGGGAATTTCTCATATGCCACAAAACGGTAGAAGCTCCTGTTCAAAAATGATGCTCCGAAATCAACTTCTGTCACCTCAGTGATACATTTTGGGATAGTACCTAAAGTTTAAAGCAGAAATTGGGGCACTTTTGAAATTTTCATTTTTGACCAAAATCGACAGGTCCGGGGCTTAGGGAATTTCTCAAATGCCACAAAACGGTAGAAGCTCCTGTTCAAAAATGATGCTCCGAAATCAACTTCTGTCACCTCAGTGATACATTTTGGGATAGTACCTAAAGTTTAAAGCAGAAATTGGGGCACTTTTGAAATTTTCATTTTTGACCAAAATCGACAGGTCCGGGGCTTAGGGAATTTCTTATATGCCACAAAACGGTTGAAGCTCCTGTTCAAAAATGATGCTCCGAAATCAACTTCTGTCACCTCAGTGATACATTTTGGGATAGTACCTAAAGTTTAAAGCAGAAATTGGGGCACTTTTGAAATTTTCATTTTTGACCAAAATTGACAGGTCCGGGGCTTAGGGAATTTCTCATATGCCACAAAACGGTAGAAGCTCCTGTTAAAAAATGATGCTCCGAAATCAACAACTGTCACCTCAGTGATACATTTTGGGATAGTACCTAAAGTTTAAAGCAGAAATTGGGGCACTTTTGACATTTTCATTTTTGACCAAAATCGACAGGTCCGGGGCTTAGGGAATTTCTCATATGCCACAAAACGGTAGAAGCTCCTGTTCAAAAATGATGCTCCGAAATCAACTTCTGTCACCTCAGTGATACATTTTGGGATAGTACCTAAAGTTTAAAGCAGAAATTGGGGCACTTTTGAAATTTTCATTTTTGACCAAAATCGACAGGTCCGGGGCTTAGGGAATTTCTCAAATGCCACAAAACGGTAGAAGCTCCTGTTCAAAAATGATGCTCCGAAATCAACTTCTGTCACCTCAGTGATACATTTTGGGATAGTACCTAAAGTTTAAAGCAGAAATTGGGGCACTTTTGAAATTTTCATTTTTGACCAAAATCGACAGGTCCGGGGCTTAGGGAATTTCTCATATGCCACAAAACGGTTGAAGCTCCTGTTCAAAAATGATGCTCCGAAATCAACTTCTGTCACCTCAGTGATACATTTTGGGATAGTACCTAAAGTTTAAAGCAGAAATTGGGGCACTTTTGAAATTTTCATTTTTGACCAAAATCGACAGGTCCGGTGCTTAGGGAATTTCTCATATGCCACAAAACGGTAGAAGCTCCTGTTCAAAAATGATGCTCCGAAATCAACTTCTGTCACCTCAGTGATACATTTTGGGATAGTACCTGAAGTTTAAAGCAGAAATTGGGGCACTTTTGAAATTTTCATTTTTGACCAAAATCGACAGGTCCGGGGCTTAGGGAATTTCTCATATGCCACAAAACGGTTGAAGCTCCTGTTCAAAAATGATGCTCCGAAATCAACTTCTGTCACCTCAGTGATACATTTTGGGATAGTACCTAAAGTTTAAAGCAGAAATTGGGGCACTTTTGAAATTTTCATTTTTGACCAAAATCGACAGGTCCGGTGCTTAGGGAATTTCTCATATGCCACAAAACGGTAGAAGCTCCTGTTCAAAAATGATGCTCCGAAATCAACTTCTGTCACCTCAGTGATACATTTTGGGATAGTACCTAAAGTTTAAAGCAGAAATTGGGGCACTTTTGAAATTTTCATTTTTGACCAAAATCGACAGGTCCGGGGCTTAGGGAATTTCTCATATGCCACAAAACGGTTGAAGCTCCTGTTCAAAAATGATGCTCCGAAATCAACTTCTGTCACCTCAGTGATACATTTTGGGATAGTACCTAAAGTTTAAAGCAGAAATTGGGGCACTTTTGAAATTTTCATTTTTGACCAAAATCGACAGGTCCGGGGCTTAGGGAATTTCTCATATGCCACAAAACGGTAGAAGCTCCTGTTCAAAAATGATGCTCCGAAATCAACTTCTGTCACCTCAGTGATACATTTTGGGATAGTACCTAAAGTTTAAAGCAGAAATTGGGGCACTTTTGAAATTTTCATTTTTGACCAAAATCGACAGGTCCGGGGCTTAGGGAATTTCTCATATGCCACAAAATGGTTGAAGCTCCTGTTCAAAAATGATGCTCCGAAATCAACTTCTGTCACCTCAGTGATACATTTTGGGATAGTACCTAAAGTTTAAAGCAGAAATTGGGGCACTTTTGAAATTTTCATTTTGACCAAAATCGACAGGTCCGGGGCTTAGGGAATTTCTCATATGCCACAAAACGGTAGAAGCTCCTGTTCAAAAATGATGCTCCGAAATCAACTTCTGGTCACCTCAGTGATACATTTTGGGATAGTACCTAAAGTTTAAAGCAGAAATTGGGGCACTTTTGAAATTTTCATTTTTGACCAAAATCGACAGGTCCGGGGCTTAGGAAATTTCTTATATGCCACAAAACGGTTGAAGCTCCTGTTCAAAAATGATGCTCCGAAATCAACTTCTGTCACCTCAGTGATACATTTTGGGATAGTACCTAAAGTTTAAAGCAGAAATTGGGGCACTTTTGAAATTTTCATTTTTGACCAAAATCGACAGGTCCGGGGCTTAGGGAATTTCTCATATGCCACAAAACGGTAGAAGCTCCTGTTCAAAAATGATGCTCCGAAATCAACTTTTGTCACCTCAGTGATACATTTTGGGATAGTACCTAAAGTTTAAAGCAGAAATTGGGGCACTTTTGAAATTTTCATTTTTGACCAAAATCGACAGGTCCGGGGCTTAGGGAATTTCTTATATGCCACAAAACGGTTGAAGCTCCTGTTCAAAAATGATGCTCCGAAATCAACTTCTGTCACCTCAGTGATACATTTTGGGATAGTACCTAAAGTTTAAAGCAGAAATTGGGGCACTTTTGAAATTTTCATTTTTGACCAAAATCGACAGGTCCGGGGCTTAGGGAATTTCTCATATGCCACAAAACGGTAGAAGCTCCTGTTCAAAAATGATGCTCCGAAATCAACAACTGTCACCTCAGTGATACATTTTGGGATAGTACCTAAAGTTTAAAGCAGAAATTGGGGCACTTTTGAAATTTTCATTTTTGACCAAAATCGACAGGTCCGGGGCTTAGGGAATTTCTCATATGCCACAAAACGGTAGAAGCTCCTGTTCAAAAATGATGCTCCGAAATCAACTTCTGTCACCTCAGTGATACATTTTGGGATAGTACCTAAAGTTTAAAGCAGAAATTGGGGCACTTTTGAAATTTTCATTTTTGACCAAAATCGACAGGTCCGGGGCTTAGGGAATTTCTCATATGCCACAAAACGGTTGAAGCTCCTGTTCAAAAATGATGCTCCGAAATCAACTTCTGTCACCTCAGTGATACATTTTGGGATAGTACCTAAAGTTTAAAGCAGAAATTGGGGCACTTTTGAAATTTTCATTTTTGACCAAAATCGACAGGTCCGGGGCTTAGGGAATTTCTCATATGCCACAAAACAGTTGAAGCTCCTGTTCAAAAATGATGCTCCGAAATCAACTTCTGTCACCTCAGTGATACATTTTGGGATAGTACCTAAAGTTTAAAGCAGAAATTGGGGCACTTTTGAAATTTTCATTTTTGACCAAAATCGACAGGTCCGGGGCTTAGGGAATTTCTCATATGCCACAAAATGGTTGAAGCTCCTGTTCAAAAATGATGCTCCGAAATCAACTTCTGTCACCTCAGTGATACATTTTGGGATAGTACCTAAAGTTTAAAGCAGAAATAGGGGCACTTTTGAAATTTTCATTTTTGACCAAAATCGACAGGTCCGGGGCTTAGGGAATTTCTCATATGCCACAAAACGGTAGAAGCTCCTGTTCAAAAATGATGCTCCGAAATCAACTTCTGTCACCTCAGTGATACATTTTGGGATAGTACCTAAAGTTTAAAGCAGAAATTGTGGCACGTTTGAAATTTTCATTTTTGACCAAAATCGACAGGTCCGGGGCTTAGGGAATTTCTCATATGCCACAAAACGGTTGAAGCTCCTGTTCAAAAATGATGCTCCGAAATCAACTTCTGTCACCTCAGTGATACATTTTGGGATAGTACCTAAAGTTTAAAGCAGAAATTGGGGCACTTTTGAAATTTTCATTTTTGACCAAAATCGACAGGTCCGGGGCTTAGGGAATTTCTCATATGCCACAAAATGGTTGAAGCTCCTGTTCAAAAATGATGCTCCGAAATCAACTTCTGTCACCTCAGTGATACATTTTGGGATAGTACCTAAAGTTTAAAGCAGAAATTGGGGCACTTTTGAAATTTTCATTTTTGACCAAAATCGACAGGTCCGGGGCTTAGGGAATTTCTTATATGCCACAAAACGGTTGAAGCTCCTGTTCAAAAATGATGCTCCGAAATCAACTTCTGTCACCTCAGTGATACATTTTGGGATAGTACCTAAAGTTTAAAGCAGAAATTGGGGCACTTTTGAAATTTTCATTTTTGACCAAAATCGACAGGTCCGGGGCTTAGGGAATTTCTCATATGCCACAAAACGGTAGAAGCACCTGTTCAAAAATGATGCTCCGAAATCAACTTCTGTCACCTCAGTGATACATTTTGGGATAGTACCTAAAGTTTAAAGCAGAAATTGGGGCACTTTTGAAATTTTCATTTTTGACCAAAATCGACAGGTCCGGGGCTTAGGGAATTTCTCATATGCCACAAAATGGTTGAAGCTCCTGTTCAAAAATGATGCTCCGAAATCAACTTCTGTCACCTCAGTGATACATTTTGGGATAGTACCTAAAGTTTAAAGCAGAAATTGGGGCACTTTTGAAATTTTCATTTTTGACCAAAATCGACAGGTCCGGGGCTTAGGGAATTTCTCATATGCCACAAAACGGTTGAAGCTCCTGTTCAAAAATGATGCTCCGAAATCAACTTCTGTCACCTCAGTGATACATTTTGGGATAGTACCTAAAGTTTAAAGCAGAAATTGGGGCACTTTTGAAATTTTCATTTTTGACCAAAATCGACAGGTCCGGTGCTTAGGGAATTTCTCATATGCCACAAAACGGTAGAAGCTCCTGTTCAAAAATGATGCTCCGAAATCAACTTCTGTCACCTCAGTGATACATTTTGGGATAGTACCTAAAGTTTAAAGCAGAAATTGGGGCACTTTTGAAATTTTCATTTTTGACCAAAATCGACAGGTCCGGGGCTTAGGGAATTTCTCATATGCCACAAAACGGTTGAAGCTCCTGTTCAAAAATGATGCTCCGAAATCAACTTCTGTCACCTCAGTGAT